>NW_024345860.1:0-1140 GCF_902729225.1 Pteropus medius | reverse complement strand
ATGAAATTTATGGTAATGCCTACACTCCTCTTAGAAAGAAGAAAGGACAAACATTTCTTCAGTTCTTTCTGCTCTGTCGAGATATTTTTTCACTGTGTTATACATAAATAAACCTATCTTGCTGCCAGTGGGTACAGGCTTTCCAGGATCATCTAGAACAAGGGCCCTTTGTATCAAGATAGACATGTTGTTCTCTGATGACTGAGGATTTAGATTTATTAGTTACCTTTTTTAAAAAGATAAATTTACTTATTTAAATTAGTTTCAAGTATACAGTACATTGTTTAGACATCTGTAATGTTCATAAAACAATCCCCCCAATTGCTCCCTCCCTTTCCTGGCCCTCCACTTAGCCATCATATTAATGCTAACTGCATTCTCTCTTCCATGCTCCCCATGCCCAACTATCAACTACTAATTTGTACTTCTTTAACCCTTCAGCCCATTCTCCCAGCCTCCCAAACCCTCTCCCCTCTGTCCGTCACCAAATTGTCTACTATATTTGTGAGTCTGTTTTTGATTAGTTTGTTCTTTTTGTTCCTTAGATACCACATATAAGTGAAATCATATGGTATCTATCTTTCTCTGTCTGAATTATTTCACTCAGCATAATAACCTCTAGGTCCATCCATGTTGCAAATGGTAGGATTTCATTCTTTTTTAATGGCTGAGTAATAGTCCATTGTATATATGAACCATAAATTCTTTATCCAATCTTCTGTTGATGGGCATTTAGGTTGCTTCCATATCTTGGCCATTGTAAATTGTGTTGCCATGAATATTGGAGTGCATAGATCTTTACGAATTATTATTTTGGTTTTCTTTGGATAAATACCCAGAAGTGCAATTGCTGGGTCAAATGATATATCCACTTTTAATTTTTTGAGGAACCTCCATACTGTTTTCCATAGCAGCTGTACCAATTTGCAATCCCACCCCCAGTGCATGAGGGTTCCCTCATCCTCACCAACACTTGTTGCTTTTTGATTTATTTCTCCTCATCCTCACCAACACTTGTTGCTTTTTGATTTATTGATGATAGCCATTCTGACAGGTGTGAGGTGATATCTCATTGTGGTTTTAATTTGTGTTTCTCTGATGATTAGCAACCTTGAACATCTTTTAATATGTCTATTAGCC
>NW_024345859.1:0-2267 GCF_902729225.1 Pteropus medius | reverse complement strand
TGGACGGAGGGCCCAAAGTTCCTGGGTCCGCTGGGTCTGTGGGCGTATGCCTGAGCTCTGCAATGAGATGGTAGAGAGTGAATGAGACGCTGCTTCAATCAGGGGTCCAAAAGTCATGAGTGCTTAAAACTTGTACTCCTGAAACCAGAAATGCAGCACTGCCTCAGAGCCCCCCTGGGGCTGGGAGGCCGTGAATTTGTCGCTAAGTGAGCTGTGATCTCTGAGGCCTGGTGCAGTTCAAGCTCAAAATGGACGTGTGTCACTAGAGAGTTTTTAAGATCTACCATATATGATATATATGTGCATATATATGTTCATATCTATATGCATATATATGTATATGGTGGATTGAAGGAAAGTCCTGTGGGGACCCCTTGTCCACTAGAGAGACAGGCCGGCCCCAGCCTCCCCGGAGAGGTGGACACTGGGCGTTCCAGAGAGCCACAATGTCACCTTTTTCATCCCAGAGAGGCCCCTGCCTTTCTAATGCCTTCTGTTCTCCTCCCTGAAATCAGACCAGGATAGACACCTCCTCTCCGCCACCTTTCTGCCTGCAGATGGGCCTCTCGTGGACTCAAAATGAAGAAATGAAAGGCTCGGGGTGAGGTATCTAGTGTTCATAAGGCCCGGAGTCGAACAGACCAGCTGTCTGCAGTGTCCCCTCAACTGACTCCTTTCCGTGGTGACGGCTCAGGGACGGAGGGGCCAAAGCCTCCCCCGGGGTCCCCTGTCTGGCGGCCTGAGCCCTGCACGAGGATACAGAGAGAATGAGAGCTGCTTGTGGGCCTCCTCTAGGGGCTCAAAGTGCTGGGGTGAGTGCTTCTGCAACTTCTGTACCCCAGTACCCGCAGACGACCGAGCATCGCCCTCAGAGCCCCGAGGCGCCGGGAGGGCCGTGAATATGCCGCAAGTGAGCCGTATCTCGGAAGTCTGCAGTTCCGCCTCAAAATGGACGTCAGTAGAGTGCTTTTTGCCAGAGCTTTCCTAGATATAGCTATATCTATATCTGTATCTGAATCTATAGATATCTCTATATCTCTATCTCTCTCTCTTTCTCTGTTTTTCTCTCTCTCTCTCTCTATCTACCTATCTATCTATCTATGTATCTGTGTATTTCTCTCACTCTTTCTCTCTCTCTCTCTCTCTTCTCTCTCTCTCTCTCTCTATATATATATAGATATATATACACGCAGACGACCGAGCACCGCCCTCAGAGCCCCGTGGGGCCGGGAGGGCCGTGAATTTGCCGCAAGTGAGCCGTTTCTCGAAAGTCTGCAGTTCCGGCTCAAAATGGACGTCACTAGAGAGCTTTTTGCCAGATCTACCATATACATATATATGCATATATATGTTCATCTATATGCATATATATGTATATGGTGGATTTTCGAAGGAAACCTGTGTGGATCCCTGGTCCACCAGAGAAGCCAGGCCGCTCCCAGCACCTCCACCTCCCCGGAGTGTGGACACCGGGCGTTCCAGAGCCACAATTCAGCATGATCTCTTTTCATCCTAGAGGCCCCGGGGCTCCTTCCTAAGGCCTCTGCTCCTTCCTGCTTTCCGCATTGGAAATCAGACTTCAGGACGGAAGCAGACACCTCCCTCTCCCTCACCTTTCTGCCTGGGATGGTCGTAATGGTCCCCGTGGACGCATTCAAATGAAGAAATGAAAGGCTCGAAGAGGTGATCGCAAAGCTCATAAGGCCCGGAGGCCGAAAGCAGACCCACAGCTGTCTGCAGTGTCCCCCAACTGACCTCTTTCCAGCGGGTGACGGCCTCCAGGGACGGAGGGGCCAAAGCCTCCCTGGGTCCCCTGTCTGTGGGCTGCCTGGAGCTCTGCACGAGGATACAGAGAGGAATGAGACGCCGTTTGTACCTCTAGGGGCTCAAAGTGTCAGTGAGTGCTTCTGCAACTTCTGTACCCCAGTACCCGCAGACGACCGAGCATCGCCTCAGAGCCCCGAGGCGCCGGGAGGGCCTTGAATTTGCCGCAAGTGAGCCGTATCTCGGAAGTCTGCAGTTCTGGCTCAAAATGGACGTCAGTAGAGTGCTTTTTGCCAGAGCTCCCCTAGATATAGCTATATCTATATCTGTATCCGAATCTATAGATATCTCTATATCTCTATCTCTCTCTCTTTCTCTGTTTCTCTCTCTCTCTCTCTCTATCTACCTATCTATCTATCTATGTATCTGTCTATTTCTCTCACACTTTATATATATATATATAGATATATATATACATATATATATATATATACATATATATA
>NW_024345858.1:0-404 GCF_902729225.1 Pteropus medius | reverse complement strand
ATATGTATATGGTGGATTTTCGAAGGAAACCTGCGTGGACCCCTGGTCTACCACAGAAGACAGGCCGCTCCTAGCACCTCCACCTCCCCGCAGTTGGGACACAGGGCGTTCCAGGGCCTCAATTCCACATGATCTCTGTTCATCCCAGAGGCCCGGGGCTCCTTCCTAAGGCCTCGGCTCCTTCCCGCTTTCCGCAGTGGAAATCAGACTTCTGACGGAAGCAGACACCTCCCTCTCCCTCACCTTTCTGCCTGGGATGGTCGTCATGGTCCCCGTGGACGCATTCAAAATGAAGAAATGAGAGGCTCAAAGAGCTGATCGCAAAGATCCTAAGGCACGGAGGCCGAATTCAGACCCACAGCTGTCTGCAGTGTCTCCCAACTGAACTCTTTCCAGCGGGTGAC
>NW_024345857.1:0-450 GCF_902729225.1 Pteropus medius | reverse complement strand
TTGGTCTTAACAACCTATCTAGCCTCATCTGGTTCCACCACTACCCCATATATATCTTAATTTGACCCATATATATTAGTAGTTCCCTAAACATAGGATCTGCATCAAGTCTCTAATATCTGTTGCTCTGTCTACAATGCTCTCCTCTCCCTTCTGTACTTGGTAAGCTCCTGCTGTTTTACAAGACTTTTCCAAAAGACAAAACAAAATAAAACAAAAAACAGCTTTTCTATGACAGTTTCTTTAACCTCCATCCTCCTAATCATTCTGTATTTCCATAGCACAGTAATCATTCTGTATTTCCATAGCACTTTTGAACATATTTCTGCCCAAATTTCATTATTCTATAATTATATAAATGTCCTTCTCCCTCACCTTGAGCTAATTCATCTTTAACTCTCTAGTACCTGGTACCCAGCAGGTATTTCATAAATTCTTTTTTTCCCCCTC
>NW_024345856.1:0-424 GCF_902729225.1 Pteropus medius | reverse complement strand
TTTTTTGCCTTGATGTACATTTTTGCACTGTGCATACCTTTCTAACTTTTATTAGTATACTTTATCTTTATTTGCAAGATCCTGTAATAAGCAAGAGATGATTTATGAAACTGATTAAAGGCAGATAGATTAAGGATTAAAGGCAGTTCAGCTTAAGAGGGTTAGGGGAAGAGTAAAAATTTAGTTACAATTGATATGAAACATCTATTTAGTATATAGAATGATTGCTTAATTCTTGTGTACTTTTTAACACAAGAAGTTTTTAAGGTTTTTGAAGAATAATTTGAAGTCAGAAATTCAGCGTGCCAAGGGATTATGTCCAGAAATCATTGTTCCATTCTCTGAAAAACAGAACTTTGGAAGTATAATTTAAAGTGTGAAATTCTTCAGGTAAATTGACCTTGACTTTTCAACGCCCATATAT
>NW_024345855.1:0-542 GCF_902729225.1 Pteropus medius | reverse complement strand
TGACAAGAGGGTAGAAAGTGTGGATAAGTGTAAGAGTCCTGCTAGGTCTCAGAGGACCTCTATCCTACCACATCAGTATCCAGAGGTCAAAGTGAACTTCAAGTGAGCAGTGATTCTGCAATATAGGGCTGTGATTAAAAAGGCAGAGAAAAATCAGCGCATGGGAAATGTAAGGAGTAAGAAATCATGACCTAACCTTCCTCTGGCACTTGATATGCTTAGGACTTCACATTGTATTGTCCAAGTTAGGATAGTGGGACTGAAGTGCAATTATGATGAACTTTGGATACTTTCAGATAAGACTAAATACCTGTCATGAAGTAAAGCAAAAAACACTGATTTTATTTAGCATGTTGAAAAGAAGACCTGAGAGGAGAATTTAACATTTTTCAAATAAAGGAAAAAATGCTTTTGTATGAAAGAGGATGATTAGCTGATCTTTTTTTTTCCCCCCAGAAAGGGATGGGAATAGAGAATAAATGTTAGAAAAAAACCTTTCTGACATAAAATTTGAGGAGACTATGAAAATGGATATGAAGAAA
>NW_024345854.1:0-407 GCF_902729225.1 Pteropus medius | reverse complement strand
AAAGCTCCTAAGGCACGGAGGCCGAATTCAGACCCACAGCTGTCTGCAGTGTCTCCCAACTGAACTCTTTCCAGCGGGTGACGGCCGCCATGGTCGCAGGGGACAAACATCCCTGGGTACGCTGTCTGTGGGTGGCCCTGAACCCTGCAAGAGCATACAGAGACGAATGAGACGTAGTTTGTACCTCTAGGAGCTCAAAGTGTCAGTGAGTGCTCCTCCAACTTCGGTACGCCTGTACCCGCAGATGACCGAGCATCGCCCACAGAGCCCCAAGGCCCCAGGAGGGCTGTGCCTTTGCCGCAAGTGAGCCTTTTCTCGGAAGTCTGCGATTCTGGCTCAAAATGGACGTCACCAGAGAGCTTTTTGCCAAAGCTACCATATACATATATATGCATATATATGTTCAT
>NW_024345853.1:0-365 GCF_902729225.1 Pteropus medius | reverse complement strand
TGATTGCATAAGTATTCTCCTTGTGATGATCGTAAGGGCAATAGTGTAGGAAAAATATAAGTGTCCATAAGTAGGAAATTAGGTATCTAAATAATAGGCTAGACATATTTGGGAATATAATCTGGCCATTAGAAATAATGGCCAAAAAAGTCTGTTTACTATTATGTACAAACAATTATTAGAGATAGAGTAGAATAAGCAGTTTGCAAAAGAATTGGTATCATGATTCCAATTTTGTAAAATCTCATGCTCACAAAGATGTCTGGAATTGACAGTGATTGTCTCCTGATAGTGGGATTTGGGGTAATGGTCATTTTTCTTTTCTTTATACTTTTTGATGTTGTTTGAAAGTACAATGAACACAG
>NW_024345852.1:0-441 GCF_902729225.1 Pteropus medius | reverse complement strand
CTTAGCAACTTTCAGTTATACAGAAGAGTATTATTGTTAACTATAGTCATCATGCTGTGCATTACCCCCAGGACTTATTTATTTTATAACTGGAAGTTTGTACCTTTTGACCACCTTCATCTATTCCTGCCACACCCCACCACTCCCCTGCTCCTCCACCTCCCCACCCTGTACCAATCTGTTCTCTGTATCTATAAGTTGGGTTTTTTTGATTTTTGTTTAGATTCCACATATAAATGAGATCTGTGGTGTTTGTCTTTCTTTGAGAAAGACAAATGATTTCATTTAGTATAATGCCCCCAAGGTCCATCCATGTTGTTCCATATGGCAAGATTTTCTTCTATTTTTATGGCTGAATAATACTCCATTGTGTATATATACCACGTTTTCTTTATCTATTGATTCATTGATGGATGTACTGGTTATTCCCATATCTTGGCT
>NW_024345851.1:0-436 GCF_902729225.1 Pteropus medius | reverse complement strand
ACCTAACCCTAGTCCTACCCCTATCTCTAATTTAACCCTAACCTTAGAAATAACCATAACATTACTCCTAACTCTAAAATCTTAACCTAACCCTAACCCTAAACCTAAAACTAACTTAAACCTAACCCTAACCCTAACCTTAAACCTGAATGTAACTCGAAGTGTAACATGAAACCTAATTTCATACCCTAACCATAACCCTAAACCTCATGCGAACCTTAACCCTAACAGTAACCCTAATCCTATCCTAACCCTAAACTAATCCTAACCCTAACCTTTACCCTAACCTAACCCTAATTCTAATTCTAACCCTAACACTAATCCTAATTCTATTCTCTTACCCTAATCCTAAACGTAACCCTATCCCTAACACAAACTTAATCATAACCCTAACCTAAACCTAAACCTAACTTTAACCCTAACCCTTACCTAAACC
>NW_024345850.1:0-911 GCF_902729225.1 Pteropus medius | reverse complement strand
CAGTTTGGCCCTGCTCACCTTCCCGAGTGCATTCCTGTCTCCAGCTCTCTCCCACTGCTCTCTCCATACTGGCCTCTCTTCCATCCACGAGTGACAAGCATGTCCCTGCCCAGGGCCTTGGCATTGCCCATGTGTCTTCCTGGAAGGCTCTTGCTTACCTCATGACCTATGTCCACTCAGACCTCCACTCAAATACGACCTCTCTTGCCCACCACCTGTCTGACCCAGCCCCACCTCATCCTCCTGCTTACCTGTCATCTGATCTACTCCGTGCATCCAGTACTCCAGGAGAGGATGTGAAAGGCATAGCTTCCAGGGAACAAAACTCCATGAAAGCCTATTGTTTAATTACTTACATAGCATTTAATGTTTGGCACTTCCAATTCAGGTAGAATGCAGTACTCACACTAAACACAGGAAGCACATATGCAGCCATATAGTTGGTATTTGGAAAACACTTGTTATAAAGCGAAACAAAACCTTAAATATATTTGGTTCTATGGTATGATCATAACCACCCAAAACAAAAGCACAAAGCTATACAAATAAAAGAGATAAGGCAGAAATACACAAGTCTATGGACAGTGATTGTCTTAGCTGATGGAACTGGAGTGGCGTTTTCTTTCTTTCCTACATTACCAAATTCCTTGAATAATCGTGTACTTTTACAATAGAAACATATATTTTAAAGAGATGGGATTCTCTTAAAGAGATGGGATTCTCTTTAAGAGATGGGACTCTCTTAAAGAGATGGTTTTCTGTCTATTTCTCTGGAAGACACACTATTTTCTCTTATGAGGTGCTTCCACGGCTGCTGCCGGCACATCGTTGTCGTTACTGAGCCAGCACACACGCTTGAGGAGATGAAGAAAGCGAGAGGAACCTCGAGAGATGATGCTTAGATTTTTGAG
>NW_024345849.1:0-1030 GCF_902729225.1 Pteropus medius | reverse complement strand
ATTTTTTTTTCAGATTAATGTAAATAATGAGATAGAGGCCAAAGCCGCCTCTTCGAAGTGATTTTTTCGGTCTCTCAATATCCAACATCGCTCTACTGTTTTTGAATCTACTGATGCTGTTTGGAATGTCTTGCTTTCTTCCCTCCTCTTACGATGCTTCCCCGACACCTGATGGTTTTAACTCACCGACGTTTCTCACTTGCCTCCTCTGTGGGTAAAGAATAAAGAGAGATAATTATTTCAAGAACATGACCATGTATTTTGGGTGCTCTTCCTGGATCCCCTACCAAACTACTCCCCTCAGAACGAAAAAAAAATTGTTTTCTAGAGAAAACGGAGGCTACAAAATGAGATTTCCAGGTCGAAGCGCCAAGCTGAAGACATGGTTTTCGGGCATGGCTGGGAGGAGACTGGAATCGGTGTCCCCAGGACTTCACGAAGTGGCAAAATCTCCACTCCTGGAAGTACCCAAGTAGAGGACGGACAACCATTTCCCAAAAGTGCTTGAGGAGGGGTGACCGTCACCTCATGGAAGCCCCTCCTATTGCAGAGTTTTCAGCCGCTGCGGGTCCCAACATCTGCCGGCTTAGATGACTCAGTCACCGCTCTGCCGTAGGCCCTCGGATGTTCTCTGCTGCTCAGAGGACACCCACTGTGTCTTCATCACTGACCCTTCCCCACCGCCTGCCCGCCTGGCACCTGGTCGTCCAGCAGACTTGTGCTGTCAGAGGGAAGGGCTGCGTCTTATCTTTGTATGTCCACTGCCCACCCTGGAGCTGTGCGCAGCGCGGACCCTCCCTAAAAGCTGAGAGGAGAAATTTGGGGAGAAAGGTGGAAGCCAGCCCCAGGGCCCGACCGCAGACCCCGCGCAGCTGGGAAGTAGCTCCTCGGAGGAAATGGCTTTTGGGGACAATGATGTGAAACCTGGCTTCCTTCTGTGTCACTCTCCTACCATTCCTAATCAGCACTATTTTAATTCGAAACGGCAATTTACAGTGCAATTCACTCCCGGCAACACAATCCATTATGA
>NW_024345848.1:0-615 GCF_902729225.1 Pteropus medius | reverse complement strand
TTATTTTGACGCACCCCGGCGAGTGAACAGGCCACTCGTGGCTGGGTCGTATTTCACCTTGGTCTCACGCCATTCCTGCACCAAACCTGGAATCCGGCCCAACTCCTCACCCGTGACAGCTGGGTGAAGGAGGGAGTCTCTGTAAGCATGCATTTTGCACCATAATTTTTGTTCTTAGCGAGTTTCTAGGAACCCTGGTTATTAATTAAGCCTTCCCGTTTTACGGAAATCCCATTGGCGCTGACGTGGTCCACGGGCTACTTTGGAACTTGAACTTGCTCATAAGTGACTCCGTTACCACAATGGAGCTGTTCGAAGCGATCTTTGCAAAACCCAGTTTGTAACTGGAGACATCCGGAGTGTGCGTCTCCCTTGTGTCCGCCTGTCCCTTCGCAGCAGTGACATCGCCGCGGCTCTCAGGGCCCAAACGCTGCCGTCTGAGCTCTCGCCGCGAAGGGCAGCGCAGCGCACGCAGAGCGCGCGCCCCCCCTCGCCGCGCGCGCCCCCTCGCCGCGCGCGCGCCCCCTCGCCGTGCGCGCGCCCCCTCGCCGCGCGCGTCCTCCCATATTTACAGATCGCGGTGCTCCCATGTGCTCCGTCCTCACGCGCAATTCT
>NW_024345847.1:0-482 GCF_902729225.1 Pteropus medius | reverse complement strand
TTTTTTTTTTTTTTTCCGAATTCCATGTCTGTTTAACCAAGGAACAGGATGTGGAATTATTCACAAATGTAGCTGTTCTAGATAGCTCATGGGAGCACCTGGTGGTCTCAGGGGAGACATGACAGGTGGAAAGGGGAGTGTCAGCCTTCCCCTTGGAACCATCTGTGTCAAGAAAATCACCTATTTTCAAGTGTCTTCCTGGGTACTTTGAACTGCAGGTCAGATTTTCTGGATTCCCCTGATAACCTCCCGTCCACCCAGGGATAGCAAGGGGGCCCTGTCATGCTCTGATTATATAAAATAGCATTTACAGTGGTTTAAGTTGTTTAAAGAGGAAGTGGACTGTGGAGAGGGGAAGTGAGGTCCTTGGTGCCGGAAGTGTTTCAGTAGATGATCAACAAACTGTTAAAAATACAGTGCCTGAGTTTTACCTCAAGTCTGGCCAAATCAGAGCTTCTGGAGGTAGGGGCAAAGATTTATAC
>NW_024345846.1:0-318 GCF_902729225.1 Pteropus medius | reverse complement strand
CCTCCCCGCAGTGGGGACACCGGGCGTTCCAGAGCCACAATTCAGCATGATCTCTTTTCATCCCAGAGGCCCCGGGGCTCCTTCCTAAGGCCTCGGCTCCTTGCCGCATTCCGCAGTGGAAATCCGACTTCAGGACGGAAGCAGACACCTCCCTCTCCCTCACCTTTCTGCCTGGGATGGTCGTAATGGTCCCCGTGGAAGCATTCAAAATGAAGAAATGAAAGGCTCAAAGAGCTGATCGCAAAGCTCCTGAGGCAAGGAGGCCGAATTCAGACCCACAGCTGTCTGCAGTGTCTCCCAACTGAACTCTTTCCAGCG
>NW_024345845.1:0-744 GCF_902729225.1 Pteropus medius | reverse complement strand
TGGCCAAAAAAAAAAAAAAAAAGACTAACCTATTTGTTTTTAAGTTTAGGCCTTAGAATATTGGAGTCTTAGTTATCATGTATTCAGAAACGTTAAAGTTGCCTTTTGTAACTTATTTTTATTTCAGCTAAAGCTTTTTACAGCTTTGCTTAAAATTTTTACTTTATTTCTTGCTTCTCTTAAATATACTTTATGCCAAATTTTATTGAGTTAATCATGTGACACAGTGACTAACAAGAAATTCACCACCCTTCACATGTCTTGCTTTGTATAGGTCAAACTTTTATTTATTGCTTAATTTGTATGACTGCTGTGTCCTATGGGGACAGATTGAGCCAGGAGTAATGAGCCACCTAAGTAGTGAGCTTGGTGCCTGTCCCCTCATATATTTAATATCCAGAAAGCATACTCACTGCAATGTGGATACCAGCATACATAATTTTACCAAAAATTAATAAAAAGATCAGCATAGGACATGGTTCCATAGTATAGCAGTTAGCAAGTCTGCTTTACATGCTGAAGGTCTTGGGTTCGCACCACACTGGAGCCATGGTCTATGGCCATGCCACCCTGAATAAGCTTGATGTCAGATCTCGGAAGCTAAAGCTTTTTACAGCTTTGCTTAAAATATTTACTTTATTTCAGAGTCGGGCCTGGTTAGTACTTGGATAGGAGACCCCCTTGGAAGACCAGGTGCTATAGCAAAAATAATTTTAAAAAAAAGATCAACACCAAAGCTACACG
>NW_024345844.1:0-431 GCF_902729225.1 Pteropus medius | reverse complement strand
TCATGGAGATGTTCTCTGCCTTAACTAGGGCAGGGGTTACACAGGTATATACATTTTTATATACAGGTATATAAATCTAAAATGTATAAATTTAATTTTATGTAAATTATACCTTAATAAAGTTGATTTAAAAAATATTTAGACTGAAGGGCAGGAGAAAAGGGAAGGAAGTTGCTTTTAACCTGATGGATAATGGTCAAACACACAGTCTGGTGGAGCGGAGAGGGCAGTCTAGTCCCTGCTTGAGTGAATGAATGAATGAACAAATGAATGAATGAGGGGCCAAACCGAACTCTTCTCAAAGACGGAGTGCACTGTTTAGGATGAAGTAAGCTGTGGAGAGTGGTCTTATACCCCACTTTACAGATGAGGCAATTGAGGCTCAGAAATGTCACCCGACTTGACTGGCCACTGGTGACATCAAAAAAGAG
>NW_024345843.1:0-308 GCF_902729225.1 Pteropus medius | reverse complement strand
CGTCCTGAAGTCTGATTTCCACTGCGGAAAGCGGGAAGGAGCCGAGGCCTTAGGAAGGAGCCCCGGGGCCTCTGGGATGAAAAGAGATCATGCTGAATTGTGGCTCTGGAAAGCCCGGTGTCCCCACTGGGGAAGGTGGAGGTGCAAGGAGCGGCCTGTCTTCTGTGGTAGACCAGGGTTCCACGCAGTTTTCCTTCGAAAATCCACCCTATACATATATATATGCATATATATGTATATGGTAGCTTTGGCAAAAAGCTCTCTGGTGACGTCCATTTTGAGCCAGAATCGCAGACTTCCGAGAAAAG
>NW_024345842.1:354512-425063 GCF_902729225.1 Pteropus medius | reverse complement strand
CTTAAATAATAAAAAGAAAAGGAAGGAAGTTAAAATACTTGCTAACAAGATAATGAGCGTTCTAAAGCATACCTACCTATAAGGACAAATTGAGATATGGCAGTAAAAAGAGAGGATTCAAGCCTAATTTGAAAGGGGAATGGTGAGATAGAATCACATAAGAAAAGAGTATGGATGAATGTGTGTGTGCAACATAGTATTGATACAATATTAGTAATCCATTATTGTGTGTGTGTGTAATAGTGACAATGTTAGTATTGATAATATGTAACTATCTGTTACATATTCATAATGGTAACCATGCGCCAAAAATTCAGAACTGAAGTATATAACATAAAACAAAAAGGACCAGAGGCAAAACCCACAAAAGCCAACCAAAATAAAGAAAACGGAAGCACAAGGACAAGGAAATAATGGAAACACCAAGCTACTGGAAAGCAAAAGATAAAATGGTTATAAGAAGATCTCATATTTCAATAATCGCTCTAAATGTAAATGGACTGAACTCATCAATAAAAAGGCACAGAGTTGCAGAATGGATCAATAAACAAAACATAACCATATGCTGCCTCCTGAAGACACATCTCAGCTCCAAAGACAAATATAGACTCAAAGTAAAAGGGTGAAAAATGACACTTGAAGCAAACAGCATTCAGAGAAAAGTGGGAGTAATGGTATTAATATCGGACGAATAAACTTCAAAATAGAAAAAGTAACAATAGATACTGAGGGATACTTCATAATGATAAAGGGACTCGTGCACCAAGAAGACATAACACTTATTAATATCTATGTTCCCGATCAAAGAGCCCAAAATATGTAAAGCTATTACTAACATAATTAAAGGGAGAAACAGACCAAAATATTATCATGTAGTAGGGGACCTAAATACCCCACTGTCTGATATGGACAGTTCATCCAAATAGAAAATCAATAAGGAAATAACATCTTTAAATGACACATTAGACCAGTTGGACATAATTGACATATACAAAGTCTTTCATCTCAAAGAGTGGCTTATACATTCTTCTCTAGTGCACATGGAACATTCTCAAGAATCGACCACATACTGGGACACAGAAATAGCCTCAACAAATATAAGAGGGTTGAAATCATACCAACCATATTCTCTGATCATAATACTTTGAAACTAGAGATCAACTGCAAAAAGAAATCACGAAGAACCACAAATACACAGAGATTAAACAACATGCTACTGAAGAACAACAGAGTCAGAGAAGAAATAAAAAAAGAGATCAAGAGATACAGAGAAACAAATGATAATGATAGTACAACATATCAAAACTTTTGTGACACGGCAAGAGCGGTCATAAAAGGAAAGTTCATATCATTACAGGCCTATCTCCAAAAACAAGAACGAGCCCAAATGAAAAACCTAATGCTTCATCTTAAAACAAAACAAAACAAAACAAAACAAAACAAAAAACTGGAAAAAGAAGAACAAATTAAGCCTAAAATCAGCAGAAAAAAAATAAATTAGAGCAAAAATAAATGAAATTGAAAACAAAACAAAACAAAAAATAGAAAACATAAATGCAACAGAGAGATGGTTCTTTGAGAAGGTTAATAAAATTGACAAACGCCTGGCTAGACTCACTAAAGAAAAAAGTGAAAGGAAACAAATAAACAAAATCAGGGATGAAAGAGGTGAAATTATGACTGATGTCACAGAAATACAAAGGATCATACAAGAATACTATGAAAAAAGTACATAACATCAAATTTAATAACCTAGAAGAAATGGACCAGTGCTTAGAAAAATACAATCTTCCTAGACTGAATCAAGAAGAATTGGCAAATCTAAATAGACCGATCAGCAGTATGGAATTTGAAACAATCATCAAACCTATCAAAAAGTAAAAGTCCAGGACCAGATGGCTTCACCAGTGAATTCCACCAAACATTCAAAGAAGATTTAATATCTATTCTCCTCAAACTCTTCCAAAAAATCAAAGAGGAGGCAATACTTCCCAACTCGTTTTATGAAGCCAGTATTACTCTGATACAAAAACCTGGTAAAGATAATACAAAAAAATAAAACTACAGACCAATATCTCTCATGAACACATATGCAAAAATCCTAAATAAGATACTAGTGAACTGAATACAGCAACATATTAAAAATATTATACACCACGATCAAGTGGGCTTCATCCCACAGGCACAGGGATGATTCAACATACTCAAATCAATTAATGTGATACACCACATAAACAATTTAAGAAATGAGAATCATATGATCATATCAATAGATGCAGAAAAAGCCTTTGACAAGATACAGCATCCATTTATGATCAAAACACTTAACAAAATCGGCATAGAAAGTACCTTAACATAATAAAGGCCATCTATGACAAACTCTCAGCCAACACTATACTTAATGGTGAAAAACTAAAAGCCTTCCCTCTAAGATCAGGAACAAGGCAAGGCTATCCACTATCACCACTGTATTCAATATAACATTGGAGGTTTTAGCAAGTGCAATCAGGCAAGAGAAAGATATAAAAGGCATCCAAATAGGAAACAAAAAGGTCAAATTGTCACTATTTGTGGATGACATGATTCTCTATATAGAAAACCATAAAGACTCTGCAAGACACTACTAGAAACAATAAGCAAATACAGGAAAGCCTCTGTATACAAAATCGACGTTCAAAAATCCATCACATTCCTATACTCTAATAATGAAGCATCAGAAAAAGAAGTGGAAAAAGTAATTCTTTTTGCAATTTTAACAAAAAGAATAAAATAATTAGGAATAAATTTAATGAAATAAGTGAAGGTCCTATATAATGAAAACTATAAGATCCTTTTAAAATAAATCGATGAAGATACCAAAAAATGAAAAGATATTCTGTGTTCTTGGATTGGAAGAATCAACATAGTTAAAATGACCATATTATTTAAAGCATTATACCGATTTAATGCAATCCTCTTCAAAATCTCATCGGCATTTTTTAAAGAAATAGAAAAAAAATCATCAGATTTGTATGGAAGCACAAA
Organism: Pteropus medius; assembly: GCF_902729225.1. Taxonomy (NCBI): domain Eukaryota; kingdom Metazoa; phylum Chordata; class Mammalia; order Chiroptera; family Pteropodidae; genus Pteropus; species Pteropus medius. Next base: position 422,039 of record NW_024345842.1, on the reverse strand, counting down.
AGACCCCAAATTATCAAAGCCATCCTGAGAAAGAAGAACAAAGCTGGAGGCATCACTGTGCCCGACTTCAAATTATACTACAAAGTGACAGTAGTCAAAACGGCATGGTACTGGCAGCAAAACAAACACACAGACCAGTGGAACAGAATCGAGAGTCCAGAAGTAAACCCATATTTATATGGGCAAATCATTTTTGACAAAGAAGCAAAAATATATAATGGAGAAAGGAAAGCCTCTTTAATAAATGGTGCTGGGAAAACTGGAAGCCGCCTGTAAAAGAATGAAACTAGACTGTTTTCTATCACTACACACCAAAATTAACTCAAAATGAATTAAGGACCTAAATATAAGACCTGAAACAATAAAATTCATAGAAGAAAACATAGGAACTAAACTCAAGGACCTTGGACTTAAAGGAATTTGACCTCAAAGGCAAGGGAAGTAAAAGCTGAAATAAATGAATGAGACTACATCAAACTAAAAACCTTCTGCTCAGCAAAAGATATTATCAACAAGGTAAAGAGAGAAACATTCAAATGGAAAAATATATTTGCAAGCAACACCTTCGATAAGGGCCAAATATAAAAAAATATACAAAGAACTCATACAACTCAATAACAACAGGAAAAAAAAATAATCCCGTCCAAAAATGGGCAGAGGACCTGAACAGACGCTTCTCTCTAGAAGACATACAAATAGACAACACATATATGAAAACATGCTCAACATCACTAGCTTTTAAGAAAATGCAAATCAAAACCACAATGAGATAACATCTCCCACCTGTCGGAATAGCTGTAATCAACAGGACAAGTAATAACAAATGTTGGAGAGGATGCAGAGAAAAAGAAACCCTCTTATACTGCAGGTGGAAATGTAAATTGGTACAGCCACTATGGAAAACAGTATGGAGGTTCCTCAAAAAGCTAAGCATCAATCTCCCGTATGATCCAGCAATCCCTCTACTGGGTATTTACCCCAAAGACTTGAAAACCCATATCAGCAAAGATATCTGCACACCAATGTTCATAGTAGCATTATTTGCAGTGGCCAGGACATGGAAGCATCTGAAGTGTCCTACGATAGATGATTGGATAAAGAAGCTGCGATACATATATACAATGGACTATTACTCGGCCATAAGAAGAGATGAAATATTGCCATTTGTGATGACATGAATGGACCTTGAGATAATCATGCCAAGTGAAATAAGCCAGTCAGAAAAAGTTGAAAATCACATGATATCACTTATATGTGGGATATAAACGTAAAAGCAACGAATGAGCAGGATAAAGAAACAGAGACTCATGAACATGAACTTCAGCCTAGTGGTTACCAGTAGACTATTGACTAGTGGTTACTAGTGAGGTGGGGTAGATGGGGTAAAGGGGGTCAAATATAGGGTTAGGGGGAGTGTGAAGTGGGTAAGGGGAATCAAATATATGGTAGCTGAAGGAAACTGGACTTTTGGTGGTAAACACAAAATAGAATATACAGATGTCAAATGATAATGTACACCTGGAAATTATATAATTGTAATAACCAATGTTACCTCAATAAACTTAATTAAAAATTAAAAAAAAAAAAGAAGGTGCCTATACCTGTTAGATCTAGGGGTAGTGCTTGCCACAGGCATGGCTGGACATGGGTTTACACACGCTATTCCTTCTGCCTCTCCCCATTCCTTGTCTGCAAGCACCTCCTGAAACTCCTTCTCAGCCTGCTGTTTCCAGCTCATTCTTTAGGGGTCTTCCCTGACTTCCTGCCTAGAGAAGATCCTCCCTAGCACAAGCTTTTAAAATCCTCTTTGTAGAATTCTTCCTAGTTTTACATTAACATTTATTGCTTCAATAACATTTTTCTTCCTTACCAGTACACGAGCTTTGAAAAACTGATATGCAATCTCATTAAAATGCAGATTCTCATTCAGCAGGTCTGAAGTGGGCTTGAAAATTTGTATTTCTAACAAGCTCCAAGGCCAAGACAATGCCAAGGCTGCTGGTCAGCATACCACATTTTGAGTACTGAGGTTATAGCTCTCTTGGACTTATTCCCTTCTTTCCCACTTAAATTTCTGTTATTTTTGCAGAGGTTTGGCTAGTTATTTTTTCCCCTTCAACCCCTCAATCTAGGTCCCCAAGGCTTTCTCTTCCACTACAGAACCTTCCCTTATTCTTCTCCATTCCAACATCACCACTACTGATGAACTGGTTTATCAAGAAATTTTCTAAAAATAAGCATTCTCTTGATGAACTCTAGTATCATGACTAAAATATTCTTTTTCCTTGATTCCTTCAGATAGAAGTCCATAAAGAGATAATATATTGTTGGAATTTAAAGTGCTAGCAAGGAATATTCCTTTTTCTTCTCATTTCAGAGACAAATTAAGCTATAAATGCAAAAGGGAGATGAAGTTTTAAGTTTGTTTTTTTATTTAAGTATAGTTGACATATAATCATATTAGTTTTAGATATACAACGTACTGATTCGACATTTATATACCTTATGATGTATTCACCAGATTAAGTCTAGTAAATATCTGTCACTGTGCAAAATTATCACAATATTATTGATTGAATTTCCCATCACCTTTTATACCCAGGGCCCCTCTTATCTCCCTTCTGGCAACCATCACTTTGATTTCTGTTTCTATGAGCCTGTTTTTGTTTTCTTTTATTTTATTATTACTATATTTAGATCCCAATGGTATTTGCCTTTCTCTGCCTTATATTACTCTGGGAATGGCAAGATGTCATTCTTTTTCACTGCTGAGTAATATTCCAAGTGTACATATATCACATCTTCTTTATCCATTCTATAAATGGGCACCTAGGTTGCTTCCATATCTTGGCTATTGTAAGTAATGCTGCAATGAACATAGGTGTGTCTGTGTGTGTGTGTGTGTGTGTGTGTGTGTGTGTGTAAATTTCAATTAATGTTTTTTCTTGGGATAAATGCCAAAAAGTGAGAGAAGAGAAAAAAATGGTGCACATGATAGAGGCTCTGTTCATCCCTCTGGTAACCTAAGTTGTGACAGAAACAAGGACCAAACAGCAAGGAAAACCACCTGGGATGTAGATGAACAAACCCTTTAATTAGGGAGAGAAATAAAAAAATCAGCCTGAAATGGGAGGAAGTAGGATGGGGCGAGAATGCAAGGCTGCCCAGTCCTGAGCTGCTGAGTGGAACAGAGATTATGGCAGTGACAGCCAGCAGATGCAGATGTCTTTTAAAGGGGCCATGTCTGCAAGTAGACTTTTGTGGTGACAGACCTGCTTGTTCTGAGCACCAGGGCCTGGTGGACTGTGCAGGTTGCACCAGGGACTTACAGGGAGACACTGAGTTGTCAGAGTGAGGGCAAGAGTTGAGACTTGCTCTGTACAGAAGTGCTGGTGCTGTCCATTGTTCCTCTGTTGAGACCTCCCCACTCCCAGTGTGCAGACTCAGCACTGCCATAGTTGAGACATCATCAAACTGGATAATAGAGGTTGCTCTGCCCAGAGAATTCCCTAAAACTCCGCCTCTCTCAACTCATGGCTCTACTCAAACCACATCCAGGTGTATCCTCCATGAGTCACGTGCCCCTTGCTGAGCAGCACCTAGACTCACTCTGGTGGCAGCTGACTGCGGTTTCTGGCATGGCCTTTTGAGGCAACTTTAAGTACAGCATCTTTGGATTGCTTGCTGCATCTTAATAGGTGGCCCCAGAGTGGCACCTGCTAAATTTGGCCTGCAGTTGAACCCCTATCAGGACTGTGCCACTGGACTTCACAAAGCCATACTAATAAGACTGGAATACTTAAGAGCTTTGCTTAGTACACAGACACAGACACAGACACAGACACAGACACAGACACAGACACAGACACAGAAAGGCAGCCAAAATGGGAAGATAAAAAAACAGAAACTATATGAGAGAACAGAACAGAGATCCAGAAATAATGGAGTCAAGCAATCTAACAAATGCAGAGTTCAAAACACTGGTTATTAAGATGCTCAACTGCTGCAACCTGCTCGACTACAGGCTTAACCTGGGGGTGGGGGCAATGTAAGATTGAGAAAAATATAGAGACAGTATATACAAAAGCGGGGCCATGTGGGACAATGCACTCGAATGGAGTTACAGGGACCCCGAGCCAAACTCAGCATATTTATTATATACTTTTTAAGGTCAGAGAAAGGGTAGGAGTCTTCTTCTCAGGACTTGAAACTTGCTGGTAACAGTATTCTCCCAAGGCTTGTCTGTACCCAGTTATCTATGCTAAATCACAAGCAGCTATCTGTTCACTGTTTTGCTTCTTTGTCCTTGGCAGATTGTAACACAGTCAAGCATGGCTTTGTCAATGCTTCGGACACAGGTCTGGCTCAGATCTGGCTCTCTACACTTAATGATCTTAGGGGAAGTGTAGATGAATTCAGTGAGAACTTTCAAAAAGATATAAAAGATATAAAAACATAAAAATGGTAATGAAAATTATAAAAGGGGACAAGTCAGAAATGAAGAACACATTATCTGAGATGAAAAGTATATTAAATGGAATAAATAGAGTGAATAAAGAAGAAGATCAAATGACCTATATAGAGGATGGGGATACCAAAAACACTCAATCAGAATGGCAAGGAAAAAAAGCCAAGACTATAATAATTTATGAAGCCTATAGAATATTATTAAATGCAAAAATATCTGGGTCATAGGGGTACTTGAAGTAAAATAAGACATTGAAGAGCTATTTGAAGCAATAATGATAGAAAACTTCCCTAACCTGGAGAAGGAAATAGACATACAACCCCAGGAAGCTTAGAGAGTCTCAAGAAAGAGGAATCCAAAGAGGCCCACACTAAGACACATCATAATTAAAATTCAAAGTTTAAATACAAAGAGAGAATCTTAAAAGCAACAAGATAAAAATATTTACTTACCTACAAGAGAGCACGCATAAGACTGGCAGCTGATTTCTCAAAAGAAACTATTCAGGACAGAAGGGCTTGGCATAAAATATTTGATGTGATGAAAATTCAGAATCTACAACCAGGAATACTTTATCCAGCAATGCCCTCATTTAGAGTCAAAGGACAGTTAAAGAGCTTCCTAGACAAAAATAAACTAAGGGAATTTATCAACAGCAAGCCAATATTACAGGAAATATTGGAGAAACTTCTTTAAGAAGAAAAAAACATGTAAAAACTATATTCCTATCAACAAGTACCTCAAATGGAAAATAATTAAGGACTCCAATAAAAAGATAGAAAGGCTGAATGGATAAGAAAAGAAGACCCTTACATATGCTGCCTACAAGAGACTCACTTCAGATTAAAAGACACACACAGACTAAAAGGAAGGGGATGGGAAAAGATATTGCCTTGATGGACCTAAAGGGTATTGCACTGAATGAAATGAGTTGGATAGAGAAAGACAAATATTGCATGATTTCATATACATGTGGAATCTAAAGAACAAAATAAACAATAATAACAAAAGTGGAAATAAAATCGTAGATGCAGAGAATATTTTGGGGGCTACTAGGTGAGAGGGGAGTTGAGGGGGATGAACAAAAAAGGCAAAGGGATTAAGAGGTACAAATGGATAGTTGCAGAATAGACATGGAGATGTAGAGTGTAGCATGGGGAAGATAGTTAATAATGCAATAAGTATGTAAGAGAGAAGAGGCGTACTAGATTTAGTGGGGGTGATTGCTTTGTGAGTTATATAGATGTCTGATCACTATACTATACAACTGAAACTGGTATATTACTGTATGCCAACTGTAATTGAAGAAAAAAAACCTCATTGAATTGTACAATGTAAATACAAGCAACTGATTGTCTATTATATTATATTTCAATAAAGCTGGAAAAATACTAAGAAGTGAGATTGTTGGGTTGTATGGTAGTTCTAGTTTTAGTTCTCAGAGGAATTTCTATAAAGTTTTTCATAGTGACTGCACCAATTTACACTCCCATGAACATTGCTCGAGGGTTCCCTTTCTCTAAATCTCTACCAACACTTGTTATTTGTTGACTTTTTGATAACAGCCATTCTGACAGGTGTGAGGTGGTTACCTTTTGTTGTTTTCACATCTCCGTGATAAGTGATATTGAGCATCTTTTCATATGTCTGTTGACCATATGTCTTCTTTGGAGAAATGTCTATTCATATATTCTGCCCATTTTTATTGTTTTGTTGTTGTTGTTGTTATTGAGTTGTATGAGTTGCTTATAAACTTTGGATATTAACTCCCTCTGGATATGTCATTTGCAAATATATTCTCACATTCAGTATGTTGTCTTTTCATTTTGTTGATAATTTTCTTCACTGTGCAGAAGCTTTTTAGTTTGATGTAGTCTCATTTGCTTTTGCTTCTCTTGCTTGAGGGGACATATCCAAAAAGATATTATTAAGACTGAAGTCAAATGGTTTACTACCTATGTGTTCCCCTATGAGTTTTATGGTTTCAGGTCTTAACTTCAAGTGTTTAATCCATTTTGAGTTTGTTTTTTCTATATGGTACAAGAGAGTGGTCCAGTTTCACTTTTTTTTTGCATTTATCTGTCCAGTTGTCCCAACACCACCTATTAAAAGAACTGTCATTTTTCCTTTGCATATTCTGTTCTCTTTTGTCATAAATTGACAATATAAATGAGGATTTATTTCTGGGTTCTCTATTCTGTTCCATTAATCTATGTGTCTGTTTTTCTGCTGGTATCAGACTGTTTTGATAGTTACAGCTTTGTAATACCTTCAATTTTGTTTTTCTTTCTCAAGATTGAGTGGGCTATTCTTGATCTTTTGTGGATCTGTATAAATTTCAAGATTACTTTTTCTATTTCTCAGAAGAATGTCATTGTTATTTTTATAGGAATTGCAAAGAATCTGCAGATCTTTGGGTAGTACAGACACTTTAATAATATTGTCTTCAAATCCATAAACACCATTTATCCTTCGAGTTATTTGTGTCCTCTTCAATTTCTTTCTTCAGTGTCTTAAAGCTTTTAGAATACAGGTCTTTCACCTCCTTAATTATTTCTAGGTATTTTATTCTTTTTGATGCAATTGGAAATGATTTCATGATTTATTTTCTTAATTTCTCCTTCTGATTGGGCTAAGTGTATAGAAATGTGAAATTTCTGTACTATAATTTTGTATTTTGCTACTTTGCTGAATTCACTTATCAGTTTCAAGAATATTTTTCATGGAGTCCTTAGGATTTTGGATATATAATAATAATGTCACTCTCAAATAGTGACAGTTTTACTTCTTCCTTTCTAATTTGGATGCCTTTTATTTTCCTTGTCTGATTGCTATGGCTCGAACTTCCAATACTCTGTTGAATAAAAGCAGAACCGACGTCCTTGTCTTTTCTCTGATCTTGAAATGAAAACTTTCACTTTTTGCCATTGACTGTGATGTTAGCTATTGGTTTGTCATATATGACCTTTATTAGAATGTTGAGTGTATGTTCCCTCCATCCTCATGAATAAAGTTTTTTGTTTTTTTTTTTAAAATCATAAATGGATGCTGATTTTGTCAAATGCTTTTTCTGTATCTATTGATATGATCATATGATCTCTATCCTTCATTTTGTTTATGTGGTATAAAACATTAATTTATTTGTGGATATCGAACCAACCTTGCATTCCAGGAAAAAATCTCACTTGATCATAGTGTATGATCTTTTTAATGTGTTGCTGAATTCGATTTGCTAATACTTTATTGAGGATTTTTGAATCTATGTTCATCAGCCTTTAATTTTCTTTCTTTGTAGTGTCTTTGTCTTATTTTGGTGTCAATATAAGTCTGGCCTTGTAGAATGAGTTTTGAATTATTGCTTTTTCTTGATTTTTTTGAATTAGTTAAGGATAAGTATTAATTCTTCTTTAAATGTTTGGTAGAATTCACTTGCAAAGCGATTGAGTTCTGCTTTTGTTTAAAGTTTTTTTTTTTAATTACTACTTCAATTTTATTGTTAATAATTATTCTGTTCAGATTTCCTATTCCTGGTTCAGTCTTAGGAGGTTGTACGTTTCTAGGATTGATCCATTTCTTCGAGGCTGTACAATTTGTTGGCAAATTGCTGTTTAAAGTATTCTTTAATGATCTTTTGTATTTCTGTGGTCTTGGTTGTAACCTCTTTCATTTCTGGTTTACTGAGGCTCTCTTTTTTTCTTAATGAGTTTGGCTAAAGCTTTGTTAATTTTATCTTTTAAAAAAATAAGTTCTTATAGTTTCATTGATCTTTTCTATTGCTTTTTAGTCTCTACTTCACTTATTTCAGCTCTGATAGTTATTATATTCTTCCCTATACTTATTTTTTTCTAGTTCCTCTAGGTGTAAAGTTGTTTATTTGCGATTTTTCCTGTTTCTTGAGGTAGGCATGTATAGCCATTAACTTCCAGTTAAGAATTTCTTTTGCAACATTCCATAAATTTTGTGAAATTGTTTTCATTTACATTTGTCTCAAGGAAATTTTGGATTTCGTTTTCTTTAGTTGTTTAGTAACATCTTGTTTAGTCTCCAACTTTGTGTGTTTTTCAGTTTTCTATTTATAGTTGATTTCTAGTTTCACGCCGTTGTCAGAAAAAATTTTTGATATAATTTTAATCTTCTTGAATTTATCGAGACTAGTTTTGTGGCCTAATATGTGATGAATCTCAGAGAATGTTCCATATGCACTTAAAAAAATGTGTATTCTGTGGTTTTTGGATAAAGTATTTTATATATGTTCACTAAGTTTATCTAGTATATTATTTCCTTATTTTTTCTATCTGAATTATCTGTCGAATGATATTAGTGAGTTATTAAAGTTCCCTACTAGTACTGTTTTACTGTTGATCTATATCCATTAATATTTGCTTTATATATTTAAGCACTACTATGTTAGATGCATAGATGCTTATGATTGTTGTATCCTCCTCTTGGATTGATCCCTTGTATGTAATGTCCTTCTTTAAAACAGTCTTTGCTTTAAAGTATATTTTGTCTGATGAGTATTGCTGCCCTAGCTTTCTTTTCATTTCTATATGCATGGAATATCTTTTTCCATCCCTTCAGTTTCATTCTTTGTGTGTTTTTTTGATTTGAAGTTTTTTGTAGGCAGAGTATAGATGTCTTTTTTTTTTTTCCTTATCCTGTCAGCCATCTTGTCTTTTGATTGGAGAATTTAATCTGCTTGTAGTTAAAATAATTACTGATAAGTGTGTATTTATTGCTATTTTGATAATTGTTTTTTGGTTGTTTTTGTAGTTACCTGTTCTTTTCTTTTCTGATCTTGTTCCTTTTGATTTCCTTATTTTCTTTAGTGTTTTGTTTGGGTTCTTTTATCTTTATTTTTTGTGTACTTTTTATCTTTCTTGGTTTGTGGTTACCAAGAGGTTCATATATATCCATGTATAACTATAGCTGTCTATTTTAAACTAATAGGCATTTAAGGTCAGATGCATTGTAAAGGACAAATTTCACTCTCTCTCTATAATTTGTTTTTGACATCAGTTGTATGTTTTTGTTTTGTGTATCTTATTTACTGTAGTTATAATTTTGCTAATTTTGTCTTTTATCCTTCACATTAGCTTTTTAAGTGTCTGCTTCACTGTTTTAATTATATAATTGCCTTTACCTGTGAGTTTTTCTTTTTTTTAATTTTCTTATTTCTCGTTATGGCATATTCTTTTCTGCATAAATACTCTTTAACATTTCTTGTAAATCCAGTTTAGTGGTGAGGAACTCCTTTATTTTTTGCTTGTCTGGAAAACTCTAGCGCTCCTTCAATTCTCAATGGTAACCTTACTAGGTATCATATTCTAGGTTGTAGGTTCCTTTCTTTCAGTACTTTAAATATTTCTTGACATTTCCTATGGCCTCTAAATTTGTTGTTTAGGTTTTCTCCTTAATATGGCTTTCCTGTTGTTGCCTTCAAGATTGTCTCTTTTTCCTTAACTTTTAATATTTTAATTACAATCTATCTTGGTGTGAGTCTCTTTGGGTACACTTTGTTTGGAATTCTCTGTGCTTCTTGCACTTGGATGTCTGTTTCCTTCCACAAGTTAGGAAAGTTTTCAATCATATTTCTTCAAATATACTTTCTGCCCTTCTTCTAGGATCCCTATAATGTGAATGTGAGTGCATTTGATGTTGCTCCAAGGACCCTTATACTCTCATTTTTTAAAATCTTTTTCCTTTTGCTATTTTGATTGGCTGCTTTCCACTACTCTGCCTTCCAATTCAGTTAATACAGAACAGGTTAATACAAACCTGTTCTGTATTAACTGACTTGCTGTCAGTTCCTTCAAGTGTGTTTTTTTATGTTATTGTATTTTTCATTTCTCATTGGTTCTTTGTTATATTTCTAATACTTTGTTGAGGTTCTGATTTCCTCTATTCTTCTCTCAAGTTTGTTGAGCATTTTCATGACCATTTTCTTATACTTCTTTATCAGGCAAATTACTTATCCCCATTTTATTAGTGTTTTTTTTTCCCCCCTCGTTTCTCCATTTGGGGCATATTCTTTTCTTCTCATTTTGCTTGACTTTGCGTGTTTGTTCCTATGAGTTCCTCTGAGGAGGCCCTGTGCGTGTCTACTATGATGTCTTCATTCCTGTTGGAACTAGTTTCAGGAGGGGTGGTTGTTGATGCACTATGGTACCCTTTCAAGTTGGCCAGAGCACTTGGATAGAGCTCCCATCCATGCTATCCAAGTGCAAGGGGAATGCAAACAATGACGCATACTGGCTGTTATACTCCTGGTGAATTATCTCAGATTCTGGAGAGCTTCCATGGTTCTTCGATCATCTTTATTATCTCTCTCATTTATCATGCAGAAAATGTTGTTGTCTTTTAGTTATCTCTCAGAGCAATTTAGTGTGTATTTAGTGTATTCATTGGAGGGGACAAGCTCTGTGTCCTCCTACGCCACCATTTTGAACCTGCCTCTGAGGTAGTTTTATTTTTTAAAGCTGATTGGAGAATGCAGGCAAATAGGTTTTCTGATCTGCCCTCTTTTGGAGTAACTTTGTTTCAAAACTGCAGGCCACTGCAAAGAAAGAGCCTACCCCATAGTAACCTACCATGTGAACAAGCATAGAATTCAAGTGCTTGAAGAGGGTGGCTGGGCTTGTAGGCTTAGTCTCTTTCTCAGCTTTACCAGTTAGGCAAGTTACTCCTGCCAAGAAGTAGGTAAGGGGAAGAGAGGTGTTAAGGGCAGTACTATAAGTTACTTTCCTTATAGAGGACCCTCTAACACTTACAAATATTAGTACAGTGGGATAAAGAGCTTTTTTCTTCAAGTTGGATAGAAATCCTAATTTTTTCTGAAATATCATACCTCAAATCTCTCTTTTCTCACTAGGCCTTCCAAGGAAGTCAAGAGGGCCTTAAGGCAAGGGAGAAAATAAAGGTCATCATCTTATAGGCACTTTGAACAGATGACCGAGGGATACTTGTGGCTCCTTCTGTAACACACTGGTAGAAAATATGTTATTAGGGGTGGGGGTGGCTTTCATAGGAAGAACTATTCGGGAAATGATGTAGTAGAATATAGTGAAGATGGTTCCAGCAACCCCAAAGTTAGATGAAGGCAGTGTAAACAGAAGAAAGGCTGCTGCTCTATCATCTTTCCAGGTTGTGTTCTCCCATCTCCTCTTCTTTCTCTCTTTGAAATTCCTAAAAAATTAGTAATATTAATGAATATTTTCATTTTGTATTTCTTGACCAACCACAAAACAAATTGGAGATGAACAGTTACCAATGTCAATTAGTAATCACATAACCCATGACAAAGAATCTCTCCTTGACCAAACTTTATACAGGCTCTTCTGAACATTCTTCACAATTAGGCCTTGACCTTGTGATGTCCATGTCTGCCTTTGCATCACTCAATTTTAACAAAAATCTTACTAAGTTAGTTTAATAAGAATCACTATCCTAAATGTTCTGGTCAAGATGGTGGAGTAGATAAATGCTGTGCTTGCCTCTTCCCATAAATGCATTAAAATTACTACTAAATTATATAAAAATCAACTTGTAGAACTACTTGAAGACTAGCTTAACAGAAGTCCTATAACTAAAGATATAAAGAAGCCACTCTCCAGAAGGAGACTGATAGGAGGAGTAGAGACATAAAATGAGCTGGCCCTACACCCACAGGTGGTGGTTGAAAACTGGGAGTAATATCTCAGCTTTGAAGGTCTCCTGGAGAAGTGAGGGATCCCAGGCCGATCCTGGGCTCCCCAGCCTAGAGCACCAGTGCTGGGAAGAGAAGCCCACACAACATATGGCTGTAAAAATTAGTGGGGATTCCATCCAGGTGAGATGGAGGCTGGAATCCACAGCAGCCTTTTAAAGAGCCTGTGCAAAGACTCTCTGGCTCCCAGGCACTCACATTTAGCTCTGACAGACAACCAATGGCTCAGAAGGCACCAGAGACATACAAGGAGAGGCTGCATTGTGTGGCTTCAGGGTGAGAACTGGAGGGACAGCCGCTATTATCTCTGTGTTGAGTCCACCTCCTGTGTAGCACTGGGCATGTGGCAACCTTTCTGTGTTGACCCTGCACCCACACAGCCAAATCTGAATCTGCACTGGCCTGGTGAGCCCCACTTGCTTCATCCTGGTGATTCCCAAGATCCCATGCTTCACTCAACTAATGTACCACCTGAGAAACTTTGAGGGAACAAGCTTAACAGGCAACCAGTAGACAGTGGCAGACCTTATGGTGCCCCAGGCTTTATGCTGAGCTACGCCAGGCTTGGTTCACAGCGTTGCCTCTCCCATATGCTTCTAGGTTCAGTAAAGGCAGCTATCAACCACAGATCACTTTGTAGCTCCTTCTGGGTACTCCCAGGAGGCCCCAGACTGGCTGCAGAACACAATGGAGAAAGACTATATTAGCCCCATGAGCAGCACAACCAAAGGGTGGTCTCAGCAGGTACCCGAGTCCAGTAGGGGCACCAGAATCCACTATGGGGAATCCGCAGTCCATGTGGTCAGCCCTCATACAGCAGCTCGTATGTTATGGTCATGATCAATCCTCAACAGCAAGTCAGGCTGTGAGTCATTCCAACCAACAACCAAGGCTCAACTACAACAGGAGGGCATGGGTGCACACATGTTCACGAACACGAACGCGCGCGCGTGCACACACACACACGCACAGAGGACATTCATGGAGCACCTAGCTCAGGTGATTGGGGAGATTGTGCCACTGGGCCCCACAGGACACCCTGCCAAGAATGGAGAACATAGCATATATACAGAATACACAGAAACAACAGAGAGAAAGCCAAAATGAGAAGACAAAGATACATGTTCCAAATGAAAGAACAGAAGAAAATTTCAGAAAAAGAACTAAACAAAATGGAGGCAAGCAATCTACCAGATAAAGAGTTCAAAACAATAATTATAAGAATGCTCAAGGAACTTAGTGAGAACTTCAACAAAGACAGTAAGTATTTAAAAGAAAGGACCTAGAAACCATAAAGCACCAGGCAGAAATGAAGAATACAACAATTGAAATAAAGAATACACTAGAAGAATTACCAGCAAATTAGATGAAAAAGAAGATAGACAAAGCAATTAAAAGACAAAAGTAACAGAAAACATTCAATGGGAAGAGCAAAAATTTTAAAAATGAAGAAAGTTTAAGAGAACTCTGGGACAACATCAAGTATAACTACATTCACACCACAGGGGTACCAGAAGGAGAAGAGAAAAAAAAAAACAAGATATTGAGAACCTATTTGAAGAAATGCCTGAAAACTTCCCTAAACTGGTGAAGAAAATTGATAATGTCCAGAAGTGCACAGAGTCCCAAAAAATAAACCCAAAGAGGCTCACATGAAGACACATCATAATCAAAATGTCAAAGGTAAAGACAGAGAATCTTAAAAGCAGCAAGAACAAAAACAGCTAGTTACTTGCAAGGGAGCTCCCATAAGACTGTCAGCTGATGTTTCAACAGAAACTTTATAGGCCAGAAGAGATTTGCATGATATATTCAAAGTGATAAAAAGCAAGGACCTAAAACCAAGACTACTCCACCCTCCAAGGCTATCATTTAAAATTGAAAAATAAAATAAAATAAAGAGCTTCTCAGTTAAGAAAAAGATAAAGTAGCTCATCACCACCAAACTAATATTAAAAGAAATGTTAGACTTCAAGAAGAAGGGGGAGGGGAGAACATAAATATAAATAATAATAAGACAACAACTATATACCTATTGATAATTACTTTACATGTAAATGGATTAAATGCTCCAATCAAAAGATATAGGGTAGCTGCATGAATAAGAAAATAAGGCCCATACAGGTGCTGTCTACAAGAGACCCACTTCAGATTGAAAGACACACACAGATTGACGTAAAAAGATGGAAAAAGGTATTTCAGGCAAATGGAAACAAACAAACAAGCTGGAGTAGCAATACTTACATAAGACAAAATAGACTTTATGACAAAGGCTATATAAGAAAAAACATTTCATAATAATAAAGGGATCAATCCAACAAGAAGATACAACACTTGTAAACATTTGTGCAACCAACATTGACCGATTTGAACATGTAAAGCAAGTACTGATGGACATAAAGGGAGAGACTGAGAGTAATACAGTCATAGTAGAGGACTTTAACAGCACACTGACATCAATAAATAGATCTCCCTATTAAAGAAAGAGTGGCCTTAAATGACACATTAGAACAGATTAATTCAATTGATATTCTTAAAGAATTTCATCCAAAAGCATCAGAATACACATTCTTCTCAAGTGCACATGGAATATTTTCCAAAATAGACCATGTCTTAGGCCACAAAACAAGTCTCCACAAATTTAAGAAGATTGCAATCATATCAAGCATCAGCTCCAACCACAACAGTATGAAACTAGAAATTACAAGAAAAAAAACTGAAAAACACACAAACACATAAACGCTAAATAGTATGCTACTAAACAATGAATGGGTTAATTATGATATCAAAGACGAAATCAAAAGATACACTGATACAAATGAAAACAAAAACACAACTCAAAATCTATGGGACACAGCAAAAGCAGTCATAAGAGAGAAAATCATAGCAATTAAGGCCTACCTCAAGAAACAAGAAAAATCTCAAATAAACATTCTAATCTTAGACCTAAGGAACTAGAAAAAGAACAGCAAACAAAGCCCAAGTGAGTAGGAGGGGGAAAAATAATAAAGATCAGAGCAGAAATAAATGAAAAAGAGTCTTAAAAAAAAATACAAAGATCAATAAAATCAGGAACTGGTTCTTTGAAATGATCAACAAAACTGATAAACTTTTAACTGGACTCATCAAGAAAAAAGAGAGAAGACTCAAATAAATAAAATCATAAATGAAAGAGAAGTGACAACTGACACCACAGAAATACAAAGCATTTTAAGAAATTCTATGAACAACTACATGTCAACAAACTGGACAACCTGGAAGAAATGGATAAATCCTTAGAAATATACAATCTTCCAAGTCTGAATCAAGAAGAATCAGAAAATCTGAACAAACCAATTACTACAAATAAAAGCAAATCGGTAATCAAAAAAACACCCAAAAAACAAAAGTCCTGGACAAGATGGCTTCACAGGTAAATTTTACCAAACAATCAAAGAAGAATTAACACCTTTCCTTCTCAAACGAATCCGAAAACTTCAGGAGAAAAGGCTTCCAAACTCATTTTACAAGGCTGTTACTCTTATTACAAAATCAGACAAAGACATTACAAAAAAAATTACAGGCCAATATCTTTCTGATTAATATATGTGTAAAAATCCTCAACAAAATATTAGCAAACCGAATTCAGCAATACATTAAAAAGGTCATGCAACATAATCAAGTGAAATTTATTCCTAAGGTACAAGATTTATTCAATATCTGCAAATCAATTAATGTGATACACAACATAAACAAAATGAAGGATAAAAATCACGTGACCATATCAGTAGATGCAGAAAAATCATTTGACAAAATTCAGCATCCATTTATGATAAAATAAAAACTCAGCAAAGTGGGAATAGAGGGAACATACTTCAACATGATAAGGACCATGTAAGACAAACCCACAGCCAACATCATACTCAACAGTGAAAAGCTAAAAGCATTTTCTTTGAGATCAGGAACAAGACAAGGATCTCCACTTTAACTGCTTTTATTCAGTACAATACTGGAAGTCCTAGCCATAGCAGACAAGAAAAATAAATAAAAGGCAACCAAACTGGAGAGAAAGATTTTAAAATGTCATTATTTGCAGATGGCATGATACTGCATAGAGAGAACCCTAAAGAGTCCACCAAAAAATAAAAAACTATTAGAACCAATAAATGAATTTGGTAAAGTAGAATACAAAAATAATATTTAGAAATGGTTGTATTTTTATACGCCCACAATGAACTATAAGAGAAATTAAGAAAACGATCCCATTTACAATTGCATCAAATACCTAGAAATAAATTTCACCAAGGTTAATTATAAAAAAAAAATTATAAGACATTGAAGAAAGTAACTGAAGAAGATACAATAAAAAAATAAATGGAAGCATATACCATGCTGAGGGATAGGAAAAATTAACATTGTTAAAATGTCCATATTACCCAAGGCAATCTATAGATTCAGTGCAATCCCTATTAAAATATCAATGGCATTTTTCACAGAACTATAATATCCTAAATTTCATTTGGAACCACAAAAGACCCTGAATAGCCAACACAATTTTGAGAAGGAAGAACAAAGTTGGAGCTATCATGGTACCTGTTATCAAACTATATTATAAAGCTATAGTAATCAGAACAGCATGGTACTAGAATAAAAACCAGACACATAGATCAATGAAACAGAATAGAAAGCCCAGAAAAAAACCATAGCTCTATGGCCAATTCATCTTTGACAAAGGAGGCTGGAGTATACAATGGGGTCAAGACACTCTAGTCAATAAATGGTGTTGGAAAAAACTGGACAAATACATCTCAAAAACAAAACTATACCACCTTCTTACAACATATACAAGAATAAACTCAAAAAGGATTAAAAACTTAAATGTAAGATCCAAAACCATAACACTCCTAGAAGAAATCATAGGCAGTAAACTCTTGAACATTGCTCTTAGTAATACATTTTTTCCTTGGGCAAAGGAAACAAAAGAAAGAAAAAAAAAATTAAGACTACATAAAATTAAAGAGTTTTACATGGCAAAGAAAACCATCAATAAAATAAAAAGACAACCTACTGAATGGGAAAATATCTCCAATGATATTTATAAGAATATCCAAAACTATAAAGAACTGATATAACTTAACACCAAAAAACAAACAAAAAAAATCCAATTAAAATTGGACAAAGCTCTCGAATAGATATTTCTCCAAAGACGACATATAGATGGCCCATAAATATATGAAAAGATGCTCAGAATCACTAATCATCAGATAAATACAAATTAAATTCACAATGAGATATCATCTCACACCTGTCAGAATGGCTATCATCAATAAATCAGCAAACAACAAGTACTGGTAAGAATGTGGTGTTAAGGGAAACTTCATGCATTGTTGGGATTGCAAATTGGTGCTACTATGGAAAACAGTATAGAGGTTTCTCAAAAAATCAAAAATAAAACTATCTTATGATCCAGCAATTCCACTTTTGAGTATTTATCTAAAGAAATCTAAAACATTAATTTGAAAGGATATATGCATCCTTGCGTTCACTGTAGCAGTATTTACAATAGGCAAGATGTGGAAGCAACTACCTATCAATAGATGATTGGATAAAGACGAAGTGGTGCATATATTCAATGAAATATTACTTGGCTATAAAAGAGAATAAAATCTCACCATTTGTGACAACATGGATAGATCTAGAAGGTATTATGTTAAGTGAAATAAGTCAGAGAAGGGCAAATGCCACATGATATCACTTATATGTAGAATCTAGAGAACCAAAGAAACAAAACAAAAACAGACTCATAGATAGAACAAACTGATCGCTGCCAGATGGGAGGGGTGTTGTGGAGCTGGGTGAAAATATGAAGGGATCAAGTACAAATTGGTCATTACAAAATAGTTACAGGGATGTAAAGTACGGCATGGAGAATATAGTCAATAATGTAATAACTATGTATAGTGTCAAGTGGGTTCTAGACTAAGGGGCGGGGGAATCACTTCATAAATTATATAAATGTTTAACCACTACGCTGTACACCTGAAACTAATATAAATACTGAATGTCAACTGTAACTTGAAAAAATTACCCCAAATCTCATCACCCCCAAAAAGTAAATAATAATAATAATAATAATAATAATAATAATAATAAAGAATCTCCACCCTCAACATCTGATCAAATTTCTTCATCCCAGACCTCAGTATCTGATTAGGGTGGGCTGCCTTCTGCAAGAATCTTGTCAAGTTAGTTTACCCAGAACCCCCTTACCCTTGCTACTTCCCCTTAGTAATTTTCCATTCACTGACCTCTATCCTGTTCCTTGGCTATAAATGCCCACTTGCCCATGCTCTATTCAAAATCAAGCCCAGTTCTATACGGAGGTCTCTTTTTCTTTACTGCAATAGTCCTAAATGAAATATGTTTATACCACCTTACTGTCTAGCTCTGGTTTTCTTTGACACCCATCCCCACTTCCAATATATATGGCTAATATTATTGAAACAGCAGAGTTATCAGTCCCAAATGGGAGAGGCTATGGCATTGCATTTCTGTCATCAAATATTTACCTCATACTAGATGCAGCACAGCATACAAAAATAGAGACAATATTTCCTGTCCTCAATGGATATTTGATGTGGATAATAAACCAAGAAAATAAATTGACCAATATTTATTACAAATTATTTTATATAGCAAACATAAGAAAAACTAAGGATTTTTTTTAAAGATTGAATATATTTGTCTGCTTTACCTGGAGGGGTTATGACGATAGAATAATGGAAATAGGTAGAAAATAAAGTTTGCCTCCATCAGTGACCTTATGGATTCTGAACTGGTTAAATCTCATAATGGCAAGTGAGGAGTAAGCACTCACAAGGCTGCCTCTCACTACCTTTTCTTTGCTCATGCCAGCCCTCTTCCAGGAAAGCCCTACTCTGACCTTTACACAGCTAACTTATTCATCATAAAGATCTGGTTTGGAAGTCTTCCCTCAGACCTTCTCCAGATGGCAGGGGCATATCTCTTTTATTCGACCTAAAACATTACAATGACTGGTTTATGTGACTGTTTTTTTTTTTTTTTATGACACAGTGAGTTATTGAGGGCGATGGCTATATCTCACTCAATTTTAGAATTCCCAGTACTTAGCATAGTCACCCAGTAAAAGTTTGTGAGGGAAAATAAAATTCCTTAAAGCAGGGAAGAGTGTTAAAGTCACTATTTTGTAGTGGTTCAACACGTGAGTGGAATTTAGAAACTGGTTTTGCTATTTACCACCTGAGTGATTTCAAATAAGAATTTCCAATATACTAATGAAAACAAGCCTGGTAATATCCTCCTAATAGGTCTGCTGGAAAAGTAAACTGAATCATGCATACAAAGCATTTAGCTCAGCTTAAGCAAGCTGAGTTCCTTACTCATCCCTACCCCAAGTGCCCCTACTCCCAAATCACTCCCAACACATCCTGTGACAATAAGCAAATCATGATTACCCAAGACATGTTTAATTGCATGAATAGAGACAAAAGTCAACTTTTGATAAAAATCAAACTATGGTTCTGTCTTGGAAGTGCCCTGTTGCTTTCTGCTCTTCTTTTAGCGGCAGCATTTCTGGATTTCTTCTGCAAGCCACAGGCAGTGCAAGATGCGTTTCTTTTCAGCAGCTAGTTCCTTTTCAGAGAACTGGCCCAAGAGTTTCTGGACAAATATATTTTGATCTTTCAAGAAAATATTCTTATTGATTCCTACATTTGGTATATTCTCCAGGGACCCAGATTTGAAATGGAAGCTTAAATATCTGTTTCGTTTTAGACCAGGCCCCTTCTCTTCAATCCATGTCAGTGGACTGCGAAAACAAAAGAATCATGTTAGAGATTACACAGGAGCACAGATGGATGCTTGCAGGCACCTGAGCACTTGGTAACAGAGCCTCATTTTGCACCCATCTTCCCTGCAGCTGCTGCTCACTGAGGTAGCTCAGGTGGCATCCTGAACTCTACCAGTCTCTCATAGGTCATGAGTGATTATTTCCAAATTTACTGCCAAATAACTCTTTATTTAATTTTGCTATTAGCCAAGAAAATTTATTCAATGAATTTTGTTGAAAACCAATTTGTTATACAAGAGTTTTTATTCTGAGTCTCATGGATCCCTCTAGGGTACCCAGATATGGGTTACAGACAATCCAAGAACCACTTGATATTGTGTGCAAACTATTTCCATGTGTATGTGCATTTTGGGGGGAAAGAGTTCTTATAGTTCTTTCATCACATTCTCAAAAAAGTCTATGACTCCCCCAGTATATGCCACAAAACACCAGACTCTTCCTGCTGATTAAAAAAGCACTTGTTTCCATTTTAAATTTGCACCCCCCCCAAGGCTAATGTCTGCACCCCCGAACACCTAAAATCCAAATAGGATAGCCTCTATTTCTCTAAAGTCTCTTCTTTCTCTCTGTTTATCTATTGCCATTATAGCAGGTAAGAGCTGTATTATCTGCTTAATGAAAAAAAGAGAAGCCTCCTAAGACTTTGAACAAAGTAAGAAGCTTCACTGAATAAGAGAGGAAAATTATAAAATCTACTATCTTTCATATATTCTAAAAACAACACAGAATTAAGGACTTTTAAATGAAATAAAATTTTTAAATAAAAAAATCTATAATTCACCTAAATAAAAGCATCTTTAGTTTGAGATAATCCTTCATATATCTATCTATATGTATATGGCATGTAAATCATAAAATGTAAATAATTTTTGTGCTTTTTATTTTTAAATACTTTTATTTTTGTCTGCATACCATATTGATTATATAGTCCAATATTTTATTACTGACAAATATTTAAGCTCTTTCCAATATTAAATTAATATGAATGTTCTGTATTCAACATCTTCACACATATATATATATATAGTGTATTCCCCTTCTTATAACAAAGTTCCAGGCATGAGATGATTTGGTGTTGGCCTCTGGGTACTTCTCTTTGCTTTCTCATCCCTTTTTTTTTTTCCTACCGTGATGAGTCAGGGTCAAGGACAAGACAACTTTGTTGGACTGTTGTGTTAAGTAATGGAGTTTTCGGTGTGAACAGGGAAAGTGTTAAATCCTGAGCATGCATCAGGATCTCTGGCCTTCTCATGTCCTGCCATTATTCTTCAGATTTCCTTTGTCTTCTCCCACTGAGCTACAATAAATCATGCCTGGGGTGGGCAGGTTAGATCAGCATTGCTAAGAAATCAAGGGAAACTATCATTTTCTTATTTGTTTGCCTGCTTGCTTGTTCTCTGCCTCTAGAGTGATGGGCCATAATAAGGCTTAAGATTTAGGTGTGGGGTTGCAGGAAAAAAGCCCAAGCAGGTCACTTAAGATTGTTTTTGGTGTTGTAGAAAGCTTAGGTCTGCCTCCAACCTGGGTAGAGGATCTCTCCCTTTTGCTAACTTAGCTTACCAAGACCTACACTAGGGCATGGAGTAAATGTTTGAGAGAAAAAGATCTGAAGTATATAAAGGAGGTAGCCATTCCTATACCCATACATGCAGGGAGACATCAGGAGAGTTGTGGTCCTATATGCTAAAAACTTTAAAAGTCATACTGTTTTCCTAATCATGTATTTAAGTAATGACATTAGCTGTTGGCACTTTACTGCCAAATGGATGGAGCAGAGCTGAGGATAAGACCTAGTCTATTTGTATTCTGGGCTTGGGCAGTACTTAACTCCAGATGTCCCAACCAAAAATGCAAGCTTGAATTCACAAACATCTCTTCTCCTCTCTGTGAAAAATTTTACTTGCAAATATTTGCATTCATCAACCTGGGCACTAACTACCAGCAAAAATGCTTCTTACTTCTCACCTTCTACAGGAAGGTATTCAATCATACCCATATCCCTACTATCAACATGTGTCTGCAAGAATGGTAGAGATTGTGATTTTTCTAACAGTGCTCTTCTGCCTGAAAAACAAGCAGGCATGGGGATGCATGACTTTGGCACCATTCCTACCAACTGGCTTCAACAGAAGTTGAAACTTGCACTTCTTCTATATACTGGCTGTCCACATAAGATTTGAGTTGGCAAAAGTATTCTAATGCTTATTTTTACATAGTTTGAAAACTTGGTAAAATGCAAAGAAATGGGCTTGGGAATAAGTTGCAGTAGGACTCTCAGAATAACTCTGGGATCTTACATCACTGACAGGTAAGGACTATGATAAAGACAAGGCCTAACATGTTTTCTATTTTATTCTTTTCTCATGCTCTTCCTATTTTGGGGGGGAAGTTGTGACAATTTGGGGACTGGAGACAGGCTGCTTAAGTGTAATTAAGTGTGAATCTCACACAATTTGATATTAGTTCTGTGCTCTTGGCAAGCTTTTTAAACTCCTTGAGCCCGTTTCCTAGTTGATAATGCCCACTTCAGAGAGTTGGTATAAAGATTATGAGAAAATCCCTAGGCCTGTACCTGACACATAGTAAGTACTCAATAAACATTAGCTATACTAACACTTGTACAACAGAGTTTCAAGTAATGATTTCTGTCTTGCTAGTCCTTTCATTGTGACCTTTCAAGATCATGCCTCCCCTCTTCCCCATCCTCTGCTATGGTTCTGCTCCATTCCATCGTGTTGTTTGAAGGTAGCTATAACTTAAGAAATTGTGTCTGGAAACAACTGGCAGACGTTCCTAATGTGTAGTAACAAGCCCTGGAAAGACATCTACTTATAGCTGAAATAAAATCTGGCCTGCAGACTGAGATAGCCTTTGAAGAGAGAAAGAAAATAGGCCCAAGCTTCCAAAGCATTCTTCCCAGGCAAAGACAAAAGCCAGAGCTGCATTTACAAGATAAGAAGGCTTTACTTCATCACAATGCATACTATATTACGGGGCATGTAAACCAAGCAGGGACTAATCTGCTTTAAAGAATTGCAGTTCAGCAAGTTTCCTATTCTGGAAATTATTAAAATGATCCATGTGTGAATCAATGATAACCCATAAGTCAAAAGTTCATATTCAGGTCAGGTAAGGACTATAAAAAATAGTAATTAAATTAATAAACTAGTAAAACTAAGGTGTTCAATCTATTAAGAAAAAAAATTTTATGACTCAAATTTTAAAACATAAATGCTTATTACAAACTCTATCAAAAAGATGGTCTAACTTCTAAAAAGTTAATTCCCATGGCTAGTGCTTTTTGTTTTTAATTTTGTTTTGCTTTGTTTTATTGAGATAGTGTTGACAAATAACACTTTATTAGTTTTAGCCTATGGCTGATTTTAAAAGTTCATGGTAAATCCTTTACAGTCCCAAATGTGATGACAAAGATTAATATTAATGTTACTTATTAAATGTTTTAATACTAGATAAAAATAAATGAGATATTCCAAATATTTTGATCCACCTAAGAAAATTTCTCACATCTTTCCACATAACATAGTCTCAGAATTTGAGGGAATGCAAAAATGTCAGGATATTTCCTCCACCTCAATTTTCTAATGAGTAAAATTAATAATAATAAGTATACAACTTTACCCATGTTGTGGTGGAGATGTGAGATTAAAAATGCAATTTGTGAGGTGGAAAGCATTATAGGAATTTAAGAAATTATAATACAGGATTTGCCATGTCCCAAATTCTTACCCAATGCTTGCCTACCCTTGGCTATAACAAGAGTAAATCCTGCTTCCCTTATATCTTGTTTCTTGTCTGACTCCTACTCAATTTCAAGATTGAACATAGCACTACCTCCTCTAAAAAGTATAATCTGACCACTGTAGGTTTCTCCTCCCTGTACTTCTGCAGCACCTTAAGCTAGTTTTAGCTCTGAAGATAGGGGACAACACCTGTCTGTGGACAGGTATGATCATGGTGCAATTCTACATGACCAGCATCAGAGCCAGGGACCACCACTGCTATCACTCCACATGTAGTACTTCCAAGCTCTGCGTGCTTTATCTTCATTTGCGACCTCTGCCTTTTCCTAGCAAAGAGGATACTCCTCAAAATGCACATCAATCAGATTTTATTCAGAGACTCCATTACTTTTCTCTTTTTGTAAATACCCAATGATCTGTTTATTGTACTATCAATAGACACACTTACCTGGAAACTCATATAGAAACAATCTAAAACCCTTGCTGTTTTAAATATTTCAGAGCTAAAATGCTTTTCAAGGAAATTTATAAATATGTTTTTGTTGAAAAAGCCTTGGTATGAGAAGTAAAGAATCAGAACATTGTGGGAACAGTATGTCAGTATGACATGATGCTAAAGTTAATAAATAGAACCTTAAATTTTGGCTACACTGAGAGAGAAATTTTAGCGTGTGATAAGCAAGCAGGATAATGGCAGGATCTAGGTGGTAGTTGTATGAGTGTTCACTGCAAAATTCTTTTAATTTCACCAAATGTCTGAAACTTTCATAAGAAAATGTTGAAAACAATTCACACCACGGAGGCTACTAGATCTGATATTGCTCACCTGTATGGCTTAGACAAACCGCTTATATTCTGTAAGCCTCTATTTACTTACTAGCAAAGGAGATCATGTTTGTCTTACAGGGCTGCTGTGAGGATGAAATAAGGCAATATAAATGAAATCTCAGAAGCAGAGAGCCCTTCTGGAGTTGGTGGGTGGGGGTATAGGCCTTCCAGCTCCTTCTAGATTTACCTTTGTGAACATAGGATGATGTCTTTAAGTTTTTTTCACCTCACCAATTTCTCACAACCTACCGTTTGTTCTCTGTCTCCAAGCACACAGTCATTTTCATATACTGATCTTCCTTTCGCTCTTCCAAAGTGGCAGACACAAGAGAAAGCTCCCCAAAGAGAGAAACCAGCCAGGTCAGGCGAGAAA
The DNA here is from genome assembly GCF_902729225.1 of Pteropus medius. NCBI lineage: Eukaryota > Metazoa > Chordata > Mammalia > Chiroptera > Pteropodidae > Pteropus > Pteropus medius. The sequence goes on along the minus strand of NW_024345842.1, from coordinate 397,034 downwards.
TGCCACTGAATGCGGGGAAGCCAAACCGCTCTTCTTCTAATGGGCCAGCTGTGGGAAATAACAAACACTGTAGGAACTGGGAAGTAAGGGACTGACAACTGGAGAGCAGGGGTGGGGCATACAAGAGTATGACAAGGAGTGAACAGATGCGGTTCGCTGATCAGTACAATGCAACCTTGCCCTCACCACATGGCTATACAAGATGATTAATAATACCGATGAAAACTCAGGTGCCTAACTTTAATTCTTTCATAAAAGTGTCTCAATTTTTTGTTTATTAAGTGTTTTTATTAGTACAATAAAACAATTTATTGGAAAAAGCAGTCCATCTAGTCCAAAGGATAATAATAAAAAAAAGGTTTTAGGCTTCTAATATGTATATTCTATGTCAACATGCACTTATACACATATACACACACATATATATATACACACATATATATCCTCTTCAGTCAGTGATTTTAAAAAGTAAAAGAGAACCCTCAAGCTTATGTTTCTATAAATTCTACATAGATGCATAAATAGCAAGAAAGCGAAAGAAATTGTCAATATCAAGAAAATTGATAGTGTTAAGTGTTTTCTTAGTCTTCATTATTTCCTGAACACAAGTACATTCAAAAGAGTATCTGTATGATGAATCTGGTCAAGATACTGCTCCTCTTTCTTCATAGCCTTAATTTTAAACACAACCTAGATTTAAAAGACTTTATACTTGTTATATTACTCTATAAACCAAAGATTTCTTATAACTTTGATATTAACTTAGAGCAATTCATAATTATGAGTATGTTTTTTAAAAATATAAGACATAAATAAAAGTAAACAGGCATCTAGTCGAAATGGTACAATAGGTAAATATTATACTCCCTTCCAGGACCACATCAAAACTACAACTAAATTACAGAACAACCATCCTTAAGCTAGCTGAACATAACTCCCAGAACTAAGGATATAAAGAAGCCATGATGAGACTGGCAGGAGGGGCAGAGATGTGAAATGGGCAGGCCCCCTTCCTGTGGTGTGGTAATTAAGAAATAGAAGTGATATCTTGACAGCAAGGGGTCCCTGAAGAACAAGGGGTCCCAGCCCCACACCAAGCTCCCTAGTACAGGGCTCCATTACTGAGTGCCAGCAGTGGGGCAGTCCTTGACAAGCACTGGGAAGATACAGGTTGGAGCTAAATTTATTAGCATCAGCGTGAGGGCAGGAGGCACAGGGGTTAGGGCAGCTCAAACTGGTGACATAAGTGTTAGAAGATACCTGTTTCTTTGTTGAGGCCTTCTCCACCCAGCCTGCAAGCACAGAGGGGCACCATATTGAGCTCTCCATTAAACTGGTGAATACCAATAGTCCAGCCCTGGCGATTCCTTAAGACCCCACCCCAGCCAACTATGCTACCATCTAGATTTTTTCCATAAAAAATGCCTAACTCAGTTTGCACTGTAAACTTTCCTAAAATGTCTCGAAAGTTCACAAACCCCAAACAAGCAGTGTCAGGCCTCAGTATGTACTAAATCTCTTGCTAAGTGACTTTAATCCTGGTCCTAGTGGCAGCAACTCTCAGTTCTCAGCTTAGCCTCTCTCAGGTGCCTTCAAGCCTAGGACAGGCAACAATCATCTGCAGATCACTTAGAACCTCCTACCAGGTGGCCCCGAGCTATATACAGGCAGCAGCTGACATTGGCCTGCACCAGAGACCCTCTTCCCAAAAGGCCCCAGAATGAACTGACCCAGTAGCAGGCTTCAGACCATAATAGAACACCACCCAAGTAGCTTCACAAATGACTATCCTAAAAGGCAAACTCAGCAAGCACCAGAGCCCTGCTGTTTTACAGGGGTCAGCCCCTGTAAAACAGCTCACTCACTGTAGTCATGGCCATTCCTCATAGCCAGACAGCCTGAGGGTCATTCACTCTCACAGATATCATGACATCAATCAAAGCTCAACTACAACAGGAAGAAACACAGAATCCACAAAAAGGACACACTTGGAGCATCCAACCGATCAGGTGACCAGGGAGACTATGCCACTGGGCCCCACAGGACATCTACTATAAAAGGCTACTCTGCCAAGATAAGGAGACATATTACATCTACCTAATAATACATAGAATAAAGAGAGGGAGTCAACCAAGACATAGAAATATGTTCCAAGTAGAAGAACAAGACAGAACTCCAGAAAAAGAACATGCAGAGTTCCAAATACTGGTTATAAAGATGCTCAGTCAGCTTGGGAAAAGAGTACATGAATTCAGTAAGAACTTCAACAAACAGATAGAAAATATTAAAATGGAGATAAAAACCATAAAAAATCCATCAGAAATAAAGACTACAATAACTGAAATGAAGAAAACATTAAATGGAATCTACAGATCAGAAAGTCAGAGGATCAAATAAGCAATTTGAAAGACAACGTAGGAGAAAACACCTAATCTGAATGACAAAAAGAAAAAAGAAGGAGGATAGATTAATAAGCCTTTAGGAAAACATCAAGCACACCAACATTTGCATTACAGGGGTACCAGAAGAAGAAGAAGAGAGAGAAAGTAATAGATTGAAAACCTATTTGAAGAAATAATAACGAAAAAATTCCCTAAACTGGGGAAGGAAATAAACATACAAGTCCAAGAAGCACAGAGAGTCCAAACAAAATAAACCCAAAGAGGTCCACACCAAGATAAATTATAAAATATATACCAAAGGTTAAAGACAAAAAGAATTTTAAAAGCAGCAAGAGAAAAGCAACTGGTTGCCTACAAGGGAGCTCCTATAAAACTGTCAGACGATTTCTTAACAGAAATTTTGCAGACCAGAAGGCACTGGCATGAAATATCTTAAGTGATTAAAAGCAAAGACCCACACTGAAGATTACTCTATCTAGCAAGGCTACCATTTAGAAGTAAAGGAAAAATAAAAAGCATCTCAGACAGGAAAAAAGCTAAAGGAGTTCACCACCAAACCAGTATTACAAGAAATGTTAAAGGAAATTCTATAGGAAGAAAAAAGTAAAAGATTAAATATATAAACAATAAAATGGCAATAACTACTTACCTATCAATAATTACTTTAAATGTAAATGGGTTAAAGGTTCCAATCAAAATACATAGAGTAGCGGAATGACTAAGAAAACAAGACCCATACATATGCTGCCTACATGAGATAGAAAGACATACACAGATAGAAAGACATACACAGATGGAAACTAAAGGGATTGAAATATTATTTTATGCAAATAGAAATTTAAAAAAAACCTGGGTAGTAATAGTTATATCAGACAAAACAGGCTGTAAAACAAAGGCTACGAGACAAGGACACTTCATCATGATAGAAGGATCCATCCATCAAGAGGATATAACCCTTGTAAACACTTATACACCCAACTAAGGATCGCCTAAATGCATAAAGCAAATATTGGCAAACATAAAGGGAGAGCAGTAAGATAGTCATAGTAGATGACTTTACTTCCACATTGACATCAATGGATAGATCATCCAGACAGAAAATCAACCAAAGAACTGCAGTCTTATATAACACGTTATACTGGATATTTTCAATTGATATTTTTAGAACATTTCACACCAGAGAAACAGAATATACATTCTTTTCAAGTGCATATGGAACATTTTCTAAGATAGATCATATTAGGTCAAAAAACTATCTCAGTAAATTTTAGAAGACAAAATTCATATCAAGCAACTTCTCAATTACAATGGTATATATATTTAGAAATCAATTACAAGGAAAAAAAAACTGAAAAACACACAAACATTTGGAGGCTAAATAACATGCTACTAAGCAAAGAATGAGATAACAGTGAGATCAAAGAGGAAATCAAAAGATACTTTGAGAGAAATTAAACACACACACACACACACACACACACACACATTGACCTCGAAATATACGGGAAGAAGCTTAAGCAGTTCTCAGAGGAAAATTCATAGCAATACAGGTTTATCTGGAAAAAAAAAAGAAAGAAAGAAAAATCTCAAATAAATAATCCAACCATATACCTAAAAGAAGGAACTAGAAAAGAAGAACAAAGTATGTTGAAAGAAAAAAAAATAATAATAAACATCAGAATAGAAAGAAATGATATAGAGTCTAAATAAACAATACAAAAGATTGATAGGACCAAGGGCTGGTCCTTTGAAAAGGTAAGCAAAATTGATAAAATTTTTAACCAGACTCATCAAAAAAAAAGAGAGGAACGATATAAAAACAAAAGAGAACTGACAGCTGACTCCACAGAAAAACAAAGGATTACAGGAAAATACTACAAACAATTATATGCCAACAAATTTGGAAACCTGGAAGAAATGGATAAATTCTTAGAAATGAACGATTTTCCAAGACAGAAGTAAGAAGAAACAAAATCTGAACAGACAAATAACTATTAACAAAATCAAATTTGTAATGAAAACATGCCTAACAAACAAATGTCTTGGACCAAATGGCTTCACAGGTAAATTTTACCAACCATTTAAAGAAGAATTAATACCTATCCTTCTCAAACTATTCAAAATAAAATGAAGAGGAGGGTAGGCTCCCAAGATCATTTTACAAGGTCAGCATTATCCTGACTCCAAAACTACACACACAAAAAAATTATAGGCCAACATTCCTGAAGATACAAGTAAACAAAAGCATATACCATGTTCACAGACAGAAAAAATTAACATCATTAAAATGTCCATACTACCCAAAGCAATCTATAGATTCAATGTAATCCCTATCTAAATACCAATGACATTTTTCACAGAACTAGGATAAATAATCCTAAAATTTATATGGAACCACAAAAGACCCTGAATAGCCACAGAAATCCTGAGAAAGAAGAACAAAGTCGAAGGTATCACAATACCTATTTCAAACTGTGCTGCAAGGCGATAGTAATTAAAACAGCATGGTGCTGGCATAAAAACAGACACATAGATCAATGAACCAGAACAGAAAGCCCAGAAATAATCCCACCTATACTGTCAATCTATGACAAAGGAGACAGGATATTCAGGGAAAACTGAACGAACACATACAAAAGAATGAAACTAGATTACTTTCACCATAAACTCAAAATGGATTAAAAACTTAAATGTAAGACCCAAAACCATAAAACTCCTATAGTAAAACAAAGGCGGTATATTTTTTGGCATTGCTCTTATTAACATATTCTTAGATATATCTCCTTAGGCAATGACAACAAAAGAAAAATAAAGAAATAGTACTACATCGAACTAAAGAGTTTTTACACAGAAAAGAAAACCATCGACAAAACACAGACAATTTACTGAATGAGAGACAATATTTGCCAATGATACATTGATAAGGGGTTAATATCCAAAACATATTGGGAACTCATATAACTTAATACCAAAGAATCAATGTAATTTAAAAAATGGCCAGTGCACCTGAATAAACATTTCTTCAAAGAGGATATACAGATGGCCAATAGACATATGAAAAGATATTTCACATCACTAATAATCAGAGAAATGCATATTAAAACCACAATACCACCTCATACCTGTCAGAATGATTATTATCAATAAATCAACAAATGATGTATGTCAGAGAGGATGTGAAGAAAAGAGAACCCTCATGAAATGTTGAGGGGATTGTAAATTGGTTAATCTACTATGGAAAACAATATGAAGTTTCTTCCGAAAAGTAAAAATAGAACTGCTATAAGACCCAGCAATTCCACTTCTAGGTATCTGAAGAACTCCAAAACACTAATTTGAAAAGACATATGTACCCATGTTTTTTGCAGAAGTATTTACAATAGCCAAGACATGGAAGCAACCTGTGTCCATCGACAGACAAATGGTTAAAGATGCGGTACATGTATACAATGGAATATTACTCAGCCACAAAAAAAAAAAAAAAAAAAAAAAAGAAATCTTGCCATTTGCAACAATATGGATGGACTTAAGTGAATTGAGTCAGACACGGAAAGACAAATACCATATGATTTCATATATATGCGGAATATAAAAAACAAAATAAACAAAACAGAAAGAAAATCATAAATGCCAAATGGTAGGGGGATTTGAGGGATGGGTCAAAAGGGAAAGAGCTTATGATATACAAATTGCTGGTTATAAAAACATTCACATGGACATAAAGTACAACATAGGAAATATAGTCAATAATACTGTAATAACTATGTGTGGTGTCAGATGGGTCAGACTTTGCGAAGTGATCACTTCCTAACTTATATAAATGTCTGATCACTATATTGTACACCTAAAACTAATTTAATATTATATGTCAACCGTAACAGAAAAAAAAAATTTTAAAGGAAACAGAAGTTGTAAGTTTCACAGACAACATGGTTTGAAATTACTAGGACCCTAAGTATCAAGCTTACAAAAGAAAGATGGCGTGTTCTGCACTGATTTCCATTTGGTCTTGTTCTTTGGAGAGAACTAAGTAGCCATCAAAAGTTTGAACCCTGTACTCAGAGGCCAAAGCACCAATCTGCCTCTGCCACATAACTGTTGTGACAACTTTGTGAAGCTAATCAACTCCTGAATTTCATTTTTTTAATCTGTATAATGGGGGTAATTAATACCTACTTTATAGAATTAGATATGCATTAACATGAAATAATGTATGTCACATATATAGCATAGTTCCTTGTACAAATTAATGGATATTATTATTTGTTGCCACGACTATAATTATATCATTTTAAATGATGAAGATGGATTTAGAAATGAGGTTCCACTTTATTTTCTGGAAATTCATAAAGAGATTAATAGTTTTACAGTTTAATAATGCCATACCATGTCAGGGTTTCTCTTCTGTAATGAAACCCCACAAGAAATGTGGCCCAGATACTCTAGGGGCTAGACAGATAAGGAGTCCATCAAAGGTGACTGCAAGTGCAGGAGACTCCGGGATGCTCATTTCCTATTGCTAGTAAAGGTGCTCGAAGAATGACCAAGATAAAGTAAATAGCCAAATATATTGTAGATTAAATATTTTGGCTAATGTCCTTATAACATGTTGGAGAATAAAAGGGGCTAGCATGTTCTATTTGTTCCACAAAGAGAAGTATGTTCTCTCTTTCAAGAACCTTTCTCTCAGTCCTTTTTTGAAAGAGATGTTTCATTTTCAACCTCCTATGGAAAAAAATAATTTCTAATTTGTTGAGATTTTGTGAGGGAAAATTTTACTTAGTAGATTGGGACAGAAGCATAATCATGCTTAAGATTTCTAACACACTTTTTACCCAAGGTCCACCAAACAGTTCAATCACATTTGAGGAAAGAAGAAAAATAGATATTTTCACTGTCTGTGGATATATTAAAAAATCAAACAGGCCCTCAGAGAATCTTTAGAAGAAATAAACCCAAGCTCACATCCTAGAGAGCTAGGAAAGAACCCAGCTAGCATCTTGGACTCACCACTTACACAAGACTTGTAATCCCACCTAAAACTGACCTGTGAAGAGAAGAGATCCTTTCAGCAGGTCTTTACCCAACACTTCTTTTTTCAGGAATGTAAACTCTTCCATCAAAAGTTCCACGTGTTCTTCATGCAAGACCTTCCCTATCATTATGAAAATGGAGTAAAAAAGGTAGTTATCATCAATTATATTAACTGGGTATCCCAGAGTCTAAGTCTGTCTTCCTCTAGCACAGAAGGACATACAGACCTCGGAACCACTCTGGGCATCAGTACATCCTTATGCACCCCAGGTGTAGGTAGTACCAGTTCTAAGATTACAAGAGAAATGAAAATCTAAGAAAGCCAGATAGTATCCAATTTCCCCAAAGTCAAGATGAGATCAGGGAAGTGTCTGAGAGCCATCTGAGTGTTAGCTCCTGTTCTAGAGCCATCTGAGTGTTAGCGCCTGTTCTAGAGAAAAGGGGATAGTGTAGCATAAAAATCTAAGAAACATGAAGAAGAAAAGGGATTATTGGGATTGAAGGAGAAGTACTAAAATTAGACTCTTATTTCAAAGAATGGGAAGAACCAGATAACTTTTTAATATTATCCAGGTTTGAAAGAGGACAAAACCTTAATATTTATAAAAATATTTTGGATTCTAAAAGAAATTTGTTAGAGAACATTTTGACATTGCCAGATGGGAGGGGGATTGGGTGGTGAATGAGAAAATAGTCATCGGGATATAAAGTAAAGCATAAAGAATATAGCTAAAAATATTGTAATAACTGTGTATAGTGTCAGATGGGTACTAGATTTATCAGGGTGATCACTTCATAAGTAATAAAACGTCTAATCACTATGCTATATACCTGAAACTAATATAATGTTGTATGCCAACTGTAATTGAAAATTTTTAAATCTGTTAAAAATTTTTGATCAGGTGGCTTTTTCATATCTAGGCCAGAAGTTTCATAATTGACCAAAACTATTTTGTGATTAAGTGCCAAGTGTGGTTATGATCTACACTTTCACACAGAGAGAAATCGGCCACTAGAAGATATTCCTGAGATAGCAGCCTTTGCTTAACCCAGATTCACATAAAATACTGCAGAATATGCTGGGTTTGTTCTGCACATCACTGAGTAGGCAAAGACTGCATCCTGAATCTCTAGAGAGTTAGGTATGTGGGAGAGTGTGATCCCTTTCACCCATTCCCTAACCCATAAATGTTGCAAACAAAGCTTCTTACAATAAGCAGAAGTTCTCTCCTGTGGGTGATTTTGCCCATATGTGCATGCTTATGAGGGGAGGTTTGGCACCTGGGAAGTTGAACCATGCTTCAGAGCATGTTATATTCTCTCTAGCATTATTTCTATACTTCTATTTATGTATTTCCATATCCATGGTCATTAAAGCAACTTTATACGTTTCAACTGCATCTTTTGTTGCTTTTCTATCATTCGCTCAATGCTCTATTGTGATACACTCATGCAACAACCAATGTATAGACATACATACACTCAAGCACACAAATTTATATACATATATTCCCATGACTCTTCAACAAAAGAATTTAGAAGCGGAGATACCTCAAAAGCAATGAACACACCTAGTATACAAATCTTGGCATCAAAATATCATTTATTTCACCTTTGATGGGACTATAAATTGATACAGCCACTATGAAAAACAGTATGGAGTTTCCTCAAAAAACTAAACATAGAACTACCATATGATCCATCAATGCCACTTCTGTATACTTATCTGAAACAGGAACATTAATTCAAAAGATATATGCACCCCTATGTTCACTGCAGCTTTATTTACAGTAGACAAGACATGAAAACAACCTAAGTGCCCACTGATAGATAAGTAGATTAAAAAAATGTGGTATACATACAATGAAATATTATTTAGCCATAAAAAAGGAAAGCTTGCCATTTGAGACAATATGGACCTTGAGGGCATTATGCTAAGTAAAGTAATTCAGACAGAGAAAGACAAGTACTATGTGATCTCACCTATATATGAAATCTAATTAAAAAAAAGGAACATAAAACCTCTTAGGTACAGAGAAGAGATGAGTGGTTGCCAGAGGTGGGGGGCTGAGAGATGGGCAAAATAGGTGAAGGTAGTCAAAAAGTACAATCTTCCAGTTTTAAAATAAATAAGACCTGGGATGTAATTATAGCATAATGACTATAAATAGTACTGAACTGTATATTTAGAAGTTGCTAAGAGAGTAGGTCTTATGAGTTTTCATAACAAAGAATAAAACTGTAATTATGTGTAGTGCTAAATGTTAACTAGACTTATTGTAATGATCATTTCATAATATAAACAAATATCAAACCATTATATTGTATACCTCAAACAAATATACCTCAGTTTTAAAAAGAATGAATAAGAAAATACCATTCACCACCAAATAAGCTAGAGCTCCTTGAAATAATGGCTAATTGCAGGGCTGGGACAGAGAAAGCATATCATAAACATAAACCATTTTATATCATAAAGCAAGGAATTGCCCAGAGAATAATGGAAATATAACAAAATGACACAAAGAGCCAGCATGAAGAGGTCCTCATTGACCAAATATGAAAGAATTTGAACATCAAATAATGAAAATGAATATATAGTCCATTGAATTAAAAAAGGAAGCCATAAATTCATGCTAATATTAAGAAATTAATAATCAGAAAGTGTGATAAATAGTGGATATTTACCAACATTCAAACTACCTCCTCACAACATAATCACTAATTACAAGGGGGAAAAAAAAATAACTTTCATTGGAAAGCCTAGCAAGTATGTTCTCCCTTCCAAGAATCTTTCTCTCAGTCCTTTTTTGAAAGAGACGTTTCATTCTCAACCTCCTATGGAAAAAAATAATTTCTAATTTGTTGAGATTTTGTGAGGGAAAATTTTACTTAGTAGATTGGGACAGAAGCATAATCATGCTTAAGATTTCTAACACACTTTTTACCCAAGGTCCACCAAACAGTTCAATCACATTTGAGGAAAGAAGAAAAATAGATATTTCCACTGTCTGTGGATATATTAAAAAATCAAACAGGCCCTCAGAGAATCTTTAGGAGAAATAAACCCAAGCTCACATCCTAGAGAGCTAGGAAAGAACCCAGCTAGCATCTTGGACTCACCACTTACACAAGACTTGTAATCCCACCTAAAACTTCACCCACCACTGCTTTTTTTCAGGAATGTAAACTCTCCCATTAAATCTAATTTATTTGTTTAAAAGTCTACACTTTAACCAAATAGTATCATAAGTAATGGACAAATTGAAATTGGATAGCACCTGATAGGACTCAACGCAAAGAACACAAAACGACTTCTATATTTCTATGAAAAATGCATACCCCAAAAATAATCATAAAGAAACATCAAGCAAACAGAAATTTAGGAACTTTCTACAAAATAACTGGCCTGTGATCTTTCTAAACACCAAGGAAAGACTGAGGAACTGTCCAGAGTAGAGGTTAAAAATGACATGCCATCATGGACATGTACAATAGACTAGAGGTTACCAGAGGGAAGTGGGGAGGGGGAAGGTGGGAGGTAGATGGAGTAAAAGGGGTCAAATATGTGCTGACGGAAAGAAATCTAATTATGGGAGGTGAAAGCACAATGTGTACATGTGTGTGTGTATATATTTATATATGTATACACATGTATGTGTGTATATATATATATACACACACATATATATATATGCCTTATTGTTAAAAACGTAACACTGAAACTACCAGATGTAGTTAACCAATGTCACCATAAAAAATAAATTTAAAAAATAAATAAAAATAACATCAATAAAATTTAAAAATGACATGCCAACTGAAAACTATATATGATTCTGAACTAAATCATTTTGCTATAAACACTGTTATTAGGAAAATTGGGAAAATGTGAATGGAGTCTGGAACTATGTTAATTTCCTCATAATTTTTCATTTTTTAAAATTGTAGAATAACTGACAAATATAATTGTAAATATTGAATGTGTATGACAGGTTGATTTTATATACAGATACATGTTGATTTGATACACATACACATTGTGAAATGATTACCAAGATCAAGATACTTAACACTATATTATTTCATATAGTTAATTACTTTTGTGTGTGTGAGGTGAGAATGCTTAAGGTCTACTCTCAGGAACTTTCGAGTATACACAACTGTCTTATTAACTATAATCACCATGATGTGCAATAGATTCTCAGAACTTATTCTTATAACTGACTTACATTGCCATATTCTCCCTTCTTTCTCAGCCCAGGTAAGTACCATTCTAATTTCTGTTTCAATGAGGTTTTTGTTTGTTTGTTTTATGATTCTACATACAAATGAAACCATGATATTTGTCTTTCCCTAACTGGCTTTTTTAGCAAAATGTGCTCCAGGTTCATCCATGTTGTTGTAAATGGCAAGATTTCCTTCTTTCTCATGATCAAATAATATCACATTGTATTAACATATGCCACATTTTCTTTATCCTTTCCTCCATCAAAGGACATTTAAGCTATTGTGTGAACAATGCTGCAATAAACACGAAGGTGCATATACCACTCCAATAAAATTATTTAAATTCCATTGGATATATACCTAGGAGTGGAACTGCTGGATCGTATAGCAGTTCTTTTTTAATTTTTTGAAGACCCACCATACTGTTCTCCATAGTGGCTGCATCAATTTGCATCCCCACCAACAGTGCACCAAGGTTCCCTTTTGTCCACATCATTGTCAACACTTGTCTTTTTTTTTTTTGAAGCAAAATTTCCATTCCTTGATTTATCATTCATTTATTCATCCACCCATGCATTCGATTTATCAAATATTTTTGAGCATATTCAATGTGCCCAGAACCATGCTAATTTCTCAACTTAACTGTATAAAAAGTTTTCAGCCTTCCAGGATAATTGTTTAATTTGTGAGCCCAATAAAGTCATCCATGCCTCTATTCTGTGATCTGCAGGAAATCCACTCAGTGTTTCTAATAACTGTGTGAGGAGGTACCTATGCCTGCTAGTGTCACTACTTTCTCTGAGCTCTAAGATGGCTTGGGCTCCCCATCATTTTCTCCTCCCTTCTCTATCTACTCCTGCTGCTATGGCTATCTGTACTCAGGTTTGCATCAAATTATAGACACATTCCCTCCCTTAATTGCCCAAGGCTGCAATCGGAGGGTAGAGGTAAACAGATCACAGTGATGTTGTACAAGTCATCATGAGAGTATTATAACATAGAAAAGGAAACTGTAAGTGAGATGTTGGCTATCACTGCTCCAAAAGCACCTCCTTCAGCCACAGCCAGGTGCCCTCTGGCTGGTGCATCCACTCCCACCCATCCATGCTTCCCTTCCCCTCACCTCAGGTTCCTCACTAGAGAAAAGCGGAGAAGACTAAGCAGCCAGATGTCTCCTCAGGGGTGTCCAAGCCCCCCAAGGGCTTTTTTTCATGTTGCCGTTATTTATTTAGATGTTTGATACATATTTTTTTCTTCTTAAAGAAGTCCAACATTTTCTGTAATACTGACTTAGTAGTTACAAATTCCTTTAGCTTTTTTTTTTGTCTGGGAAGCTCTTTCTCTGTCCTTCAATTCTAAATGATAACTTTGTTGGGTAAAGTAATCTTGGTTGTAAGTCATAGGTTTTCATCACTTTGAATATTTTGTGCCAAGCCCTTCTGTTGAGAAATCGGCTGACAATATTATAGACATTCCCTTATATGTAATAATTGCTTTTCTCTTGCTACTTTTAAGATTCTCTCTTTGAAAATTTGTACTTTTTGATTTAATTCACTATATTCTCCCTTCCCTCCCAGCCCAGGTAACTACCATTCTAATTTAACCCTTGGCATTTTAATTATGATGTGTCTTGGTATGGGCCTTTTTGGGTTCATCTTGTCTGGGACTCTCTGAACTTCCTGGGGTTGTATTTCCCTCTCCAGATTAGGGAAGTTTTCCATCATTGTTTCTTCAAACAGGTTTTAATTCCTTGCTCTCTCTCTTCTTCTGGTACCCCTATGATGTGAATGTTGCTATGTTTGATGTCATAGAGGCTTCTTAAACTTTCTTCATTTTTTTGAACTTTTTTTGTTGTTGCTGGTATGATTGGGTGTCATCTGCTAACCTATCCTCTTTATTGCTGATTAGATCCTCCATTTCATCCACTCTGTTGACTCCCTCTAATGTACTCTTCACCTCAGATATTGTATTCTTCATTTCTGACTGGCTTCCTATTATGTTTTCTATCTCCGTTTTCATGTTTTGTTTTTGGTTTTTGGTCCTTTTGTTAAAGTTCTGAGTGCATCTACTCTTCCCCTAAGTTCCTTAAGCATCCTTATAACCAGTGTTTTGAACTCTGCATCTGGTATGTTGCTTGTCTCAATTTCGATGAATTCTTTTCCTGGAGTTTTGTTCACTTCTTTGATATGACACATGCTTGTCTCTCCATTTTCGCTGCCTCCCTGTGTCTGTTTCTATGTATTAGGTAGAGCTCCTAAGTCTCCCAGTCTTAGTATAATGGCTTTATGTAGTAGGTGTCCTGTGGCACATACCTGGAGGGTGGGCCAGTTGCAGGCCAAATTCAGCCACAGCCTGTGCAGTGATTTCTGTTTTGAGGTGACCTGTTATTTGAGGTGATCTAGTTGCAGGGCTTCTGTTCAGCCAGACCTCTGGTGACTCCGTGTATTGGTTGCTCTGTAGTTTTATAATTTTTGGTGTGGTCACTAGAGGAGGTATGCACATACACTACCTTCTACATCATCTTGAATTCTACAACGCTTGTCTTCTTGATGATAGCCATTTTAACAGATGTGACATATCTCATTCTAACAGATGTGACATGATATCTCATTTTGGTTTTGATTTTCATTTCTATGGTGATTAAGAATTTTGAGCTTTTAATATATCAGTTGGCCGTTGGTATGTCTTCTTTGGAAGTATGTATATTTAATTCCTCTGCTCATTTTCTAATTGAGTTATTTGTTTTTTATGAATTCTTTGTATCTTAGATATTAACTCCTTATCAGGTATACATTTTGCAAATATTTTCCCATTATGAAGGTTGTCATTTCTTTATTATGGTAAAAAACATTTCTACTATATATACCTAGTTTGTTGAGAATTTTTATCATGAAAAGATGTTAAATTCTGTCCAATGCTTTTTTTGCATCAAGATGATTATATTTATCCTTCATTATATTTATGTGGTGTATCACATTTATTGATTTATATACATCGAACTATTCTTGCAACCCAGGGATAAATCCCACTAGATTATGGTTTGTAATCCTTTTAATGTGCTCTTGAACTTGGCGCTAGTATTTTGATGTGTATATATGTAAAACTGTTATATCCTCCAATGAACTGATAACTTCATCATTATCTAATGACCTTTTTTTTTTCTTGTTAAAGCGTTTGACTTAAAGTCTATTTTGTTTAAAGTATGGCTATTCCTGCTCTCTTTTGATTTCCATTTAAATGAAATATTTTCCATCTTTCACTGTGAGTGTTATAAAGCTTAGGTGAGTCTTTCGTAGGCAGCATGTAATTGGTTTTTTGTTTTGTTTTTTTTAACCCATGAGCCATTCTATGTCTTTTAAATAGAGAATTTAAACTGTTTAAGTTTAGAGTAATTACTGATAGGTAAAGGCATTGCCATTTTGTTAATTGCTTTTGTACTGTTTCATATTTTCTTCCTTTCTTGCTCTCTTTGTGAGCTGATAATTGTCATGGTATGCTTTGATTCTTTTTAAAAATCATTTGTGTATATACTATAGGTTTTTTCTTTGTTATTACCATGAGACTTTCATAATACATCTTATAGTTATAAAAGTCTATTTTAAGCTGAGAGCAATTTCAATTGCATAAAAGAAATCTACAAATTTACTCATCCCCTCCATTTTTGCTGGTGTCTCAATTTACACCTTTTAATAGTGTCTATTCATTACAAAATATTGTAGCTGTAGTTATTTTTAACACTTATCTTTTAACCTATATACTAGAGTTCAAAGTGATTTACAAAGTACCATTGCAGTATTACAGTATTTTGTATTTGACTCTATTTGAAATTTGATCTTCATCAGTGAATTTTATACATTCATATATTTTCATGTTACTAGTCAGCATCATTTCAGTTCAGTTCAAAGAACACCCTTTAGCATTTCTTATAAAGCAAGGTGAAAAATTCCTTCAGATTTTATTTGTCTAGAAGAGTCTATCTCTCGTTCCTTTCTGAAGAACAGCTTTCCTGGGTAAAGTATTCTCAGAGTAGTGCTGGTTTCATAAAATGAGTTAGGAAGTATTTCCTCTTCTTCAATTTCTTGGAAGCATTTGAGAAGGATAGGTATTAAATCTTCTTTGACTGTTTAGTAAAATTCACTGGTGAAGCCATCTGCTCCTGGACATTTCCTTTTTGGGAGGTTTTTGATGACTGTTTCAATTTCCATACTGCTGATCAGTCTATTTAGAATTTTTGGTTTTTCATGAGCCAGTCTAGGAAGGTTGTATCTTTCTAAGTACTGGTTCATTTTTCTAGGTTGTTAAATTTGGAGTTATATAATTTTTCATAGTATTTTGTATAGTCCTTTGTATTTCTGTAGTGTCTGCCATAATTTCTCCTGATTTTTCATCCCTGATTTTGTTTATTTGTGTCCTTTCTCTTTTCCTTTAGTGAGTCTAGCCAGGGGTTTGTCAATTTTATTAATCTCAAAGAACCAGCTCTTTGTTGCATTTATTTTGTTTGTTTGTTTGTTTTTTATTTCGATTAATTCTGCTCTAATTTTGATTATTTCTTTCCTTCTGCTGACTTTAGGCTTCATTAGTTCTTCCTTTTCTAGTTTTTTAAGATGAAGTGTTAGGTTATTTGGACTCGTTTTTGTTTTTTGAGATAGGCCTGTAATGATATGAACTTTCCTCTTATTACTGCTTTTGCTGTGTCCCAAAAGCTTTGATACTATCATTACCATTCATTTCTCTTGATCTCTTTTTATTTTTTCTTTGACCCAGTTATTCTTCAGTAGCATGTTGTTTAATCTCCATGCATTTGTGGTTCTTCCTGTTTTCTTTTTACAGTTGATCTCCAGCTTCAAAGCATTATGATCAGAGAATATGGTTGGTATGAATTCAACTCTCTTACATTTGCTGAGGCCATTTATGTGTTCCAAAATGTGGTCAATCTTTAAGAATGTTCCATATGCACTAGAGAAGAATGAACAAGCAGATGTTTTGGGATGAAAGGCTCTATATATTTCAATTATATCTAGCTGGCCTAATATATCATTAAAGATGTTATTTCCTTATTCGTTTTCTGCTTGAATGATCTATCCATATGTGACAGTGGAGTATTTAGGTCCCCTTCTATTATAGTGTTCTTGTCAGTTTCTCTCTTTGTTAGTAATTGCTTTATATATTTTGGGGCTCCCTGATTGGGAACATAGATATTAATAAGTGTTATGTCTTCTTGATGTAAAGTTCCCTTTATCACTATGAAGTGTCCTTCAGTAGTACCTCTTTACCGTTTTTATCTTGAACTCCGTTTTGTCTCATATAGTACAGCTACACTCACTTTTCTTTGAATGTCATTTGTTTAGATTTTTTCCCACCCTTTCAAGTCTATATTTGTCTTTGGAACTGAAATGTGTCTCCTGTAGGCAGCATATGATTGAGTCCTGGTTTTTTAATCCAATCTGCTACTATATACCTTTTTATTGCTGAGTTCATCCCATTTATATTTAGGGTGATTGTTGAAATATGAGATTTTCCTATAGCCTATAGATTTTCTTTTGTCTTCTGGTAGCTCTGGTTTCCACTGTTTCTTTGCCCTTGCATTTCTGTCTGTCATTTTAATTTGGTGGGGTTTTGTGGATTTTCCCTCTGGTCCTTCTTGTTTTATTTTGTGTATCTCAGTTCTGGGTCTTTGGTGTGTGGTTACCATTATGAAAAATATAGTATATGTATATGTGTGTGTGTATATCCATTTTCTCTGTGTGTGCCTTATATCCATACCCCTTTGTAAATCTGGATCTTTGCTCTCTCCCTTTTTTGTTACTGTTGTCTCAAATTGTCCCTATGTATGCTCTAAATTCATTTCTAAAATGCAATAGCAATTATCTTCTTAATGTTTAAATTTCTAATACCCTGTTCTTAATAAGGGTTGCACTATCCTTCTTTTGTCTGCCTGTTGATTGTCTAATAGTTAAGTATTTTTCGTCCTTTTGTCTCAGGTGGGATAACTCCCTCCAGTATTTCATGTAATGTAGGCCTTGTAGTGGAGAATTCCCTCAACTTTTGTAGGTCTGTAAAGGTCTTTATTTCTCCTTCATTTCTAAAGGAGAGCTTTGCTGGATATATTATTCTTGGCTGATAATTCCTTTCACTTAATAGTTTGAATATTTGGTTCCACTCCTTTCTTGCCTGTAAGGTTTGTACTGACAAGTCCGAAAACAGTCTGATGGGTTTTTCTTTATAGGTTACTGTTTTCTTTTCCTTGGTTTCCCTGGGAATTCCTTCTTTGTAATTTTTGACAATTTTAGTACAATGCGTCTTGATAAAGGCCTTTTGGGGTTGAGATAATTGTGTATTCTTTTAGATTCTTGGGTTTGAAGATCCAGTTCTTTCCTTAGATTTGGGAAATTCTTGTCAACTATTTGTTTAAACATGCTCTCAGTTCCCTTCTCCTTCTGGTATACCCATTATTCTTATGTTGCTTTTCCCGATGGTGTCAGATAGTTCTTGTATAGCTCTTCTATTTTTTTCATTCTCAGATCTCTCTTCTTCCTTCCGAGTCATGCCTAGATTTTTTCTTAGATATTACTGATGTATTCCTCCATGTGGTCAGCTCTATTTCCCAAGCTTGCTATTTCATTCATCTCTTTTAATGTGTTCTTCATCTCCAGAAGTTCTATTTGGTTCTTCCTAAGGGTTTCAATCTCCTTGCTAAAAAAAAAATTATTTTTCTGGTCTACCTTGATTCACAGTTCTTGGAACTGTCTTTATCTTGCATCTCATTGAGTTTTTCATAAGTACAATCCTGAATTCTCTGTCATTTAGATTGTATATTTCCATGTCTTTAAGCTTATTTTATAGAGCTTTTTCTCTTTCTTTCTGAACTGCCTTGTAACCTTGTTTATTCATGGTGTTTGATGAATTATTTCTCCACCTGGGCATTAATTGGTGTGTACTCTGCTTTTTTTTCCCCTGAAAAAGATGATTATACAAAGTCTCTTTAATCAGATGATAAGAAGGGGGGTTGCTTTTGATTTCTAGTATGTAGTGTCCAAGCTCTTGGATATCTCCTTTGAGGCTAAGAATTTTTTTTTCTTTTTTCTTTTCCCCAAACATACTATATATTCGATCCATGATCTGAGCTCCTTGGTCCCAGCACCTGTCTGTGGTACCAGCCGTGGTTTATGTTTCTGTACTAGTTGTACAAATTTCCCTGAGGCTCCATAGTGCTAAATCTGGGTGGGAGGAGGGTGTGCGCTGGGTTGATGTGGCGGGGGGCG
Organism: Pteropus medius; assembly: GCF_902729225.1. NCBI lineage: Eukaryota > Metazoa > Chordata > Mammalia > Chiroptera > Pteropodidae > Pteropus > Pteropus medius. The sequence goes on along the minus strand of NW_024345842.1, from coordinate 378,109 downwards.
GGGCACTGTCAGGGTCCATATCTCAGTCTCCTACTTGGCAGTGGTGGCTGCTAAGACACAGCTGTTGCCCCTCTGCACTAGTTCCTGCTCTGATTTCTGCCCTGATCCCTGGGCTCTGCTGTGTAGAACACTGTGATCCCTCAGGCAGGGCTGTTTGGGGAAACAGCCACAACTTCTCCCTACTTCTGCAGGAGCTCCAGCTGCATATGGCAGCTTCTTTATTCCTCCTAATATACCCCCCAGACTTGCGGGGTTCTGACCTTTTGAAGCTCTGATTAACAGATCTCTTAGATGTGCTTATGTGCAAGTTGGGTGTTATTTGCTGAGTTTTATATATTCAGCTTATTTTTATTTCAAGGGGAGAAATCTGAGGCGATCCCTCACTCTGCCATGCTTCTCGATATTTTTAATGATTTATTTTATTTGATATTTCTATTTGCTTTACTATTATAAAGCAAATTATGCTCATTACAGAAAACACGAAAATACATAACATACGAAAAAATAAAATCACCTAATAACTACTACTAAACAAATTGTCCATACATTTGTATTTTTCTTAAAAATGCTATACAGATTTGTAATTTTCATTTTGAACTTAGCTATGTATAATGTACCTTCTCTTATGACGATAAGAATCTTCATGATTTTTAGAGCCTGCACAGTATTCCACCTGATGAATATACCACAATTAATCATTAACCATTCTCTTACTATTGAATACCCAATTTGTTCATCTTTTATTTGCTTGTATAATGTAGGCATAAATACTTCTGTACAAAAAGTTTTTTCTCATACATCTATAAAATAAGATTTACAAAAGATTTGAACTTTTTACTGTTCTTAGATATTTTGACTTCCAAATAGCTTTTAATAATGTTGCATCTGGAGCCATTCCACTTGAGTTAAAATCCTCTCTCTTCAACTTTTACTGCTCTCACTCTTCTAAACTTATTTAGTTTAGCTGTAGTAAAACCATAAAACATAAAATTTACCATATTAACAATTTTAAAGTATACAGTCCAGTAGTGTTAACTAAATTCACTCTATTGTACAAAAGATCTATAGAACGTTTTCATCTTGCAAAACTGAAACTCTATTCCCACTGAACAAGAGCTCTCCAAATCCACCTCCCCTTATCCCCCAGCAACCACCATTCTATATTGTTTCTATGCATTTGCCTACTCTAAATACTTCGTCTTTCTGTGACTGGCTTATCTCACTTATTATAATGACCTCAAGGTTCTTCCATGCTGTAGTTTGTAACAGGATTTCTTCCTTTCTTAAGGCTCAAAGATATTCTATTGTACATTTTCTTTATCCACTCATCTATCAATGAACATTTGGGTTGCCTACACCTCTTGGTTATTGTGAATAATGTGTTATGAACATGAGTATGCATCCAGATCCTTTCATTCTTTTCAGTATATACCCAGAAGTGGGATTGCTGGATTATATGTTTATTCTATTTGTAATTTTTTTCAGGAACCTCTATAATATTTTCCATAGTGGCTACACTATTTTATATTCCCACCATTATTGCACAAGGGTTCCAATTTTTCCACATCCTCACTAACAATTGTTATTTTCTGTGTTTTTGCTAAATAGTAGCCATCCTAATGAGTTTAATGAGATATATCATTGTGATTGTGACTTACGTTTCTCTAATCATAGTGATACTGAGCATATTTTCATATGACTGTTAGCCATTTGTACACCTTTTGCATAATTTTTAATCAGGTTATTTTTGTTGCTGTTGTTGAGTGGTTAAGAGTTCTTTATACATTCTGGATGTTAATCTCTTATCCGATATATGATTTACAAATATATTCTCCCCTTCTGTAGGTTGCCTTTTCACTCTGTTAATTATTTGCTAATCAGAAATTTTATTGAGTGCAAAATCTCACTTATCTATTTTTGTTTTTGTTGCCTGTGCTTTTGATGTTACATTCAAAAAATCACTGCCATAGCCAATGTCCAGAAACCTTTTACATATGTTTTCTTCTAGGAGGTTTATAGTTTTAAGTCTTACATTTAGATCTTTAATCATGTTTAAGTTAATATGATGTAAGGTAAGGATACAGCATCATTCTTATACACATAGATATCCACTTTTCCAACACTATATATTGAAGAGACTGTCCATTCCCCCATTGTGTGGTCTTGGCACCCTTATCAAAGATCATTTGACCATATACAAGGGTTTATTTCTGGGCTCCCTATTCTATTCTATTCCACTACGTGTTCATGTGAGTACCACACTGTTTTCATTACTATAGCTTAGTGATATGTTTTGAAATCAGGAAATGTAAGGACTCCCACCTATTTCTTTATTCTTATTAACATTATTTTGGCTATTAGAGGTCTCTTGAGATTCCACATAAATTTGGGGGTGATATTTTCTATTTCTGCAAAAAAAAATGTCATTGATATCTGGATAGGGATTGTACTGAATCTATAGATAGCTTTGGATAGTATGGACATTTTAATGCTATTAAGTCATTCAACCCATGAACACAGGAAGTGTTTCCAGTTCTCAAGTATTTTCTCCTTTTTGATGCTACTGTCAATAGAATTGCTTTCATAATTTCTTTTTCAGATTATTTGTTGTCAGTATATAGAAACACAGCTGATTTCTATATGTTGGTTTTATATCCTGCAACTTTACTGAATTTGTGTATTCTGAGTTTTTTGGTAGAGTCTTAGGGCTATCTATATATGAGAATATAATCTGAACACAAAGACAATTTCACTTCTTTATTTCTGATTTGGATATCTTGTATTTCTTCTTCTTCTCTGATAGCTCTGAATACGACTTGCAGTACCATGTTAATAGAAGTGGTGAAAGTGGGCATCCTTACTTTGTTTCCTGATGTTAATGATTTCAGTGTTTCATCATTGAGTATGATGGCCTATATTATGAGATAGTTTCCTTTTATTCCTAGTTTTATTGTTTTTTGTCATAAAAGGGTGTTGAATTTTGCCAAATGCTTTTTCTGTATCAGTTGAGATGGTTGTGTGGGTTTTGTCCTCTATTCTGTTGTTGTGTATTACATTCATTGACTTTTATATGCAGGAATTTATCCATTTCTTCTAGGTTATCTAATTGCTGGAGTATGATTGTTCACAGTAGTCTCTTATAATCCATTTATTTCTATGGTATCTGTTGTAATGTCTCTTCTTTCATTTCTTTATTATTTAATTTCATTTTATTTATTTGAGTCTTCTCCTTTCTTCCTAATCTAATGATTTGTCAATTTTGCTGATCTTCTTAAAAACCATTAGTCTCTTTGATTTTTGTCTATTGTTTTTCTATACTCTATTTCATTTATTTCTATTCTAATCGTTATTTTTTTTTCTGATCACTTTTTATTTAGTTTGGTCTTCTTCGAGTTCTTTGAGGTATAAAGTTAGGATACTGACTTGAGACTTTTATTTCTCTTTAATGTATTTACCACTATAAACTTCTGTCCTAGTAGTGCTTTTACTATATCCCTAAGTTTTGGTATTTGTACTTTCATTTTTTCAAGATATTTTCTAATTTCTAATTTTCTAATTTTTGTAATTTTTTCCTCCACCCATTGGCTATTTAAGAGTGTGTTGTTTAATTTTCACAATTGTGGATTTTTCTAGTTTTTCTTCTGCTGTTGATTTCTAGTTTCATTTCATTGTGTTAGAAAAGATACTTGGGATGATTTCGATCTTAAATTTGTTAAGACTTCTTATAGCCTATATGTGATCTATCCTGGAAAATGATCCATGTGCACTTGAGAAGAATGTGTACTCTTCTGTTATGAGATGGTGTGATCTGTATATATTTGTAAGGTTCAAATGGTTTATGTTGTTCAAGTCCTCTGTTTCCCTTATTGACCTTCCATCTACTTTTCTTATCTATTACTGAAAGTGGAGTATTAAAGTCTCCTCCTACTTTTGTGCCCCATCTCTGTGAATATTTGCTTCACATATTTGGCAGCTCTGATATTAGGTACCCTTATCTGAGAACGGATGTTAGGTGAATGACCCTAACTTTTATCATTATATAATGTTCTTTATCTTTTATGACACTTTTTGACTTAACGCCTATTTTTTTTGATAAAAGTATGGCCATCTTTTTTCTCTTCTAACATTTTCAAGAAATATCTTTTCCCATCCTTTCACTTTTAGTCCATGTGTGTCTTTATATCTAAAGTCTCTTATAGATAGTATATAGTTGGACCTTCTTTTTATCCATTGGGACAATCTATGTCTTTTGATTGGGGAGTTTAATCCATTACACTTGAATTTCTGATAGAAAAGGACTTATTAATGCATTTTGTGAACTATCGTCTGTATATTCTTGCAGCTATTTTGTCCCTTTTTTTCCTCCGTAGCTTCTTTTGTATTTGTTGAGATTTGAATATTGGAAAAAACAGCCACCTCTCCTAGTCTTTACAGAGTAGCTTTGTAAAGGAGACCTTCACCACTTAGCCAGGCAAGAAATTCTGGGGGGACTATGAAACTTTTTCTGAGAATATGTCATCCCTGGGTTTACATGTATAATTTCTAAACTAAAGAGGCTTGCCCCTGTTCTCAAGAACCTGTAATCCCTTGCTCCCCCTGGTGTCTATTTGCAGTACTGCAGCTTCTCTAGTGCTGTCTCAAGCCACAGTATTCACCTTGTTCTTAACAGTCCCCAAACTGGCATCTAAAGAATACAACCATTTCCTTTAGCACTCCAAGTCATTAAAGACAGAAACCAGTCCCTCAAGCAGCCTCCTGAAAATCCAGAACATTACACATACATTCCATTCTCTTCTTCTCTAATCCCCCAAGGCAAAAGTGAAGAGTTAGGAATTTTCTATTGATCAGACCATCCTGTGACGGTGTTTCAAAGCAATATGAAAAACAAATGCAATGAACTTTCTTATCCACTTCAATGCATCTCTCATTGGCTTTGTACTTGCCTGGGGTGCTGCAATCACTTAACTAGTTTCTGAAGTTCTCACTAAGGCATTTTGGTCTATGAATTGTTCACTCAATGTCTCCATGGGCAAATGAGGTCCTAGGGCTTCTTATTCTACCACCTTGCTGACACTGCTCCCAAAGTATCCATAATTTTGCCATCCAAAATGATATAATATTTAGGTATGCCCCATTAAGATTATTAGTTCCTAGGCTACAATGTAAATGCTATAGTTACCTTTAAAATTTACTTTCAGCAGGCAAGTTAATACTGCTAGTTGCGAACATTTGGCAATGTGGGCTCCTGGAGGACAAGGGTCATCTTTTTGTTATCCCTATCATCATGCAAGATGGCTCATACATAAAGTTAACTATTATGTAAAACCTGTTTAATGATTGTTCTAGTAGGAGTTAATGAATACTTGACTAAAGAATAAAGGTCATTTTCATTTTTAAGGACATTTTTTCTTTTTAAAAGCCATTTGCAATCCATACATATCCACCCAGATTACGTTTGCTTAAGAATCTAATATCGATGCTCCAATATAACACTGATCCTTCATATTTTGTTTCTCTTTTTCTCTCATTTAAAAAAGTTAACTAAGGTCCATTTTTTTTTCAAATGTCCTTAGTTTTTACCTAGTGTGCTTTTTCTGTTTCAAGATACTATATTACACTTAGTCATTATGTTTCCTTAGTCTGCTGAGTTGGAAAGTTTATAAAACTTTCCTTGTTGTTTCATGACCTTGACAATTTTAAAGAGTACTGGTCGTGTATTTTGTAGAATGACCCTCAACTCGGATTTTTCTGATGTTTTTTCTCAGACTGGAGTTATATATATTAGAAAGGAAAACTAGAAATAATGGGCCATTCTCATCACATCACATCAAAGGTGCATTTTATTGACATGGCATTGCTGTTGATGTTGATGTTGATCACCTGGCTTAGGTAGTGTTTGTCTAGTTTCTTCAGTGTAAAGTTATTCTCCTTCCCTCCTTTCCACATTCTATTTTTTGGAAGGAAGTCACTATGCGCAGGACATTATCTTTCCGAAGAAACTTAGCCTACTATCTTGTAGAGAATTCTACATTTTAGATTGCTTGATTTTTTTTTATTGGCATAATTTAATTTGTTCCTTCATCCTATGTTTCCTATGAAGTGAAAGTTTAGTTTAAATCTCAATTATATGATCGATGCCATATACATCACACCAGATGGCTTATAATGTCAGAATGATTTATATTATAAATCATTTGGTTAGGATGGTAACAGCAGAGCTCTTCATTGCAAAGAATCATTTTTTTTTCTTTGCAATTAGCAGGAAATCTGTGGGACATATTGTAGAATCTTGTACTTCGTTCATGGACATGTGTGCCATGAGAAATACTGTAAAAAGGTAACAGTCCCAAAGCTCCTCAATCCTCTCACTCACTTCAATAGTAATTCATCCATCTTTTCATTCAACAAACATCTACTGAATGCCTAGGATGACTTTTAAGTTTACCTGCTAGAGCTACAGAGGGGAAAGATGGGCTCCGTGCTCCAGAAGCCACAGCCCAGTGCTAGAGAAAGACAATCAAGAATTTTATAAAGTGTGATCAGTCTACATTGGTAATAACCACAAGGTTCTTTCTTTAGTGATTTTCATTATAATTGTTCACCATATTTTGTTCATATATTAAATATTTTCAACAGAAAATGTTGAAAAGAAAAAAGAGTGTGATTTTAATTTCATAACTAGCTCCTTTAATCCCTAAACATTCCAGTTAATTCTAGTTGTCTCCATAAAGAGACTTGTCCAGTTACTATAAAAATCTTTGGAGGGTAAGATGATTCAGAGGAACAAATGTGGACTTCAGAGTCCTTAAGGACTTAATTTAAATCTCCATCTCCCATTTAGCAGTTTTGTTACTAGCTTTGTGACCTGGCATAAATTATTTATCTACTCTGAGCCATGAATTGGCAAGAAATCTGTGAGACATACATAAGCTAGAGAAAATACCTATCTCTAAGGATTTCTAGGACAATTAAGCAAAATAACATATGCAGTGCTTATCAGAGTCCCCAAGTTTCTGGAATATAAAAAATATTTAATAAATAGTATTCCTCTTAAGAAACAACAAAAACTATAAATATGCCTATAAAACAACTAATTACACTGATCTGGGCATTTTTTCCATTAGCAAATATCACATGAATATAACTAAAATAATATGGTACTAGCATAGGTAGAAACTAATTCATATTTCAATTAGAGTAAAAGGAGCTGGTAAGTCTCAAACAAAAGTTTGCAAATTACCACCCAGCCCTCTATCCTGTTGGTTCTCCACACAACCCCTATTATGTGCCTACAGTATTGAAAGGGAAAAGGACTGGAACCCCTTAGAACCACTAATATATCTGACACAGAATTAAACTTTAAAGGCATAAAGATGATACCACAGAAATCTTAGATGCAGCAACTCTTAAAAGAGAGTCTGTGTTCTCGACAGACAGAACATACATTACCTTTCTGTTCCGCCAGCTCCCACAAGTCCTGAGCTGCTGCTCGAGACAGAGTCATGGGGTATTCCACAAGGACATGCTTGCCTGCATTAAGGAACTGCCTATGGGAAAAAGAGGTAAGTAGAGAGAAAATACACTTCAAATAAACTTCACTAAAATGTCCTGCAAGACAGTGTAAAGAACACTATAAATGAATAAAAGTCTCTGTGTATAACTGTGTCATGCAGGTGAGAGTCAAGGCCAGAGGATGAAGAAGAATTATACCACATATTATTTTCTACTATACTGTAAAGAGAATGACTTTCTAGTTATACATTAATTTGAACATTCACTTATTCATCCACTCATATTCACACATATTCAACTAGGTACTATTTACCAGTTATTCTGGAGGAGCAATAAAGACACATTAACAGGTAAGTTGCCTGTTACCACATGATAACTATAAATAAAGACTATAAAACCCATGACAGCTAGCTCTGCTAGATATTCCAGGATATAAACATTTATAGTTGACCTCTGAACAATGTGGAGGTTAGAGGCACCGACCTCCCACACAGTTGAAAATCGGCATATAACCTTTGACTCTCCCAAAACTTAACTACTAATAGCCTATTATTGACTGGAAGCCTTATCAATAACAAGTGAACCAATCATATTGCTTCTTTGTTATCAATGCATGAATCATTATACCTGTAAATAAATATGGATTTTTCACATTATATTTTCATTTTTGATGTCTCGTGTTAGTAGTACATATAACATCAACAGTATTTTCTATCATATAAGATAATATTGATATAGGTACTGACAGATAATTTATCTTGTATATAGGTGATGTAAACTTAAAGATTCGATAAATACAGTACAATACTGTAAGGTATTTCCCTTATGACTCCTGATGTAGAGGCTGAAGTAGAGACACTGTGTTTGGGGGCAAGTAGACTACAATGATGCCTTTGGTGTTGAACTCATGGAGTTTAACTCATGGCCAGAGGCATTGCTGAAAATCAAAAGAATTTTAAAATGTAGTTCATTAATGGCAAGTGTACTTGACTCAGGGACATCAATGGAACCAATCCAGAAAAAGGGTTCTTGCTGTTCAAACCATCTTGTTGTACGATCAAAAGACTGGTAGCTGATATTTATCTTTTCCCTTCTAGGCTTAGGGCTTAGCAGCTTTATAGAGGAGTAAGTCCTGATCATAAACCGGGCTGCAATTGGACAAATCAGGAGAGTTAGCCTATCCCTTTCTGCCTTAAATCCTAGTGCTCACTTCTCTCTCTTTTACTAATAATGTCCTTTGTGGCACTTTTTTCCCCCAAAACTTTCATCTGCCTTAAAAACCTTTTCAGGTAGGTATTTTTCTCCTCTGTGATTGTAATTTTCTTGATGGCATCTCAGAACATCTGCTACCTCTTGGTTGTCAGAAGCTGCTTCTCTTGTTATCCTGACATATATTAAGCCAAACTCTTTCTAAATTTATCAAATCTTCCTTTTCTGGCATTAAATTCTCCAGCTTTAGATCCTTCACATTCGTTTTCCTTTAAGTTGCCATATAATAACTTTGCTGTTTCTCAAAGCATTTTGAGTCAATGGGTTTGCCTTTCCTATAATAATCCTGCACACTCAATAAATGATAAAAAGGTATTTCACATAAAGTGTAAGATTTTCACACCTGCTGGCATAGGTGCAGCAGCATCTTCACAAATTTTTCTTCCACAATGGTCTTTATGTTGGATTAATTAAAAAATGGCAGGCTACTGCAGACAGCTCTCAATCTAAAGTATATATCAAGCAATTCAAATTTTTCTTGTTATGTCCTATCTTTCCTCAGACTCTTGGGAGCACTTCCGGCATCACTAATGGCACTTTGTAAGAGTCCAAAGGTGTTAGTCAAGGTTTACATTATCACACTATACATGATGAAAAATACATGAGAACAAAGATGGATCATTTTAAAACTTTTATTTACTTTATTTTTTAAATTATAGTTGACATTCAATATTATTTTATATGACTTTCAAGTGTACATCATAGTAGTTCGACATTGATATAATTTAGGAAGTTATCTCCCAAATTAGTCTAGAACTCACCTGGCACTATATAGTTATTATATTATTGACTATATTCCCTATGCTATACATTTCATGGCTATCTTGTAACTGCCAATCTCTACTCCCTAATCCCTTCACTCTTTTTACCCATATCCTAATCCCCTCCCACCTGTCAACCATCAGCGTGTTCTCTGTATGTATGCCTTTGTTTCTGTTTTGTGTGTTCATTTATTTTCTTCTTTAGATTTCACAGAAGTGACATCATTTGGTATTTGTCTTTCTCAGTCTTAATTCACTTGGCATTATATCCTCTAGGTCCATCTATGTTGTTGCAAATAGTAAGATTTCATTCTTTTTTTTTTTTTTAATGGATGATTAATATTCCATTGTATATATATATACCACTTCTTTATCCGATTGTCAGTGGGTACTTAGGGTGCTTCCATATCTTGGCAATTGTAACTAGTGCTGTACTGAACTTAAAGGTGCATATATCTTTTAAAATTAGTGTTCTGGATTTCTTTGGATAAATACCTAGGAGTGGAATTGATAGATCATAAGGTAGTTCTATTTTTAATTTTTTGAGAAACCTCCAAACTGTTCCCTATAGCAGCTAGCTGCACCAATTTGCAAACTCAGTAACAGGGCATGAGGATTCCTTTATCTCCACATCCTTGCCAACATTTGTTTGATTTATTGTTGATGGTCATCCTGACAGGTATGAGGTGATATTTAATTGTGGTTTTATTTGCATTTCTTTGAATATTCATGACATTGAACATCATTTCATGTATATTGGCCATCTGTATATCCTCTTTGGAGAAATATCTGTTCAAGTCCTTTGACAATTTTTTAACTGAAGTTTTTCTTTTCTTTTTCTTTCTTTTTTTTTTTTTTTGGTGTGGAGTTGTATGAGTTCTTTATAAATTTTGAGTATTACCTCCTTATCAGATGTATCATAGGCATATATCTTCTTCCATTCAGTAGGCTGGCTTTTCGTTTTGTTGATTTCCTTTGCTATTGGTATGTCGGTAGGTAGGGCTCACCCTCAGCCTCACTGGCTGTGTGGTTTGGCCACATCCACAGCTCATGAGCTGCTGTGTGGGGTCTTAGCCTCCAGAGGGGGATTAGCCTCAGCAGGTTCTGGTACCTGTTGAGAATCCCCTTTAGCTAGGCCACAGTGGGGCTAATCAGGTGGACTCTGTTGTAATCTGAAGCTGTCTTCCAGGTCTGTTGCTTTGGGGGCCTTTAGGAGTGGCTCTCATGTAGGTCAAGGTCAGCCGCTGCCTATGAATGGTCCATGCTTACCTGGTAGGAGCTGTAAAGCTATCTAAGGTTGACTGTTCTCTGCCTTGACCTGGAGGATCATGGGAGAGGTCATGCTATGAACCAAGGCCAGCTGCCACCAGTACCAGGCTGGGGTAGCTCCACAAAAGGCCCAGGGCATCCCAAAGCCTGCTGCCACCTGCCAGCTAGCTGTAAGCCTCAGCCAGTAAAAGAGCCTCATGCTATATGTGAGCTGGGTGAAGCAGGATCTCAGGGAGTCACCAGGTTGGGACAAGTACTGTTCACCAAGTTAATGAAGATTCAGATTTGGTGCCAGTGCTAAGCCTGGAGCTACTCAGCAAAAGGCTCAAAGCACACTGAGGCCAGCCATGGTCTGCCTAGGCCAGGTAACCCCAAGAATTCTCCAAGATATACTGTAGTACAGGCTAAAGGCTGGCTGCTGGTTGTGAAAATGCTTCCTGTGACATGCAAATTATGGCCAGTTGTTTGCTGCTGAAAGAGTCTCCTTGTGGAGCATGAGCCAAGGCCGGCTAGTCACTGCTGGAAGAGCCTCCTATGGTGCTTGAGCCAAGGCTGGCAACTACCTATTGAAAGAGCCTCCTTCAGTATGCTGGGATGAGCTGGCTGCCAATCACGAACAGTGCCTCCAGAGGTGTGCGAGTTGAGTAGGGTGGGGTTCCAGGGAGTCACCAGGGTAGAGAGAGTGGTGTTCACCAGGTTGATGCATATTCAGGTTGGGCGCCTCTGCTGAGTCTGGAGCTACTCAGTATAAGGCTCAGAGCACAAGGCCAGCCATTGTCTGTCTGGGGCTTACCAATCTTTGATAGTTGCCTGAGAAAGACTACAGTACTGGCAAGAGCTGGCAGCTGACCAAAAAAATGCCTCCAGTGGTGTGCAAACTGTGGCCGGTTTATTACGACTGAAAGGGCTTCATATGGCTTGAGCACTGAAGCCAGCTACTAGCTGCTGAAAAAGCCTCTGGCAGGTGTTTGAGTTGAGTGGGCGAGGGAGTCACCAGGGTAGAGTGAGCAGAGTTCACCAGGCCAATGCAGATTTAGATTTAGCTATTTTAGGGAAGGGATCATCACAAGAAAGTTGGTACTTATGCAGTCCCCACAGAAGCAGGGTTCCACACAGGGACAATGGTGACCATCTCTCTTATCCTTGCCCTGAGGCCACTCATCCTCTCCCCACATGTCTCTGGTGACATTCCCCTACTTGAGCTCAGGGTGAGTTCCTTCGAGGAAATGAGTCTGTGTGCTGGCCCTCTAAAAGGACACCTGGGTTTCTAGCAGCCTTCCACCTCACCCGGATGGTTATAATCCCCACTGTTTTTCACAGCTAGACTTCATAGGGGCTCCTTTTCCTGAGCTGGGGAGCCTGGTCTGGGGTTGGAGTCTCTCACTTCTCAAGGATGGGACCTGCGCAGCTGAGAGAATCCTCTCAATTCTCAGCTGCCACATGTGGGTTTTGGCTGCCCATTTCCAGTTTACTTCAAGAGGGATCACCTTTTACTGTGATATGGACTTTACTAGAGAGACAAACAGCTCACATAGAGATGATTGGCATCACACAGTGTTTTAAGTGGATACTTACAATACTTGCACTCACTTCAAAAGTAACACGAAGTGGCTACAAAATTATTATAGTAATACTGTATATACTACAGTTAATTCTATGCAGTTATGATTTAATACTGCATCTTTACATTTGTTTACATTTCTCTCGATTGCAAATGGTACCATGTACCACCTATAATAGATTTGTGTATATGTTTTGATAACTTTTGACTTTTATAATAGATTTGTGTATATTTTATAGTAGTAAATGATAAAATAGACTACTATCTACATATATTATAAGCATTTATGACATACCTAACTTTTCCTTAATTTTCTGGTATGTCTAGGCTACACAGTTTATCTGTAAGTTTTTTTCAAATTGTCTCAAATCCTCCCCCAAATTTTCCAATTTATTTATTTAAGAAATCCATGTATAAGTGGACTGGTACAGTTCAAACCTGTGTTGTTCAAGGGTCAACTGTATAAGCATGGGAATTACATTATCACTTTTTAAAGAAAACACACTCTGGTACCTAAGAAGATTACGGGAAACCAAAGCAAGGTGTTTCTGTCCACATAGCAGTCGGCATGATAAAGAGGGAGTAGTTTATGACTGAGGATCAGTATGATGATATTAGCAGCTATATGTAAGAACCTAGAAGGTAAGCTTATATTCAGGGAGGCAGCTGGCACAGTCTTATTAGCTGCCAGGTCATACATGGGGCTCCTTTTTCCAGGCTCAACCCAGTAAATGCTTGAAGGGCTCTAGGCTTTTCATTCAAAGATGGAGGAGGGGGACACCTCACTTACTTTGCTTTAAAAACAACGTCATCTTCCCTCTCTGATGCCATCGCAACCTCCTCACTTACATTATAGAAAAAAACACTTATTAAAGGAACTCTCAGAGATATTTCACAATATTGAATGTTCAAAGAATAAAATATTAGAAGCCGATCCAAACTTAGAAAGGACGATGATAATTTGCTAAGGCACAGAAAAGATGCTGGCTCTATATCCTAAGTTGTATGATGAGAAGAAGGCAAAGACTGTTCAAATTATTCTTGATAAATATTTTACAAATAAATAAAACACTTTAATTCTTAATGTTTCGAATTGCAGTGTACTAAATATTAGCTTTATTATATTTTTCATTTCCTTATACATTTATAACCAATAGTGAGAGTTTTTAATATTTTGACAATTTTAAAGGTCACAGATCCATTAGAATTTTTCCCACTAATTATTAGGACCCCTTTGCGAGACTTCGGCTTGCCCAGTCATTTTTACAGTCCTGCACTACTGTGCAAGGTAAGGTCTGCTTACATTGAAAACCCACCTGATGTAGTCCTCATGGCTCGTGCTTTCACTGCAAATATAAGCAACTTCAACCTCTTGGCTGGAAAGAGCATCTTCCAAAGAAATCTGCTGTACTTCATCAATATACTTGAGCTCTCGTCTATTTGAGAACAACAAAGAAATAGAACTTAAAAGTGGCAGAACAATGGCATAGAATAAATGAGCATCATTTTTCTCCTCTCACCCCATGTCCTGATGATCAGCTTTGGGAAATGAAGAAATTTCCATCCTCCTACATTCAGGGCATTTTCTACATGGATGGGAAAAATCGCCTCAGGGTTAAAGTCAGGGGACCTGGCATTGAGTGCCAACACTACCACTAATGGTCTATATGATGTGGGAATCTTGGAATTACTTCATATCTGAAATTAAAAAAACAAACAAACAAAAACTAATCTCCTTTTATCTCATGAGAAATTATTTCTACGGTCACTGCCAGCTCCACACACCAGGCCAAACACTATGGCTACCAAACCTAACTCAAATCCAATATACCTTTGAGGTGCAAACTGTTGTGCGACTTCAAGCTCCCTCACATATATCCTGGCCTCATGATGGTCAATGGAAGGCAAATGTCACTGCTTTCTTTACAGTTGAGTTGACAAAGCCCAGAGAGGCAGAAGCTGCCATGGCTAATCAGTAGGAGAGGCAAGACAGGAACTCCAAGCCTTGGGATTCTTACAGAGCAGTAGTCTCTAACCTTTTCAGCACCAGGGACAGGTCCTCCTATGAGAAGCTAATTAATGCCTGATGATATGAGATGGAGCTGAGGTAGTAATGCTAGCACTCGGGAGCAGCTGCAAATAAAGATGAAACTTTGCTGGTTCTCCTGCCACTCACCTCCTGCTGTGTGTCTGGTTCTTAACAGGCCACAGCTGGGGTTTGGGGTCCCTGCTGTAGAGCAAGAAGGGACTCCTAATTGAAAAGGACTGAGAGCCCTGGCCATTTGCACTACTCTAGTGCAGAGGCTGGAAAAGTGGAGTGGTCCTCCTGTGATGGATGTCACAGAGGAAATGAGGCAGCCAGAAAAAGGCTCTCAGTCAGCTTAGAGCTCCCCTCAAGTTGCAGCAAGCAGAGGGCATTTGGGGAAGTTTGGCTCCCAAAGGACATTATGGTAAGTTTCTTCCTATGGGGGCCACCAAATCAACACTGCTGAATTAGACCAATACTGACTGTTTGCCTACTGTGTGCTAGGTACCAAAAGGAAGATCATAAAGAATGAACAAAAGTCCTCAGCTTACAATGAGCTCACAGTTTGGTAGAGGGGGGAAGACACACATACACATATATGACAACAATAATACAAAACTAACAGGAGAAACGTCCTGGGGTACATACATGTGGGAGATTCAAGGAAGGCAAGGAACACCTAGTTTATGGTTTCAGAAAAGAATTCCTAGGGAGAAAGTAGGACTTGGCAAGGAGGTCATAAGGAACAGGGTATGTAAGAAGGGGAACTGTGTAACAATGACAAGGGTGCAGTAAAGCAGTGGGATTTGAGCTGGCGATCTTTCCACATAATTTGGGAACTTTAGAAATTCCCACTGCATCGGTCATGGCAGCCAGCTGGCAAAGGACTAGGGCTAAAGGGAAAAGGTGAGGCTTTGCTTCATCATGCTTGATCAGAGCTTCAAATAGGGGGGTAATGGAAGTTATAGTGTGGCTAATAAGTTTTATCTCCCATTTGTGTGCAACTCTCTTAGAATCTTACTGGGAGGGGAAGACTGACCAAAGGCAGGTCCCAGCACTTATGGGTCTCCTTAGTGGCCCAAAGTCTACTTTAAATCCTTCAAGAAAGGGCCAAATTTTAAGACAGCAAACTGGAAGAAAGTATGACCCATAAATTAAAATATAAAAAATCGTCTGCATGGACCATCACAATAGTTACTTAGGCTCTGTTTAAGTATTTGATTTCTCTAAAGCACTAGAAAGTAGAGATGTGCCTAACTTCCTCACTGCCACATTTCCTCAGCCAACACAATGCCTACATCTAATTCACAATTAATATTGATAAATCATATTACATGCCATTAGTTATTTACATGCCATGAGTAGTGTCTGTGTGTTTGAGGAAGTGGTGAGAGGTAAAGGAAGGACCTGAGCACGGAGCAGGAAAAAGAATGATTGTGATAAATTCTAATTGGGTATAGGAGAGAAATGAAGCCTGAAAGTGGGGCTCAAAATTATCAAAGGGAAAATAATGCCTGGTGTTTAAAAGATGGGCTTTGGAATCAAATAGACCTACATTCAAATCAGCTATGTGACCTCAGCAAATTACTTAACCTCTCTGTGGCTGTTTTTTATTTGTTTTTGTTTTTTTTATCTGTAAAGTGGGCTTGATAATAATATATATGTCAAATAATTGGTAGGGCTTGTAAAGCCCAGGGTCATCTCATGGATGATGCTTATGATATCTGATGTAATGGTTAACTGTTGCACACCTAAAGCCTTCATTCATGCCAGCCTATCATGTGTTCATTGTGCTTTCGGTAACTGTAAGGTCCAATGCTCATCTTACCTGTTTTTGCCTTTGTAGTCCCTTCTAGGCTGACTCACTACACATCAAGCTGTAGGCCCAACACTCTTCAGTTCCCACACCCATTCAAATCTGAGATCTTGTGGGGATGACTCTGAGCACAGTTCTCTGGAATGAACCTGGAGCTGGCTCTCTCTCTCCTGGGTCTGGAGAATTTCTCTGTCCCAAGGCTTACTCCATCCCAATGGGCTTCCCATAAATAACAAGGCATAAAGCAAATGCAAGCCACCTGGACACGAAGCCAATCAGGTTCAGGAATGCTGAGGAAGCATGTGGATTCCGCAAGTCCCTCATCCGCACGGAGCCAGCTCTGCCAACGCCAACCACCACCACGCCAAACTTTCTTTTAGGCTAAAACACAAGGGACGAAGGTGGGGTTTAAAAACATTCCAGGCGTCTAGCAGAAAATAACAAAACAAAGACAGGTCAGCAGGACCAGACATGACCTAGACAAACGAGTAAAGGAGCCAATCCAGAATACACAAAAAGCCGTAGCATGTAAGGGTGAGATAAGACACTCCCTGAAACACAAGCTGAGAGAAGTCAGCTCTACTCAAAATATATTTCTACAGGAGCTCTGACCTGTGTCATTCAAAGAAAAGTCTCTTCACATTTGGCTCTCCACTTCTGACACTTGTCCAATGAGGAGAGATTTTCTACTTTCAGCCATATCTAGCATACCATCTATACAGTACTTCTATCCTCCCTGAATCCCTTTTCCAGTGGACAAGTGACTCAAAACTGAGAGTAACTCAGATGCTACAGTTGCTTAGTGAAAAGCTGGCAGACAGGGCAAATGGGAAAACCATGAGATGTCACCTTACTCAGACTCCTCACTATGGCTTTCTGAGTTCCAACCAACTTCAGTCCCCCTCTACTTATTATTTAGGCTTCCTCATTATTTAGGTATACTGCTGAAGGCTATATGTGATGAGTATTAGAGCAAGAAATCAAGTAGACTTTTAAAAGTTATAGACAGCAACTCAACACAGTCCAAACTGGTAAAAAAAATTATCTCTACACATCCCTTAAATCTAGTTCTTGTTGGATGTCTCTGAGCATAGAAACATAAATGTCACCCCAGACTCGCCCCTTTCCATCACCTTTGCTATCCAGTTGTCACCACTTCCCAGATTCTGCCCCTTTTCCCGTGTCCACTACTCTACTCTTGGCCCGAGACTTCTTTGCCTCCTGCCTGACAATGTAATAAGTCACCAACTGCTCTCAGTGCTTCTAATCTTACCCTTCCCATGTGTCATCCATATACAGGCCTGCCACAGCAGTCACTTAAGATGAAAACTAAGACCCTCCTCTGATTAACACACTTTATTTTCTCAAATGATATGGACTGAATGTTTGTGCCCCCTGCCAAATTCTTATGTTGAAACCCTATTCCCCAATACGATGACACTGGGATGTGGGGCCTTTGGGAAGTAATTAGGATTAGGTGAGTTCATGAGGACAGAGCCCTCCTGAATGGGGTTAGTGCCCTTATAAGCTTCACGAGAGAACTTGCTTCCTCTCTCTGCTCACTGCCTCTGTGAGAATACAATGAGAAGTCAGCAGTCTACAACCCAAAACAAGGCTCTCACCAGAACCCAACCATGCTGGTAGCCTGATCTTGAACTTTCAGCCTCCAGAACTATGCGAAATAAATTTCTGTTGTTTCTAAGTCACCGGTCTATGGGACTTTAACACAGTAGCCCAAACTGACTAAGACAGCAACTAAAAGAAAAATATCCAAGTTCTTTACAATACATATAAGGCCTTCCACAACTGGGCTCCAGCCTGCTTCTCCAGCATTGCCTTTGGGTCACTTACTCTACTGTGAAACTTTAGGTCTCTGGTTTTCCAAATAACTTGAAAGTCTGCAGAGCACACAAGATTGCTACTTCTAAGTCAGCAAATCCTGTTCTCCTTGACTAAAATTAGCTTCTACCTACTGTCCATCAATGGACATCTTCAAAGCTTTCAAAACTTGGGCATCTTATACTCTATATATACTTTCCTAACATCGTCGGTTAGGTTTTTGTGCATGTAATAAAGTTATATGCAGATTACATTATAAACTATATTTTATAAATAAAATTTATAAATATGTACATATTTATAAACAAAATTTATAATTTATATTAAAATAAAATAATTTAGTGTAGTTTCTGAATTATAACCAAAATAGTCATATAACTACCACATTCAATGCAAAAACACTTCTATCACCCCCTCCAAAATTGCCTATGTACCTTTGTAGTCAACCCCATCCCAGAAACTACCGATTTATTTATTGTCCCAATAGTTTTGCTTTTTCTAGAATGTCATATAAATTAAATCATAAAATTTGTAGTCTTGAGCCTTGCTTTGACTTAACACAGTGCACTTTTCATCAGTGACGTTGCATGTATCATTAATTTCTTTTTTATCACTGAGTAAGTAGTTCATTGTATGCATGGAGTGGTTTGTTTATCCATTTGGCAATTGAAGAGCATTTCTTATGCATTCAGTAAGAATAAATTATAATTCATTCAACTATGAATAAAGCTGCTATAGATTGTCAAGTACTATTTTTTGTACAAACACAGATCTCCTTTATCCTGAATATGACTTTGCTAAGTCATATGGTGTAGGTTCAACTTTATGAGAAATTGCTAAACTATCTTCCAAGGTGTACCTATACTGTTTTTCACTCTCCCCAACAATGTATGAGAGTTCCAGTTGTTCTGTACTCTCACCGGCACTTGGTTTTGTTGTTTCCCTCCTCTTTTTATTTTAGCCATAAATAAAATATGTGTTGTGGTATCTCCTCCAGGTTTCTATTTACATTTCCATAATGGCTAGGGATGTTGAGCATTGTTTCATGTGCTTCTTTGTCATCTATATTATCTTCTTTGGTGAAATATCTGTTCAAATCTTTTACTACTTTTTATTAGATTGTTTTATTAATATTGTGTTTTTAGAGTTCTTTATATATTTTTGATACAATTAATTTGTCAGGTTTGTGATATGCAAACAACTCCTAGTCTGTAGCTTGTCTTCATTTTCTTAAAAATGTCTTTTGAAAAGGAAAAGTTCTCAATTTTCATGAAGTCCAGCTTAAAAAAAATTTTTTAATAGAGTATTCTTCTGGTTAATTCTAGGTCACAATGATTTTCTCCTGTTTCCTTTCAGAAACTTTATAGTTGAAGGTTTATAGTTTTAGTTTAGCTTGTTATAATGTTCTAATCTGAATTTATTCTTGTACATGGTGTAAGGTATAAATCAAGTTTTGTTTTGTTTTGTTTTGTTTTTAAGCAGAGAGGCAAATGTGTATTCATTCCATAGGCTGTATCAACTGCCTACAACTAGTCAGGGGTATGCCAACCCTATATTTAAATATACCCGAACTTCCAATTGTTCCACATAATTTATTGAGAAAGATTATCTTTTCTCAGTTGAAATGTCTTTGCACTTATGTGAACAGTCTTGATTATTGTAGTTTTATAGTAAGTTTTGAAGTCAGTTACTGTGAATCCTCCAGCTTTTTTTTTTCTTTTCCAAAATTGTAGTTCTCCGGACTTTACATATAAATTTTATAATCAGCTTATCAATTTCTACAAAAAAGAAATTTCCTGCCAGGACTCTGAATGGGATCATTGAATCTATAAGTCAGTTTGATTTAAAAAAAAAAAAAATGACATCTTAACAATAATGAATCTTCCAATGCACGAACATGATATATATCCCCATTTAAGTCTTCTTTGATTTCTTTCTATCATTTTCAGTGTATAGATCTTGTACATATTTTGTTAGATTTATACCTAAGAGTTTTATGATTTTAGTGCTATTGTAAGTAGTATTGTTTTTTACTTTCCATTTGCAATTGTTCAAGAATAGACACATACAGTTGATTTTTGTATACTGACTTGGTATCTTGAAACCATGCTGAACTCACTTATTACTTCTAGCAGCTTTTTTTTTTTTTGTAGATTCTATCAGTTTCTTCATAAACCATAGAGTCAAACATGAAGAGATGGTTTTACTTCTTTCCCAATCTGTATGTGCTTTGTTCATCTTTCTTGTCTGACTGCACTGGATAGGACCTCCAGTATGATTATGAATAGTAGTAGTGAGAGTGGATGCTCTTGCCTACTTTCCAATCTTAGGAGGACAGCATTCAGTCTTTCACCATGAAGAACGATGTTAATTATATAGATTTCCTTTTTGTATACCCTTTATCAAGATGTGAATCTTTCCTTTTATTCATATTTTGCTGAGATTTTTTAAACCATAAATGGTCTAATTTTGTCAAACACCTTTTCTGATTCTGTGAGATAATCATGTGTTTTTTCCTTCTTAAATCTGTTGATATGGTGATACCTTTCATTCCTAGGATAAATCTCATTTGGTATTATCCTTTTTATGTATTGTTGATTATAACTGCTAAAGTCTTATCAAGAATGTTTGCATCCGCGTTTATGAGAGTTACTGGTTGGCAATTCTCTTTTCTTGTGATGTGGAATGATTTCCAGTATATCTCATTTTATAAAAGTACTGCCTTTTATAATGCCTGTATAAAATATTTTATATCACTGTTAATTCCACTGAAGAGCTGCCTTTTCTCAAAGGTACTAATTCCAGTGGATGGGATACATGCCCTTAAAATAGGTTTCCTTTATCCAATAAAATTATGATTACTGATAAGTTTATTGCTTTACAGATGGACAAGATGCTACTAGCACATTTTAGGTATATAACATTCTTTGTTAAAAACTATGAAATCTTTTTAAATCTTTCATAATAATTTATGGAAAATAGATAATATATTAAATTCCACACTGGCTGAGCTATTAACTATAGATATTAATAGGTGAAGCAGCTCTTTAAACAATTAAGACCAAAAATATGTCTTTCTTAAAATACATAATTGAAATGAATAAAACCTGGAAGACCAAAATTGTTACATTATGTTCTATTAGAATTTTTTTAAAAAAATAACACAATTAGTAATCAATTCCTGCTTACAGTATTCATATGTATGAGTTTAAAGGAAAAAAGAAACACCTCTGTACATATATATTTTTTTCTACTTGCACTTTTATTAACAACACTTTCTTAAAGTCAAATCCTCCTTTCCACCTGGCAGTTTTTCAGACCTAACTGTTGACAATAGGAGGCCTCTCTGGTATTGTGAAGTAAATAAGGAAGTGATAAAAGACCAAGCTGTAGCCATTAATCCAAGACTTTGAATTGCACTGGCACCTTCATCTGCCCCTTTCCCACCACCATCATCAAGCCCATCATTTATAAAATGACCCATTTCTTCAAGTTTTAGATTTTTATTTGTTTCCCATTATTGTTAACTTTGGCAATATTATAAGAAGCCTGCTGCTGACCTTCTTGCCTAACAGGAAATCATCTAACTTGCTGTACATAAACCAGTAGCATAGCTTCCATTACCATAGTAAACTGACTAAAGAAGAAAAGAAATACTCAATGCTAAGGAGAACTGCAGCTCCTGAGAACCTGTACATCAAATCTAGCAAGTTTTAGCTGACATCTTTGTCTAAACATTCTAATTCATGGGCTAACTTTCTTGGTCTACAAGGTTTGGAGCTGGTGGGAATTATTCTCTGGGAACATGTGCCAAATAGAGGCTGTGAAGCAATAGGCTGGGTTGGGTTTGTATCTGCTGTGGCCTGAGCTTAAACTTCAGCTTGATATTGCACATAATAGATCATAATACTAATGAGCATACATGTTTGCCACCAAAGTATCTGCAGTGGGCTTAAAGTAGGCTATACTGGGAATCTAACTGGAATGAATTGCCCAAGAACCTGATTGTCAACATTTCTTTGTGTTACACGTAGGAACTGATGACCCTATATGGTTATTGGTTTTTATGTGGATAGGTAAGTTATCTCAATCCTTCTGAGGAAGAACTGGCAGCTCTAAACAATGTTTCTTGATTGGATTATGGAGTGGTTGATCTTGAATAATTTGAAGTATAATTACTGTTAGATGCCAATGTTTCATGACTTTCTCAATTGCTACTGGGTTTTAGAGAACTGGGAGTTGACTAAACACACAAATGATAAGCCATATAACATTCACCTTGTTTTCTGATGTCTTTCCTTTTTCAAATTTATTATCTCACAGTTTGTATGGGTCAGAAATCTGAACATGGCTTACCTGGGTCTTCTACTCAGATATCACAACATTGCATTCAGGAGCTGACCAGGTTATATTCTCACCAGCTCAGGGTGCTCTCCCAGGCTCATGTGGTTGCCAGAAGAATTTAGATCCTCATAATCGTAAGAGAGGCCCTCAGCTCCTGGAAGTCGCCAGCGGTTCCCTGACAAATGTCCCTGTCTATAGGCATTTCACATTATAGCAATCCGCTTCTTGATTCTAGCAGAATTTCTCTCTGTGGAAAGGTTCTACAGATTCTATTTAATAGGTTTAGTTCAAATGTATATGTACATACACATACACACACACACAAACACACACACACACACACACACCACACATTCAATTGCTCATTTCTTTTAAAATAAATTTACTTATTTAAATTAGTTTCAAGTATACAGTACATTGGTTAGACATCTATATTGTTCATAAAACGATTCCCCCAATTGCTCTCTCCCTCCCCTAGCTCTCCACTTAGCCATATTAATGCTAACTGCATTCCCTGTGCTTTGCTCCCCAAACTCGTGCCCAACTATCGACTACTAATTTATACTTCTTTAATTCTTCACCCCACTCTCCCAGCCTCCCAACCCGTCCCCTCTGTCACCAAATTGTCCACTATATTTGTGAGTATGTTTTTGATTAGTTTGTTCTTTTTGTTCGTTAGAGTCCACATATAAGTGAAATCATAGTTTCAGAGTCTTATAAGAAAACTGTTGAATTCCTAGCCATATAGGCATGCACAATACACTCTTATTATCCTTTTAATACTTGTAGACTCTAGACTCATAGCGATGTCCTTTATCTCAAATTTGATATTGGTAATTTATGTTTTCTCTCTTTTTTTCCTGAACTGTCTATAAGTACATACAAATACTTGTATGTATTTTTAAATGGCCTCTTATTGAAGAGATCTCTTATAAACATCTATTCTATGATCTTAAAATGATCTTAAAACCAATAGCTTTTGATTTCGCTGATTTTTTTTTAATTTTTTTTTTTTCTGTTTCCTAATGCATTGATTTCTGCTCTTATCTTCATTCAAATTTTCCGCTTCTTTGGAGTTTAAAATCAATCCTTCCTTCCTTCCTTCCTTCCTTCCTTCCTTCCTTCCTTCCTTCCTTCCTTCCTTCCTTCCTTCCTTCCTTCCTTCCTTCCTTCCTTCCTTCCTTCCTTCCTTCCTTCCTT
>NW_024345842.1:322291-353996 GCF_902729225.1 Pteropus medius | reverse complement strand
TTCCCTTTCCTTTTCCCTTTCCTTTCCTTTCCTTTCCTTTCCTTTCCTTTCCTTTCATTTCATTTCTTTTTTTCTTTCTTTTAGTTTCTGAGGATGGCAGTTTAGATCATTGATTTGAAAACTTTCTTCTTTTCAAAAATAGGCATTCAGTGCTATAAATTTCTCTGTAAGTACTAGCAATGGTTTAGTTGCATCCCACAAATTGTAAAATGCCATGCTTTCATTTTCAGTTAACAATACTAATTTCCTTTTTGATTCTTTGGCCAACGGATTATTCAGATGTGTGTTTAAATTGCAAATGTTTAGCAATTTTCCAGATATTTTTGTTATGTATTTCTCACTTAATTTCATTGTAGTCAGATGACATTCTTTAAATGATTTGAATACTTTATTATTATCTAGATATGGTTTATCTTGGTAAATGTTTTGGGCACACCTGAAAAGAATGTGTATTCCACTGTTGTTAGGTAGACTGTTCCACAAGTCTATTAGGCCAAGTTGGTTGATAAGGTTGTCCAAGTCTTCTATAACCTTATTGGTTTTGTCTTTTTAAAAAATCAATTATTGAGAGGTATTAAAATTTCTGAATTTTAAATATGCACATTTCTCTTTTTAGTTCTATCAATTTTTGATTCATGTATTATGAAACTGTTATTAGGTACATAAATGGTAGGATTGTTATATCTTCCTGAATAATTGACCCCTTCATCATTCTAAAATGACCATTTTTATTCCTGGTAGTATTCTTTACCCTGAAATTAATTTTGTCTAATATTAACTATCCACTCCCAGGTTTCACTGATTGGTATTAGCATGGTATTTTTTTTTCCAATCTTATGTGTGGTTTTATATCTAGTTTCTTGTAAGCAGAATATAGTCAAGACTTGCTTTTTAAATCAAACTAACAATCTCTGCCACTTAATAAAGTTAGACAATTTACACAGTGATTATCAATATGGTTGGGTTTCAGTCCACCATCGTGTTGTTTGTCTTCTATTTGTCCAATCTGTTCTCTCTCTCTTTTAGTGCCTTCTTTTAGATGAAAAGAACATTTCTTGTTATTCCATTTTATCTCATTTGTTGGCTATTTGTTGTAACTTTTTTTAGTGATTATTTTAAGGATTTTATATTATACATATTTTACTTACCACTGTCTACCTTAGAGTAATATTATACCATTTCACATATAAGAACCTTGCAACAGTATACTTCCATCTCTTCTCTCCAGGACTTCGTATCATTGTTGTTACACAATTTACTCCTATATTTGTTATAAATCCCACAAAATATTCGTCAAAATTAAGTCTGGAAAAGATAAATCACTCTATGAGTTCTAAGTATACAGTTTTAACACAGGAAATTAGAGGCTTACATAAACCATTGCAACCACTGGGGAGCTAAAGCCAGAGAAGCCATCGCTGACCATGTCCCTGCCATATTGAAACAAGTGAGTCTCAAGAGCTTGCTTGGAAGCCAAGATGTCTGGAAAGAGTTTACATCCTCTCTCAGGCTGCAGCTTGGGAGAAAGTGATTCATAGGAGCTTGACTGCCTGTTACTGCTAAACCACACACCGTCCTTGGCTTAAACCGGCCTTGGTTTACACATCTGAGTACAACTTTACCCTGTATTTAATAGTATCTTTCTTCAGCCTTCCAAATTTCCTGAAAGTGCAACTAACTGGCCAACCTCACATATAAATGGGAACTTGAAGAAATGTAGTTCCAAGCTTCTCTTCTTTGAACCCTAGGAGAATAAGAGAAGAATGGCCACAATGCCCAACTGACAAGAAGCAATTTAGCCCAGTACCTGCTGGGGAAGTCTAGTTTTTAATTTTTATTTTTTGACAGTCTCATGTACCAAAAAGCAGTAAGTCAGTCATTAGAAAAGTCTATACAGCCAATACACATACCCCTTATCAAAAGTCTGTTTCTTCTTTAACCAAGGAGACAAGCAATCTCCTTATTATGCTAAATATTTATGGCATTCCCAAGATTAACTATTGAATTACTAAATTCCAGATAACAACCAAGAACATAAGCTTCTTCTTAGCTTTAAAAGAGCAATAAGGTTAAGAAACATATCAATTTCTGTAATAAACCAAATTGCTTTTTTTAAAAATCTCATTAATGATACACACAATCTTGCATACGAAACCTGGCTTACATAGTGTCAAAATGAATGATTAAGTGCTTTAGAATGTGGGTTGGACGTTTCCTTGAAAAACTAACACACAGGGACAAGATGTGGGTGAAAATACTGATGTGTTAACAGTTGAGTTCCTCTTTGGAAAAGAACTGTATTTTTGAAGAAAATGACTTGCTAGACCATCTTATCTGTGCCTCTTCATTTTACATGAGGCCTCTTCAAAGTATGTTGTGAAAGGAAACTGCAAATCAAAGTGATGAGGATTTCCAGTTTCCCATTCCAAATGTAAGGAGCTGCAAGTTGCAACTCTATCCTAACAACAAGCAAAAAGCTAAAAGGCTGAAAACATAACAATTCTTCTAGGATCCTTTAGAGAGATGAGGATACAAGACAAACTGCAGCCCCCAAGATTGGAGAGACAGAGATGCTAATGCAGAGAGTAACAACTTACCAGAGGAGAGACCCATAAGTGGAAACCACCGCAGGAACCAGTGCTATAGTAGGAAAGCCCGAACTGTAATGGATGAATTGCTGGAGGCTCAGTGTGAACAACTCTGAGAGTTAAAAATTCCAGGGAATGAGTCACAGGGAGACCCTCTCAATTTTGTGAGATGTATCTCCAGGAGCTTGACCAGACTTCAACAGTAAATACTAGAGAAATTTCTCCCTGTTCTTCCAGCAGGGGAGAAGGAAAGGAACCATTCTGAAATATACCAGTGCACTCTGTTCTTCTTAATAAGGCCTGACCTCAGAGAAAACTAGTTTACCAGAGGCTACCCTGCTAGGGTATTATCAGGGCTTAAATGACCTCAGGGAAAGAAAATACCAAACTCCAGTCCACTCTAGAATTCTACTTGGGAGAAGAGAAATACCCAACTCCAACCCACTCTAACCAACTCAAGAGGGGAGGGAAAAAAAACTGAGAAATGCTTGTGAAGTTCACAGTCCATCAGCACAGTCTCACTAAAATTCTGAAACCTAAACATTGGACTACGGAATGATTCTCTTCCCCTCACAACTCACCACCACATTATTAAAGGCCTATTTACAGTACTTCCTTTAACGTAGTATATTGTATCTAGCTATAAAGAAAATATGGCAAACCATAAAAAGAGGCAAAAAACAATTTGAAGAGCCAATGCAAGCATCAGAACCAGAAATGTCAAGGATGTTGGAATTACCAGTCTGGGAATTTAAAACTATGATGAGTATGCTAAAGACCCTAATGAGTTGATGGTATGCAAGAACAGATGAGCAATGTAAGCAAAGATGGACAGCCTAGGGATAAACCAAAAAAAAAAAAAAAAGCTAGAGATCAGAAATTGTGACAGAAATGAAGAAAATCTTTCATGAGATGAAGAAAGAATCTCTGGGCGTGAGGATATCTCAATAGTAAACTCCAAAAGTGAAAATCAAAGAGAACAAAGACTGAAAAAAAAAAACAAAAACCCAGAACAGAATATCAAAGGACTGTGGGACAACTACAAAAGCTTTAACATACAGGTAATGTGAATACCAGAAAGAGAAGAGAAAAAAAGAACAGAAGAAATATTTGAAACAATAACGACTGGAAAAATCCCCAAATTAATTTCAAACACTAAAGCACGGATTCAGGAAGTTCAGAGAATGGCAATCAGAAAAATTGCTCCCCGCCCCTCTAAAAGCAATGACTCATTAAGCATATCATTTTCAAATTACAGAAAAATCAAACATTAAAAAAAAACATTTTGAAGGAAGTCAGGGAAAAAAATTGCATTCTACTTCTCAAAAACCATGTGAGCAAGAAGAGAATGAAATGAAATCTTTAAAGTGCTGAGAGAATAAAACAACCGACATAGAATTCTGTATCCTGTGAGACTATCCTTCAAAAATGAAGGAGAAATAAAGATTTCTCAGACAATAACTTGAGACAATAACGTGAGAAAATTTGATGTAAGTAGACCTACCTTGCAAGAAATGTTAAAAGAATTTCATTAGAGAGATGGAAAATAATATAGGTCAGAAACCTATCTACATAAAGGGAGAGCATCAAAGGATTAAGTGAAGGTAAAATAAATTTTATTTTCCTTATTCTTTGCATTTTTTAAAATTTATTTATTTAAATTAGTTTCAAGTATACAGTATATTGGTTAGACATCTATATAGTTCATAAAACAATCCCCCAAATTGCTCCCTCTCTCCCCTGGCCCTCCACCTGGCCATCATATTAATGTTAATTGCATTCCCTCTGCCATGCTCTCCATCCCTGTGACCAACTATCAATTACTAATTTATACTTCTTTAACCCTTCACCCCATTTTCCCAGCTACAATTGTGAGTATGTTTTTGATTAGTTTGCTCTCTTTGTTCCTTAGATTCTGCATATAAGTGAAATTCATATGCTATTTATCTTTCTCTGTCTGACTTATTTCACTCAGCATAATAACCTCTAAGTCCATCCATATTGTTGCATATGGTAGGATTTCACTTTTTTAATGGTTGAGTAATATTCCATTGTATATATAAACCATAATTTCTTTATCCAATAGTCTGTTGATGGGCATTTAGGTTGCTTCTATTTCTTGGCTATTGTAAATTGTGCTGCCATGAATAGTGGAGTGCAAGGATCTTTATGAATTATTGTTTTGGTTTTCTCTGAATAAATACCCAGAAATGCAATTGCTGGGTCAAAAGGTATATCCATTTTTAATTTTTTGAGAAACCTCCAGGCTGTTTTCAATAGCGGCTGTACCAATTTGCAATCTCACCAACAATGTACGACGGTTCCCTTTTCTCCACATGCTCGCCAACACTTGTTTTTTGATTTATTGATGATAGCCTTTCTGACAGGTATGAGGTGATATCTCATTGTGGTTTTAATTTGCATTTCTCTGATGATTAGTGATGTTGAGCATCTTTTCGTATGTCTATTATCCATCTGTATTTCTTCTTTGGAGAAGTATCTGTTCAGGTTTTCTGCCCATTTTTTAATTGGATTGTTTGATTTTTTTTTGTTATTGAGCTGTATAAGTTCTTTATATATTTTGGATATTAACCCCTTATCAGATGTAACATTAGCAAATATCTCCTCCCAGTCAGCTGTCTTTTTGTTTTGTTGATGGTTTCCTTTGCCATATAAAAACTTCTTAGTTTGATATATTCCCATTTATTTTTTCTTTTGTTTCCCTTGCCTGAGGAGATATATCTGAAAAGAAATTTCTCTTAGTAATATCAGAGAGTTTACTGCCTATGTTTTCTTCTAGAAGTTTTATGGTTTCAGTTCTTAATATTTAAGTCTTTAATCCATTTTGAGTCTGTTCTTATATATGGTGTAAGAAGGTAGTCCAGCTTTTTTTTGTTTTGCATGTATCTGTCCAACTTTCCCAACACTATTTATTGAAGAGATTGTCTTTACCCCATGGTCTATTCTTACCTCCTCTGTCATATATTAAGTGAGAGTATAGGCATGGATTTATTTCTGGGCTCCTTATTTTGTTCCATTGATCAATGTATATGTTTTTGTGCCAGTACCATGCTGTTTTGATTACCATAGCCCTGTAGTATAGTTTGATATCAGGTAGTGTGATACCTCCAACTTTGTTCTTCTTTCTCAAGACTGCTGTGGCAATTCGGAATCTTTTATGGTTCCATATAAATTTTAGGATTATTTGTTCTTGCTCTTTGAAAAATGCTGTTGTTATTTTGATAGGGATTACAATGAATCTATAGATTGCTTTAGGTAGTATGCTCATTTTAATGATGTTGATTCTTCCTACCCATGAACACGGTATATACTTCCATTTATTTGTATCTTCTTCGATTTCTTTTTTCAATGACTTAATTTCTGAAAACAGGTCTTTTACATTCTTGGTTAATTTGATTCCCAGGTATTTTATAGTTTTTAATGCAATTGTAAATAGGATTGTTCTCTTAATTTCTCTTTCAGAAAGTTCATCATTGGTGTATAAAAATGTCACTGACTTCTCAATATTTATTTTGTAACCTGCTACTTTACTGAATTCGCTGATAAGTTCTAACACTTTTTGATGGAATCTTTAGGGTTCTCTATATATAGTATCATATTATTGGCAAATGAGAGTTTTACTTCCTCCTTTCCAATTTGGATGTCTTTTATTTCTTTTTTCTTGTCTTAATTCTGTAGCTAGGGTTTCCAATACAATGTTAAAGAGGAGTGTTGAAAGTGGCCTTCCTTGTCTTGTTCTTCATCTTAAGGAAAATGCTTTTAGGCTTTCCCCATTGGAGTATGATGTTAGCTGTAGGTTTGTCATATATGGCCTTCATTTTGTTGAGGTATGTTCCCTTTATTCCCACTTTGCTGAGAGTTTTTATTATAAATGGATGCTGGATTTTGTTAAACGCTTTTTCTACATCTATTGATATTATCATAAAGGTTTTTAATTTTTGATTTATTGATGTGGTGTATCACATCAATTGATTTGTGGATATTGTAGTAACCTTGCATCCCAGGAATAAAACCAACTTCATCATGGTGTATGATAATTTTAATGCATTGCTGAATTCGGTTTCCTAATATTTTGTTGAGGATTTTTGCATCAATGTTCATAAGAGGTATCGGCCTATAGTTTTTTGTCTAGTTTTGGAATCAAGGTAATGGCGGCCTCATAAAGGAAGTTAGGAAGCCTTCTCTCTTCTTGAATTTTTTGGAATAGTTTAAGAAGAGGTGACAATTCTTTGAAAGTTTGGTAAATTTTGCCTGTGAAGCCATCTGGTCCATGACTTTTGTTTTTTGGGGGGAGGTTTTTGATACCGATTCTACTTCATTGGTGGTAATCAGTTGGCTCAGATTTTCTGTTTCCTCTTGACTCGGTCTTGAGAGATTGTATTTTCCTAGGAATGTGTCCATTTCTCCCAGATTGTCCAATTTGTTAGCATATAATTGTTCATAGTATTTTCTTATGATCCCCTGTATTTCTGTGGAGTCCATGGTATTTCTCCTCTTTCATTTCTGATTTTATTTGAGTCCTCTTTTTTCCTTGATGAGTTTGTCAATTGTGTTTATCTTTTCAAAGAAGAAGCTCTTGATGTCATTAATATTTTGTACTGTTTTTCTAGACTCTATTTCATTTATTTCTACTCTGATCTTGATTATTTCTTTCCTTCTATTCACTTTGGGCTTTGTTTTCTGTTATTTTTCTAGTTCTTTTCCTTGTAAGTTTAGATTGTTTGAGATTTTTCTTGTTTCTTGAGGTAGGCCTGTATTGCTACGAATTTCCTTTTTAGACTGCTTTTGCTGTGTCCCATACATTTTGAGTCGTTGTGTTTTCATTTTCATTGGTCTCTAGGTATCTTTTGATTTCTTCCTTGATCTCATTAATAACCCATTCATTGTTTAGCAACATGTTATTTAGCCTCCATATGTTTGTGTATTTTCCAGTTTTTTTCCCCAGTAGATGATATCTAGTTTCATATCATTGTGATCAGAGAAGACAGTTGATATGATTTCAATCTTCTTAAATTTACTGAGACTTGATTCGTATCCTAACATGTGGCCTATCCTTGAAAATGTTCCACTGTATTTGAGAAGAATGTATATTTTGCTGCTTTGGGGTAAAATGTTCTGAAAATATCTATTAGATCCATCTGTTTTAGTGTGTCTTTTGGGCCCATGGTTTCCTAGTTGATTCTTTGCCTGGAAGATTTGTCCATTGGTGTCAATGGGGTTTTAAAGTCTCCTACTATGACTGTATTACTATTGATCTCTCCTTTTATGTCAGTCAATAATTGCTTTAGGTATTTAGGTGCTCCTATGTTGGGTGCATATGTTTACTAGGGTAATGGCCTCTTGATTTATCGATCTCTTTATCATTAAGTAATGCCCTTTTTTGTCTCTTATTATAACTTTTGTTTTAAAGTCTATTTCATCTGATATAAGTATTGCTACCCGGCTTTTTTTTTTCCATTCCCATTTGCGTGAAACATCTTTCCCCATCCCTTTATTTTCATTCTGTTAATGTTGTTTGATCTGAAGTGGATCTCTTGTAGACAGAATATGCATGGGTCTTGTTTTCTTATCCATTTGGGTACCCTATGTCTTTTGACTGGAGCATTTAATCCATTTACATTTAAAGTGATTACTAATAGATACATTGTTACTGCCATTTTATTATTCATATATGTTATTTCTATTTTCTTTTTTGCCCCTTCTCTTTTTATAGAAGATCCTTTAACATTTCTTGTAATGCTAGCTTGTTGGTGATGAATTCCTTAAGCTTTTTCCTGACTGGGAAGCTCTTTATCTCACCTACCATTTTAATCTAAAGCCTTTCCAGGTAGAGTATTCACGGTTGTAGATTATTGTTTTTCATAACTTTGAATATTTCTTGTCATTCCCTTCTGGCTTGCAAAGTTTCCACTGAAAAGTCAGCAGACATTCTTATGGTGGTATCCTTGCAACTAAGTCGCTGCCTTTCTCTTGCTGCTTTTAAGAGTCTCTCTTTGTATTTGACCTTTGGCATTTTATTACAATGTGTCTTGTGGGTTTGTTTGAATTCCTCTTGTTTGGGACTCTTTGTGCTTCCTGAACTTGTATGTCTAATTCTTTTGCCAGGTTAGGGAAGTTTTCTGTCATTATTTCTTCAAATAGATTCTCAATCCCTTGCTCTCTCTCTTCCTCTTCAGGTACTCCTATGATCCAGATATTTTTATACTTCATGTTGTCCCAGAGGTCTCTTAAACCATTCTCATTTTTTAATTACTTTTTCTTTTTGTTGTTCTGAGTGGATTTATTTTTCTTATTCTTAATTAACCTAACAATTTGTTCAAAATAAGAACAGCAATAATGTATTCAATTACGTGTGCTTATATATATTTTTTATGTATATATTTATAGGCTTATGTATGCTTATATTTAAGTGAAGTGAATGACAGCAATGATACAAAGAATAAGAGGAAGGAATAGAATTATTTTGTTATTTTATGATACTCACACTAATTGCGAACTGGTATAATTATATGAAAGTGGAGTTGGATTAGCTGTGAATGCATATGGCAAACTCTAGGGCAACCACTAATAAAAGTAAAAAGAGAGAAGTATAACTGATATACTGTAAAAAAAGAAAACTGAATCATACAACATGCTCAATTAAAACCACAAAAGGCACAAAAAGGGTGAAGAGAAAAATAGGAACAAAAAACAAGAGCAACAAAAAAAGAGTAACAAATAATAATTCAACTAAATAATAATCACTTTGAATGTTAATGATTTAAATGCATCAGTTAATAGATAGAGATTGTCAGAGTGGATCAAAAATAAGACCCAACTGTATGTTGTCTACAAGAAACCCACTTTAAATATAAAGACACATACAGAATAAAAGTAAATGAATGAAGATAAATATACCATGCTAACACTAATCAAAAGAAAGCAGGAGTAGCTATATTAATTTCAAGAAGGATATTACATAATAACGGGACCCAAGAAGATATAATGATTTTTTTTTTTCAGTCAAGGCAACTCTTGGTTGACCTCACAGTTTGCAAGGACCTCATCAGATGACAATCCTTTATTTTTTTTATTTTGATGCCTACAGCACCCAGTCTTCCTAGGTGGTCTCCCATCCAAATATTAACCAGGCCCGACCCTGCTTAGCTTCCAAGATCAGATGGGATTGAGCTTGTTCAGAGTAGCATGGCCATCGACCATAATAATTTTTAACATGTATGCACCTAACAATGGAGCATCAAACCACATGAGCCAAAAACCCAATAGAACTACAAGGAGAAACAGAAATCCAATATCATAGTTGGAGACTTCAATACTCCTCTATCAGAAATGAACAGATCCAGTAGGCAGAAAATCAGTAAGGACATATTTGAACTCAATAACATCATCAATTTTAATTGGATATAACTAACATCTATAGATTACTTCATACGACAACAGCAGAATACACATTCTTCTCAAGCACATGTGGAATATTTATCAAGACAGACCACATCTGGGGTATAAAATATACCATAACCAATTTAAAAAGAAAGAAAAAAAAAAAAACAGAAATCACAGTGTCTGCTCTGAGACCACAAGGGAATTAAATTAGAAATCAATAACAGAAAGATACCTGGAAAAATATCCAAATATGAGAAGATTAAACAGATCAAAGAGATGGTTAAACTGCTCTGTAGTGATGACTAAAACTTTGGGAGTGGAAATCAGCAGAAAGCAGAGGAAAGAGGAAAGTGCATGTAGGTTCTGAGGAGATTGAAGTGTGCAGAAAAAGGAGCCAGTAAGACATGCCTAGTGGAGGCATAGACAATGGATTTCTAAAAATCAGGATGTCTTAATTTCCATTTTGAGTTGTTTGCTGTGTTCTGCTCTCTTGAACCTTTGGTAAAATGCCACTATATACACAGCTCTGTAGAGACAGTATTTTAAAGAACAAAGGAACAGGATCAGTTTCAAGACAGCAGAAAATGGACACACATAGGAATAGCAAAGTGACTCAAAAACTAATTTAGGGCCAAATCACAGTCACAGAGCGAGCAGGCTCCCCTTCTTGGACTCAGAGAAACTAGTGTTTGGAGCTCCAGATCTGGTAATAGAATTTAGAAAATGTTACAATTAAGAGAACATACTCTGTCAATTTAGAAAAAAAAAAAATGTTTTGAGATTAAGAGGGTGAAAGAAAATGTAAAATCATCATAAAAGAACTTCAAGGTGTGAGACATGAGGATAGATGCAGGACTACCACTTTGGGAGCGGGGAAAGTAAATACAAATAGTCGGGAAGAACAATCTAATGTTTTTCATTCACTGTTTACAAGGATCAAAAGGTTTGACAACAAAAGTAATGTATAGATTGTTAATATGAAGCTGGTTAAATAAGTTATGGTATACTCCTAAAATGGAATATTATACAGCTATAAAAAGTAACAAAGAAGTTCCTTATATATTGAAAGGTATTGATCTCCAAGATATATTATTGGGTGAGAGTAGCAAAATACAGACCAATGTAAGACGTGTACATTAAGTTTGAGTGAAAAAAAGGAGAGGGGCAGCTGAAGGGAAAAATATTTGTTGTATATGTTTAGAATCTCTCCAAAAAGATAGCTGAGAAACAATAACATTGGTTGCCTGAGAGCATGAGAAGCTAGGAGAAAAGAGGACTTCTCAAGGGCAAGTTTTTTTTTTCTAAATCCTTTAAAATTTTGAAGCA
Organism: Pteropus medius; assembly: GCF_902729225.1. Lineage (NCBI taxonomy): Eukaryota > Metazoa > Chordata > Mammalia > Chiroptera > Pteropodidae > Pteropus > Pteropus medius. The sequence goes on along the minus strand of NW_024345842.1, from coordinate 342,678 downwards.
CATGACTATATTAGTTATTCAAAATGCAAATGCTCAAAACAGACATTAATATCCAAAGATGCTCTAAGCAGATGAGAACTCTGCAGCTTGTACAGCCTTTGGCTTACTCCCATCTCCTTTTTAGAGATTCCCTCTACAGTGCTTGGCATCCTCTGCTGCCCCACCTCTGGAACTCTCTGTTGTTGACTATGCCCTGTCCAATGTCACCAAATCACCTGACTCCTCACATCTCCAAACTACTACTGCCACCTCCACTCAGCCTTTCTGCCCCCTAGATGTGTATATTTCCCAAAGCTCAAACCTTGTCCTCTGTTCTTTTCTCATCCTGGAGGTTGTGGAGAGCCTTCATTATTAAGGTTTCTGTTACCACTTCTATGCTAAAAGCTCTAACATCTTGAGCTGTGAACCATCCTCTCCTCTAAGCTCAAATTCTCAAGAAGAAATGTAAACTGGACATTTCCACCTGGCAGTCTCACCCTGACCTGGGTGGCCAGTTATCTGCCCTACCTAACTGGCGGTGCGCTGAGCAGGAAGCAAAGACCAGTGGCTCCCTGAATTCTATCAGGCACCCAGCTTGAAATGTTTGAAATCCTGGGAGTCATTCATGCATTTGACAAACATCCTCTGAAATCAAAGGCCTGACTGTGACTAGTGATCCTTGTCCATCCTTTTCCTCGCAAATTTTCCTTAAAAATTTGTCATGATTTCCTTCTTCTACATATTCACTGACCAACCCAAGGTATGGCTTCCATTATAAGATTATTAAACAGTTTCTGAATTATCCTAATATTTAGTCAACTGATATTTAGTGAGGACAAACTATGTGTGAGGGGATACTAAGATAAACAAGGCACACAGCTATACTCAAAGTCAGAGAATGGAAGGTAACAAACAAGAGATAAAGTCTTCAAAGAGAAAACTTTTCATAAAGCAGAAATGACATTTGAATAGTATGGATAGGATTAGCTGATTATGGACAAGAAAAAGGGCACTTATGGAGTCAGAAACATCAGGGCTGGAATCCCATTCCGTTCCTAATACCTGTGACTTAGAGCAATTTATTTAACCCTCATTTTTCTAATCTACAAAGAGAGGTAATAATAGCATATTGTTTATAGGTGTTTTGTTAATATTAAATGGATGTACATCATGCGGTACTGTGTAGCAGATAAACTATGTTATATCATGAAAACATAGTTCAGAATGGAAAAAATAAATATAACAAGATATAAACTGTAACACAATACAATTATTTAAATTAAAGTACATCACACCGTGATTGTTAGGGGTTAGAGAACAGGGAGGCTGTGACAGCAAAGAAGCAACAGAAGGGAATGTTTTGGAAGATCTGAATTCTGATTATGGTAATGGGTACACAAATCCATGCGTATATTTTAACTCGCACAATTGTACACCAAAAAAGGTGAATTTTACTGTATGTAAATGTATTTATAAGAAAAAGGTATTTATAAAAAAAAATAACATATATTTTCATGACTACATGCAAACAAAAAGGTAAACATTTTCTATATTAGAACAGCTGTTTTTTGGGAGGGTGAAAATAAGGGCAGAGACAAAAAAGGAAGAAAAAAATAAATAGAAGAGAGGAACTTTGTACAAATCAATAAAGAAAAGGTGTCATGTCCTAGGGCTAAGAAGTACCCTGTGTGTCTGAGGTCTCCTCCTCTACCCTAAAAAATGGAAAGAGAATGACCTGGAGGAGATAAGTAAAATAAAGGAGATTAAGTACAAAATTAAGGAAGTAAGGAAGTGATGAGCAGGCAGAAAGTTAAATAACAGATCTGAAAAGTATTATGATTTCACTAGTTCAGTAAGTTCCGTGAGTACAGATACCACATCTATATACATGTATCTGTAACTACACACGCACACACGCACACACACATATGGAGAGAGAGACAGACAGACAGACAGACGGATTTTACCATTATAGCCATTAAGCCAAGTCTAGAGTCTGGCACAATGCGTTGTAACAAAAATTTTGGTGACTGATTAAACCAAGGAAATAACAGGATTTACAGCATGGAATATAAGAAAGGAATGAGGGGGACATTAGGCTTCTAGGCCAGGTAAATAGAGGACAGTGGTCTCCTTCTATGAGAGGACCCCATGAAGAGAAGCATATTTGGGGCAGGCGAAAAAGAGCAACTCCATTCTAGGTTGAGCTGTCTGTGGAACCTCTAAGTGAAGATGAGCAATCCAGGCTTCTGGATGTATGGATCTGGAATTAAGAAGGCCTGGTTTAACAGATCCATTTGGGACATTCCTAAACATACAACTGACAAATAAAAGCTGTGAGGTCAGCTGAGTTCCCTAGGACAGTGAGTAGAGCAAGAAGTAGCCTAGGAAACACAAACTTTTAAGGAGCAGAGAGAAGAGGAGTCTAAGAAAGAGTCTGAGAAAAGGTAACCAGAGAGACAGGCAGAAACCCTGGGGTGTCATGGAGACATTTAAAGAACATGGGCAGTGTGTCAAATGCTTCAAGGAAAAGGTTTCCACCCAATTTGGCAATATGAAGACCACTAGTGACCTTTACCTGAGAAGTTTTAGTGGAACAATGAGAAGCAAGTCAGATCGTAGTGGGATCAGATATAAAAGAGAAGTGAGAACATGGTCACAGACATGGAAAGATGAATGTTTAAGGTAAAAGAGAAGGGGGAATAGTTAGAAGGGGATCCAACGTCTGGGAATGTTTTTAAAAGGTTGAGATGAAAAAGCCATCAAAGAAAGAAGGTTGAAATTATAGGACAGAAGAGGTAATTGATGACTGGCGGAACTGTTACCGGGCCAGGCTGTGTAAGCAAAGTTTCTATTCTTTCTTCAGAACTTATAAGACATGAGTATTTGGGTGAGTAATAGGGGCCTTCAGATAAAAAGTCAGAGCCACCAAAAAGTGGTTGAAAGAAGTCAGCTCCATGAAGAGAAGGCTAGGGGGATAAGGTAATAGGAAGACTTACTTTTGATTGTTTACCATTTTGCACTTTTTAAGTTTTGTTCTAGGTATGTGTATTTGCATTATTACAAAAATAAATTTTAAAAAATTATTTAACATCAATTTCATTATGGGCCAAAGCCAGACTGAGGAAGGTTAAGAATGACTTGCGGTATTGAAAAGTTAGGTTCCAGTCAAGACAGTGGGCAATGTAAAAGCAAGTTCATCTCTTTTAATGATGAACAAACAACTTGGAGAATCACCTGAAGTCTGGCTGATCATAACATGTACATCTGAGGATATAAAGAAAAAGCCACATCGAGTCTGGTAGGAGAGGCAAAGACATGAAGGAGGCTGGTTCCACACCTGTGCATGGTGTTTGATCAGCGAGGAGAGTGTAACTGTGGAGGCTCCCTTGAAGGAACGAGAGGCCTTGGCCCCACACAAGGGCTCCCCAGCCCAGAAAGAGGAGTTCCCACAAAATATGACTATAAAAATCAAGGAGGACTCTGGCCATCTAGTGAGATGGAAAAAAACTGAAAACCTAGATGTCTCATTAAAGGGACTGTGTACAGACTCACTCACTTGTAGACACTCACCCTGGGCTCTGGCAGAGGGTCAGCAGCCTGGGAGGCACAAGAGACACACAAGAAAATGCTGAGTCATGAGGCACCGGGGCAAGGACTGGAGGGACAGCTGCTGTTGCCCCTCTGTTGGGAACCCCTCCAGGCAGTCTATAGGTGGGTGCCACATTGCTTGTGTTGAACTCTCCTCCCCATCCCACAGGCAATTATGAAGCTGCACTAGCTGAGTGAGATCAGCTCACTCCACTCTGTGTCTCACTGGGGCCCTGACCCACCCAGCCCACAAGTTGACCACAGCAGCCTGTTTCTGGGCAGCCAGCCCCAACCCACAGTTTCCCTGGGCAACATATTTATTGGTAGGCAGCAGCCCTTGGCTCACATGGCCCACACAGCAGACTACACATTTCGGGGGATACTTCTGGTGGCGAGCCACTGGTGCCAACCCAAGCTGCAATATCTTTTAGACAGATCACAAGGGTCTGAAGGCCTAAAGAGGACAGCGGTTTTCTTTGCTGTGATCTGAGACTTTTATGGAAAGACACAGATTCAGCACTGGCATGAACCCTGACTCTGCATTGGCTGGGTGAAATTTGTTCACTTCACCCCAGTGACTCCCTAGGTCTCTTCCCCCACCCCAATTCACATACCACTCAAAGACTTTTAAAGCTGTGGAATTATACAGGCAGCTGGCAGGCAGGCCCAGGCCTTGAGATGCACTGGTCCATTTACTAAGCCATCCCAGGCCCAGTACTGGGGGTAACTGACCTCGGCTTACACTGTGGTTTCTCCCACTTGCCTCCAGATTAAGCGTAGGCAGCAACCATCTGTGGATTGCTTTGTAGCTCCTACCAGAAAGCCATAAGCAATCAAAGGCAGCGCCTGGACTTGGTCTACATGGGAGCCCCTCCCAAGGGGCCACTGAACCAACACATCCAAAGTCAGGCATCAGACCACAACAGAGCACCATACCCTGTGGGAGTGGCCAATCTCCACAGCCAGTCAGCCTGAGAGTTAATCCCATCCACTGATGTGCTAACAGCAATCAAGGCTTAGCTACAACAAGGGAACACACAACCACTCAAGGACCAGGTCCAGAGCCCCCGGCACAGGTGATCAAGGAGACTGCACCACTGGGCCACACAGGACACCTAGTACATAAAGCAGCTCTACTAAGACCAGAAGACATAGCAACCTTACCTAATACATAGAAACAAACACAAGAAAGTAACCAAAATGGGAATACGAAAAGCATTTCCAAGTCAAAGAACAGAACAAAGCTCCAGGAAAAGAACTAAACAAAATGGAGACAAGCAAGGCTGGGAGGCATAACAAATCTTCCTAATATACAGAAACGAACTCAGAGAGGCAACTAAAATGAGAAAATAAAGAAACATACTACAAATGAAACAACAGCAGAAAACTCCAGGAAAAAAAAAAGAAAAAAAACATATGAAATGGAGGCACGCAACCTACCAAAGGCAGAGTTCAAAACAATGGTTATAAGGATGCTCAATGAACTCAGTGAAAGAATAGATGATCTCAGTGAGGACTTCAACAAAAAGACAATAAGTATAAAAACGGGCACAGAAACCTAAAGAAGAACCAGTCAGAATATAAGAATACAATAACCAAAATGAAGACTACACTGGAAAAAATCAACAGCAGATTAGATGAAGCAGAGGACCAAATCAGAGGGAAGGTTGGAAGACAAGGCAGCAGAAAACACCCAAACAGAATAGCAAAAAGAAAAAAGAATTTAAAAAATGAGGAATGTTTAAGAGACATCTTGGACAACATCAAACATACCAACATCCACATAATAGGGTACCAGAAGAAGAAAAGAGGGAGGAAGGGATTGAGAACCTATTTGAAAAAATAATGACAGAAAACTTCCCTAACCTGGCAAAGGAAACAGACATACACATCCAGGAAGAGCAAAGAGTCCCAAACAAGAGGAACCCAAACAGATCCACACCAAGACCCATCATGATTAAAATGCCAAAGGCTGGAGACATAAAGAAAATCCTAAAAGCAACAAGAGAAAGGCAGCCAGTTACAAGTGTAACTCCCATAAGAATGTGAGCTGACTTCAACAGAAACTTTGATGGCCAAAATAAATTGGCATGAAATATTCAAAGTGATAAAAAACTTGAACCTATAAGCAAGACTACTCTACCCAGCAAGGCTATCAATTAAAATTAAAGGTGAGATAAAGAGCTTCCGAGGCAGGAAAAAGCTTAAGAAATTTATTACCAACAAACTAGAATTAAAAGAAATGTTAAAGGGAGTTCTATAAAAAGAATGGGGGAAAAACACCTCTTAATACCAATAATAAAATGAAATAACTATGTACCTATCAATAATCACTTTAAATGTAAATGGAATAAATGCTCCAATCTAAAGACATACGTTAGCTGAATGGATAAGAAAACAAGGCCCATACGTATACTGTCTACAAGACCTGCCTCAAATCAAATGACATACACAGACTAAAAGTAAAATGATGGAAAAAGATATTTCATGCAAAAGAAAATTAAAAAAAAAAAAAAAAACCTGGGGTAGCAATACTTATATCAGACCAAATAGACTTTAGACAAAAACTATAAGAGACAAAGAAGGGCATTACATAATGATAAAGGGATCAATACAAGAGGATATAATCCTAGTAAACATACACGCCCAACACAGGAGCACCTACATATATAAAGCAATTATTGACCAACATAAAGGGAGAGATTGACAGTAATACAGTCAAAGTAGCAGACTTTAACACTCCATTCACACCAACAGACAGATCTTTCAGACAGAAAATCAATAAGGAAACAACAGTTTTAAACGACATATTAGATCAGATGGATTTAATTGATGTTTTCAGAACATTTCACCCCAAAGCAGCGGGATATACATTCTTCTCAAGTGCACATGGAACATTTTCCAGGATAGACCACATGTAAGACTACGAAAGAATCTCAATAAATTTAAGAAGACTGAAATCATATCAAGTGTCTTCTCTGACCACGATGGTATGAAACTAGAAATCAACTACGAGAAAAAAATGTGAAAACATCAAACACATGAAGGCCGAACATGCTGCTAAACAATAAATGGGTTAACGATGAAATCAAGGAAGAAATCAAAAGATACTGAGAGACAAACAAAAATACAAACACAAAGACTCAAACTGTGGGACACAGCAAAAGAAGTTCTAAGAGGGAAAGTCATAGCAATACAGTCTTACCTTAAATAAACAATCTAATCTTACACTTAAAAGAACTAGAAAAAGAATAACAAATAAAACCCAAAGTGATTAGAGGGAAGGAAATAATCAAGATCACAGTGGAAATAAATGAAATTAGAGTTGAGAAAAACAATACAAAAGATCAATGAAACCAAGAGCTTGTACTCTGAAAAGATAAACAAAATTAATAAACCTTTAACTACACTAGTTAAGAAAAAAAAGAGAGGACCCAAATAAATAAAATCAGAAATGAAAGAGAAGAAGCAACTACAGACTCCACAGAAATATAATGGATTGTAAGAAAATAATACAAGCGATTAGACACCAACAAATTGGACAATCTAGAAGAAATTAATACATTCCTAGAAACATACAATCTCCCAAGACTGAGTCAAGAATAAACAGAAAATCTGAACCAACTGATTACCACCAATGAAATCGAATCTAACTGAAGCAGGACAGACACAGATAAGAACTCAGAGGGGCCTACTTCTCATAGCACCCAGATCCATGTGAACATTGGCAAGTGAGAGGGGAAATGTTTTCAAGTTGGTGCTGAAATGTTTCTGAAAGCTCTGTAGGGAGAGAAGACACTCTGTGAAAGAGAAATGAAGAACAGTAAAAGAAAAGCATTCCTTAAACTGATGCTTTTAAAGAACTCACCTCAACATTCATCTTGGTCTTTTCCTCCAGTAGCTGTGAAGACAAAAAGCAGAGGTTCAGAACCCCAGTGACACCTACTCTGAACTCCATGTCGAAACTCTCCTTTACCACCTCTACTTTCTCTCCCACTATATCCTGTCCTATTGACCCCAAATGCCTATACCACCTTGTGTCTTCCAGTGAAGGTACCCAGGTTAGTGTATGATTCTGAGTCTGGTGGTCACTGACTCCCCATGACATCACACTATTGATGTTTCTCTAAAGGAGGACATTTCCAAAGCCCAAGTTCAAATCCCTTTACTGGAAGACTAACTGGTATCAGAGAGGATAACTTTGTATCTATCTTTATTTTATGGGGACAAACAAGGCAGTAAGAAATACATACTTTTTTTAATGTCCTAGCTGAGTTTTCAGAGAACCTAAATTTATTATGTTAAAAGAACAGTTCATCTGGCTATTCTGAACCAGTAGCATTGAGGAGGAGAAAGGGGTAAAAAACAGGTGAGCATTAGTTAGAAGGTATGAGGAAAGAAAAAGGGAAGATAAGAGAAAACAAGAGAAAGAAGGAAAAGAAATAAGGAACTAGTAAGGAATAACTGGTTTCAAACTTTAATGTACTCCTAGGACTGCTTGCTGAAAATGCATGTTCCTCCCCAGAGATCCTGATTCTAGAAGTCTACAGAGGAAGGGAGGCTAAGAATCTGCATTTCTAACAGGCATCCAAGAGATTGTGTACAAATTGTCAGAGAGCCACACTTGGAAAAATACTAGAATTCAGAGTACAACAGAGGCCCTTAACAATTAACTTTCTTGAGTTCTGGTCAAAATGGCAGAGTAGGTAAACACTGTGCTTGCTTCCTCTCACATAACACATCAAAATTACAACTAAACTATAGAACAACTATTATTGGGAGTCACCTGAAATCTAAGTGAACATAAGTCCTACAATTGGGGCCATCTCAAGACTGGTAGGAGAGGTGGAGACATAAAACCAGCTGGTCCCCATACCCACCTGTGATAGTTGGGAATCAAGAAGGATATCTCAGCTGCAAAGGTCCCCCTGGGGGAGCTAAGGGTCCAGTCCCACGTCAGGCTCCCCAGGCCAGAGCTCCAGTGATGGGAAAAGAAATTCCCAAAACTTTTATCCATGAAAACCACTGGAGATGGTGGCTGAGTAAGATGGAAGGCAGCTAAAGTCACAGACAGTCCTCTTAAGGGACCCACACGAAGGCTTACTCACTGATGGACTCACCTACTCTGAGCTCCAGCACTGAGGCAGCTGCCTGAATATTACCAGACAGAAACAAAGAGAAACTGGGTTGTCTGGCTTCAAGGCGAGGGCTAGAGGGGCAGTTTTCTCCCAGACAGAAGTACTGAAAGAATCCACTGCCTCTTTGTTGAGCCTTCCCCTTACCCAGCATATAGATGCAAGCTGCCACCATATTTGAGTCTCCATCAACCTGGTTAACACCATTGCCCCACCCTGGAGATTCCCTGAGACCCTGCCCCACCCAACTTGCGGTCCCACTCAAGCCGCTTCCAGTGGCTTTTTCACATAAATGGTCTATCTTGGCTCATGCTGTGGACTTTCTTAAAATCTCTCAAAGGTTCACAAAACCCAAAAAAGTAGCATATGTCCTCAGCATGCCCCTGAGCAGCCCTAAGCCCAGGACTAGTAGCAGCCAGCCTTGGTTCGTAGCTAGGCCTCTTAAGGCTCCTCTAAGCCCAGCACGAGTGGCAGCCAACTGCAGATTGCTAGGTAAATCTTGCTAGGTGGCCTCAGGTAGGGCACAGGCTATGAATGAAGTTGGTCTGTGGTGGGGCCATTCCCAGGAGTCCCTGGGGCTGGCAAATCTGGTGGCCAGCTTCTGACTGAGCTAGAGCACCACCCAGGGCTGCATCTAAGAACAACATGCCCAAAGGGTGGACTGGACAGGCACCACAGTCCTGCTAAAGCAAATCCTGCACCATAGGACAAGCCCCTCACTGGCCAGTCCTCACAACCAATCAGCCCAAGTGTCAATCCCTCCACTGACATGTAAATAGCAACCAAGGCTCAACTACAACAGAAGAGCACACACAGCGCATACAAGGGACATACTTGGAGTACCAGCTCAGGTGACTAGAGAACACTGGTTCACCCCACAGGACACCAACTACATTAGACCACTCTTCTAAAATTGGGAAACATAGCAGCCCTACCTAATTTACAGAAACATATGCATAGGGAGGCAGCCACAATACTGAGATAAATAAACATGTCTCAGATAAAAGAACTAAACAAAATGGAGACAAGCAATCAACCAGATGCAGAGTTCAAAAAACTGGTTATAAGGATGTTCGATGAACTTAGGGGAAGAGTAGATAAACTCGAGAAATTTAACAAAGATAGAAAACATAAAAATGGAGACACAAAAACATAAAGAACCAGTCAGAAGTGAAGAATACAATAAGTAAAATGAAGATTACATTAGAAGGAATCAACAGATTAAATGCAGCACAGGACTGAATTAGCGATTTAGAAGATAAAATAGCAAAAAAACCATTCAGAACGGCAACAAAAAAAAATTTTTTTTAAATGAGGATTGTTTAAGGAACAACATCAAGCATACCAACATTCACATCATAGCAGTACCAGGAGAAGAGAGAGTGCAAGGAATTGAAAACCTTTATGAAGAAATAATGACAGAAAACTTCCCTAACCTGATAAAGGAAATAGACACACAAGCCCAGGAAGCACAGGGAGCCCCAAATAAGATTACCTCAAAGAGGTCCATACCAAGACACATTAAAATTAAAATGCCAAAGTTTAAAGACAAAGAGAAAATCTTAAAAGCAGCAAGAGAAAGCATTAGTTACCTACAAGAGAGCTCCCATAAGGCTGTCAGCTGATTTCTCAGCAGAAACTTTATAGGCTAGAAGGGATTGGCAGGAAATATTCAAAGTGATGAAAAGCAAGGACCTACAACCAAGATTGCTGTATCTAGCAAAGCTATCATGTAGAATCAAAAGAGAGATAAGAGCTTTCAGACAAGAAAAAGCTAGAGTTCATCAACACCAAGCCAGTATTACAGGAAATGTTAGAAGGACTTCTTTAAGAGGAAGAAATAAGAAAAATATATATATATATATATATATATATATATATATGTGTGTGTGTGTATATATATATACATATATATATATATCACAAATATGAATAATAAAATGGCAATAACTACATGTCTATCAAGAATTACTTTGAATGTAAATGGATTAAATGCTCCAACCAAAAGACATAGGATGGCTTAGAAAATAAGATCCTTACATATGGTACCTACAGAGACTCACTTCAGATCAAAAGACACACACAGACTGAAAGTAAAGAGATGAAAATAGATATTTCATGAAAACAACAAAAAGCTAGGGTAGCAATACTTATACCAGATGAAACAGACTTTAAAACAAAGACTACTGAACAAGCCCCATCCCATCTGATCTCGGAAGCAATGCAGGGTCGGGCTTGGTTAGTACTTGGATGGGAGACCACCTAGTAAGACCAGGTGCTGTAGGCGTAAAAAATAAAAAATAAAGGATTGTAAGATGACAAGGTTTTTGCAATCTGTGAGGTCAACCAAGGGTTGCCTTGCAAAACAAACAAACAAACAAAACAAAGGCTATATATAACAAGAGACAAAGAAGGACCCAATAATTTGACTTCTGGGTATTTATCCAAAGAAACCCAAAACACTTCTACATTGAAGGGACATGTGAATCCATATGTTCACTGCAGCATTATTTACAATAGCCAAGACATGGAGGCAACCTGGTATCCATGAATGGATGAATGGATAAAGATGAAATGGTACATATATACAATGCAGTATTACTTAACCACATAAAAGAATGAAATCTTGCCATCTGCAACAATGTGGATGGACCTAGAAGGCACTGTTGATTGGAGTATGTCAGAGAAGACAAATGCCAAATGACTTCACTTACAAATAGGATCTAAAGAACAAAATAAACAAAACAGAAACAACCTCGGATACAGAGAACATTTTTATGGCTGTCAAATGGGTAGTGGGTTGGGGGTGAAAAAGAATACGGGATTAAGAAGTACAAATTGGTAGTTACAACACAGTCATAGAGTGTTGATAGGAGAGGAATACTGACATTATTGTGGGTCTACAAATGGGTATCATATCTATGGAGGGCAGTTATGCAACATCTATTAAAATTCCAAATGTACACAACTTCTAACCTAGCAACTACACTGCTTCCTATATCTGTCTCCAGCCCCAAAAGTACATTCAGGAGAAACCATTAAATTGCCCTGAGCCCTCTGTCCTTGTAGAGACATTACTAATGCTTGCCTTCTCTTTCTAATGAGAACTTCCAGGAAAATTTTCCTATAAAAAATAGTCTACAGAATATTACTTATGAAATTTACTATTTCCCAGAGAATATGGGGAAAGCAAAACAAAAGGAAACAAAAACGACTTGAAGAGATGAATATGCATGAGAAAAAAAAGATCCCACCTAGACATTCTAATGTACTAGGTGTCAATGGTCTACTACTTGTGATGAATGCATTGTATTGTCACTTATAAAGCATATTCGACTGCAGTATCCTGGCCAGATCTTTTCCATGCTCTTTTCCCTTCCATTACATTTCAACTCTCCTTATAATAAGATGGCACTGTCAAGGGAGGCAGCAATCCCAGATGGATTTGCCTCCACCTTTCAAAACCCTCCCAGCCCATCCCATATCTCTTTCTCCCTTCCTCTCCACTGTCCTGCCAAGACCAGTTAAAGTTTAAACAGAACCAGGGAGAATTTTATTCTATATTTTAATATATTCCAAAAGATCTAAGATCAAATCCTATAAGAAAAAAATTTAGGTTTGTTTATTTCCAGGATTTAATATTTAAATGGTTAAAATCTAAAAGGCTTTAAGTTCCTGCCTTTTATTATTATGTTTACAAAGATTTATAGATACATTTTTATTTTCTTTTAGACTTTAAACGTTATTTACATTTTCATTTTATAACCAACCTAAATTTTATTTTATTATATGGCATCAGACTCTAACTGTACTTTTCTCCAAATAATCTTGTTCCCAAATCATTTACTGGATATTTCATACTTTTCTCCAATGACTCATACTTAAATTCTTATGAATATGATTATTCTTTTTTTCACTGTCTCTGACCTCTAGTCCCATGGCTCTAATATATTGTTTACATGATTGTGGCTTTACAGTATGTTTTGGTCTCTGGTCATTCAAGTTCTTTCGTTATCTTGTTCAGTATTCTTATCTATTCTTGCTTGCTCAGACCTACAGATTAATTTTGGAACATCTCTTGTCAAGTTAAAAAAATCCACAGGGACTGTGCCTATAATTACATCACTTTATAAATTAAATTAGGGTTCATTAACAAGCTTTTCCATTTATAAATATATGGTATGCCTCTCTAGGGGCAGCCACTTAAAAAAAAAAAAAACAGAAAAATAAGAATCTTGAGTTAGTTGCCAAATTACTGCATAACGGCAAATGGAAGTTCAGGCACAGGTTTACTAGGGAAAGAAAAAAAAGTTAACACTTTTGCATAAATAACCTGCTTAAAGCAATTTAAAGTAGGTTTTCCTTCCCCCATATCTACTGAAGCAGGTCTACTAAACAGTGTTGGGAGTTTGAGCTTTGACCCCAAAACACGATGCACTCAAATGCACAAACACAAGCTCTCTCTAGGAGATAAGAGCCTGCCTATGACTCAAGAGACCAGAATTCTAGACCTAGGTCTGGCACTCACTAGCTGTCTTATCAAGGCCAGAACACACTGACTCCCAGTGCATTGATGTATACCCCTTTAAAAAAGGAGATGTAGCAAATGAACTCAGAAAAACTTAGATGACTCATACTCTCTCAGTGCTGATATGCTATAATTTGAACCCATTTTACTTCCATTTTTCTGTTCTCCTTTGGTTTAGCTTTCTTGGTGTTTGGCTTTGTTAACTGGAGGTTATTAGCTTCACTTCTGGTTCTCTCTGGGGCAGACAGAAACAAGTAGGACAAGGCTCCGGTTATAAGAGTGAAGGTGCTGCGATCAAAGCCTCAGGTGTAAAAAAGCTGAACAGGTAGAAATGCTTTCCTTGGCATTCTCCCCAAACATAAGTAACTCTCTTCCCCAACCCATCTTTCTAGCCCCTCCCACATGCTCCATGTTCTCCTATTCCTCTTTTCACTATTTCAAAACTTTCTGCCTTTTATTAAAAGTGATTATAATATAATAGAAGAACTATAATGGGAGTCAAATTACTCTTACTAATGAATAAATATCTACTCTAATTAAACTTGGAAGGGGATATCCATATTTTAAAAGAGCAGCTTATTAACACGAATAATTGTAGAACAATGTGCAACTCGATTTCAAAATTTGGTTAAGATTAGGATACTGTGAGGCCCATACATGTGTTAAACATTGATCCCCAATAGGTCCAGGTCATAAACTTGGTTCTCTATTGCTGAAAGACTAGTTCTTCCTGGCTACGTGCCATAGAAAACCATGAACTTTTGGAACAGCTGATCATGGTACAACTGACAGTGGGGGGAATACAAATCTTCCAAGCAAGCAAAACATGTATAGGTATAACTTTTGTTTTTAATATTTTAAAGCTCAATCATTATGTTTTTAGAGATCTCTAAAGAGAACATATTTTCTTAGTAAATCAATCAGGATTTTTACAAGCAACATTTCACAATGTGTTGTGACCTTGATAGTAATTATATAAATCATTTCATTCTACAAAGAACATTGTGTTCTTTATTTTGTGCCTGTTTTGTTTTCCTATATAATTTTTTCCAGCTTTATTGAGATGTAATTGACACATAACATTGTGTAAGTTTAAGTCATACAATGTGGCGATTTGATACATGTATATATTTTATGTGCAGTTTTTTTTAAGGCTATAAATTCCCAGATTTCAGGTAAGAAACTTTAAGGCCGTTTCAAACTTAGAGGTTTTATGATGTGGTTTTTGTGATGATTAAAAAAAAAAAAAAAAAGAGGAAACAGTTAAGCTGCAAGAAAAACTATTCTGTACAAGTAAAACATATATATAAAATTCTAACTATTAACAGGCACCAGCAAATATATGTTTTAGTACACCAAACAGCACAGCTGAGCTGGAACATGGATTAAAAAACATAGAGAAATTCTACTGTAAAGTCAACTAACATGGCAACAAAACAGGCTCTTGGGCTCCCCTCCTCCCACAGATGCACTGATTTTACAGCTATACACAGAGCAATTTCCTCTTAAAGAGATTCAGAAAATGGCTGAGTAATTCCTATATATCTGGTAAATGAGAAAATATTCACATGAAATCAGGTAAAAAAGGCTAAGACACATTCTCACCACAAACCAAACCCCTGGTATAACGCCATACAGTCAGGAAGGAACCCTCAACTCCCAGCTTCTCCTTGAGGAGTGAAGGATTGGGACCTCAAATCTAGCACCTCAACTTTTAAGACTCAAGTCCAAGGGATAGGCACAAAAAAAACCTAGCTCTGAAAGCTAATGGGGCTTCTATCAATAATACCACAAAAAGAATAGCAAACAAAGAAGCATTCCTCATAGGCACACAAGCACTCCCTGCAGATATCCCTGCAGGACTCAGTGCAGACAGAGCAAGCAAAAAATGTCCATTTTCCAGTCTTTCTCTGAAAGGGCTCTATTTGCATACTTTATAAGCTGCTGCTTGAGGGTCAGGTCTAACTTAGGAACATATCTAGGGTCTACCTGGGATCCTCCCCAAAGCTTGAGGAAGCCAGCATACAAGTTGCGAGTATCTCCCTGAAAGAAGTTTGTACATCTTTTTGTGCCAAAGCTTTTGCAGCTACCTCCCAAGGGATAGATCCCCAAATCACCTGATCCACTGAGTCATATGAGTCTTCCATTCATAAGTCCCACAGGATTTTAGCAAACAATGAATTCTTAACCAGCTATCCGCCCCCTCTACCCAGGGCTCAGCAGAGGAGCAAACAAAAACATCACTCTTTCATTATCCCGCCCACCCTCCCCCCGCAAAAAAGTTCTATTTGTATACTTTACAAGTGCTGCTTGAGAGAGTCAGGCTTCTAACATAAGCATATATCTAGGGGCTGCCTGGACAGTCCCCAGAGACCGGGAAGGCCAGTAAACACCAACTCACCTCGTCTCCCTCCAGCCCACTTCAATAACGAAAGTAAGTTGTCTCCCTGGAAGGATCTTATATACATGTGTGGTACCCCAGCTTTTGTGGCTCCTGCCTGAGAGATAGCCCCCCAGGTCACCCGGCTCTGTCAGCAATGGGGCTTGCATTCAAAAGTCTCACAGGACTGTAGCAACTAAGGAAGCAATTCTTAACTGGCACAGGAGCACCCCTCCCCCACATCCCACTTCCGCAGCTATATGCCTGGGCCCAGCATAGAGTAAGCAGGCAAAAACGCCCATCTGCTAATTTCTCCTTAGAAAGAGCTTAACTACATACTTTCCCAGATGCTGCCTGAGGTTCTAGCTTAGAAGGCTACATCAAAGTGCTAACTGCAATTTTGCGCTTTGAGACACTGAAAGGTCTTGGCACACACTCAACTATGGCCACTATGAAGAAAAATGATAGCTTTAACAATCACGAACATTTGAAAGACAACTAGAAACTCAGGACAGGCTGATTGATGAGGTCCATCTCCTATACGAGACAAGCCTCTTAGACTGGAAGATGTAGCTGTTTTTACTAATGTGTAAGATAGACAGTCAAGGAAAATGAAGAAACAAAAGAATATGTTCCAAACAAAAGAACAAGATAAATCTCCAGAAAAAGATATTAATGAAAAAATGAAAAATGATTTTACCTGAGAGCTCAAACTAATAGGCCTAAAGATGCTAAGTTCAGGAGAGTAATGCTTGAACAAAGTGAAAGTCGAAACAAAGAGAGAAAATATAAAAAAGTATGAAAAAAAATCACAAAGATGAAGGATACAATAAACTGAAAAATGAAAAACTCAAACAGGGTTTCAACATCAGGCTATATTAATGAAAGAAAGTACTAGGAAACTTGAAGACAGATCAGTATAATTAATAAAATCAGAGAGACAAAAAAAAATTTTTAAGTGAAGACGGCTTAAGGGATTTAAGGGACACCAAAAGGGGATCAAATATATATATATTGTAGGGGTCCCAGGAGAAGGAGAGAAAAAGGGGCAAAAAGCTTACTGAAAGAAAAAATGGCTGAAAATTTCCCTAACCTGAGGAAAGAAACAGACATCTATTAGGAAGCCCAAAACAAGACCAAAGAAGTTAAATAAAAAGAAACCCATGCCAAGATACGTTATGTTTATATCATCAAAGGTTAAATCAAGGGGAGAATCTTAAAAGCAGCAAGCTAAAACCAACAGTTAAATACAAGCAAATTCCCAAATAACTATTTACTTATTTTTTAAAAGACACTTTGCAGGCCAGAAGAAAATGAGATGATATATTCAAAGTGCTGAAAGAAAAACTGCCAACTAATATACTTTACCCAGCAAAGTTGTCCTTCAAAACTGAAGAGAGACAAAAAAATATTCTGGACAAACAAAAACTGAAGGAGTTCATCACCATATACCACTAGCTTTAAAAGAAATGTTAAAAAGAGTTATTCAAGCTGAAACAAAATAATGCTCATTAGTAAGAGAAAAAAAAAACACTCACTGGTAATCGTAACTACATAGTTAAATTCAGAATACTCTAACATTGTAACGGCTGTAGATAAAGCATTTATAAATCTAGTATGAAGGTTAAAAGACAAAAGTATAAAAAAATAACTGTAACAACAATAACTTATTAATGGATACACAATGTAAAATGATGTAAACTGCGAAACTGAAACAAAAAAAGTTGGGGAAATAGTATGTAAAAGTAGAGCTTTGGTATGCATTTGAAGTTAGGTTATTATCAGCTTAAAAAAAAAACTGTTATAAAATGTAAGCCTAGTGGTAACCACAAAGTAAAAGCCTACAATAAACACATAAGGGAGAAAGAGAAAGGAATCAAAGAATACCACTACATAAAATCATCTAATCACAAAGGAAGAGAGCAGAAGAGGATGAACAAAACAAAACAAAAGAATTACAAAACAAAGGAAAATCATTAACAAAATGGCATTAGTAAGTCCATTACTATCAATAATTATCTTAAATGGACTACTACAATCAAAACCATAGAGTGGCTGAAGAGATTATAAAAATAAGACAACTATACACTGCCTACAAAAGACTCATTTCTGTTTAAAGGACCCAAATAGACTGAAAGTGAAGGAAAGGAAAAGATATTCCATGCAAACTGAACCAAAAGAAAGCAAGAGCAGCTTATACTTATATCAGACATAACAGATGTTAAGCCAGACTGTAAGAAACAAAGAAAGTCATCATATAATGATAAAGGGGTCAATCCATAAAAAAGATATAACATTTGTAAATATTTATGCATGTAACATGGAAGCACCTAAATGCATAAAGAAAATATTAACAGATCTGAAGGCAGACAGCAATACAATAACAATATGAGACAAAATACCTCTACTTTCAATAATGAACAGATCATCTAGACAGGAAATCAATAAAGAAATATTGGACTAAATCTAACCTACCAGACATATTCAGAAACATCTATCCAAAAGCAACAGAATATAAGTTCTTCTCAGGCACAAATAGAACATATGTTAGGATAGGTCACTTGTTAGGCCACAAGATAATTCTTAATATATTTAAGAACACTGAAATTATATCAAGCATCTTTTCTGACAATGATATGAAACTAGAACTCAATCATCACAGAAAAAATTGAAAAATTCATAAATATGTGAACATGCTCCTGAACAACCAATGAACCAAAGAAAAATCAAAAAGAAATTTTAAAAATATCATGAGAGAAAAGAAAATGGAAACACAACATACCAAAACTATGTTAGTAAAAGCAGTTCTAAGTGGGAAGTTTATAGCAATAAATGCCTACATTAAGAAAAAAGAAATATCTCAAACAACCTAAATTTACATCTCAAGGAACCAGAAAAATAATAACAATCTAAGCCTACAGTTAGTAGAAAGAAGAAAATAAGATGAGCACAGAAATAAGCGACAGAGACTAAAAAGCCAATAGAAAAGATCGATGAAACTAAGAACATGTTTTTTGAAAAGATAAATAAAATTGACAAACCTTAAGCTAGACTCGAAAATAAACAGAGAGAACTCAAATAAATAATAAGAAATGAATGAAGAGATATTACAACTGATAACACAGAAATACAAAGGATCACAAGAGACTCTATGAATGCATATACATCAACAAATTGGACAACCTAAAAGAAATAGATAAATTCCTGGAAAAACAACCAGGACTAAATCATGAAGACACAGAAAATCTGAACATAAAATTACTAGTAAAGCGACTGAATCAGTATTTTAAAAACTCCCAATTAAAAAAATAATAATAACAGGATCAGATAGCTTCACTGGTGAATTCCACAAAACATTTAAAGAATTAAAGCCAATCTTTCTCAAACTCTTTTCAAAAAATGAAGAGAAGGAAATACAATCTCAAAATGAGACCAGCATTATTCTGATACCAAAGCCAGAGAAGGACACTACAGAAAAGTAAACTTCAGGCCAATATCCCTGATAAATATACATGCAAAAATTATCAATGAAGTATGAACGAACTAAATTTAGCAATAAATTAAAAAGATCATATAGCATGATCAAGTGGCATTTATTCTAGGGGTCCTTGGATGGTTCAATATCTGCATATCAATTAATGTGCTATATGACATTAACAAAATGAAGGATAAAAGTAATATGATCACCTCTGTACATGCAGAAAGAACATTTGACAAAATTCAATATCCTTTGATAAAAAACGCTCAGCAAATGAGTTATAGAAGAAACCTCACCATAATAAAGGCTATATATGCTATACATATGCTACAGCTAACATCATACTCGATAATGAAACACTGAAAGCTTTTCCTCTAAGATGAGGAAGAAGACAAGAATGCCCACTTGCACTATTTTTATTCAACACAGTATTGGAAGTCCTAGCCAGAGCAATTAGGCAAGAAAAAGAAATAAAAGGTAACCAAATCAGAAAGGAAGAAATAAGATTAACTTTATTTGCAAATGACTGATATTACATATAGAAAACCCTAAAAATTCCACCCCCTCAAGAAACTGTTAGAACTAATCAACAAATTCAGTAAAGTTGCAAGATACAAAATTAATATATGAGAGTGACGTAAGAAACATGCCAGAGTGAGATACGTCCCCAGATCTCTCCACTTGAAACAACAATAAGCTGAACATCTAAAACTCAGTAAAAAACACTCAAACTGCACGCCAGCATGTCTGAGCATGGGATCTCTGCATAAGAGATACCAAAGGTCAGAACTCCAGGTGTCCAGCGGTGGACTCGGAGAAACAAAGAAGCTGCCCCTTGCAGCCAGAGCTCCCTGTAGGAAGAGGGGGGAGGTGAGAAGGTACAGCGAGTTCTCTGAACAGCCCTGCCTGAGAGAGCTATAAGCTCCATGTGGCTGATGGCAGGACCCAGTAATCAGGGCAGAAAGCAGAGAAACAGGAATGGCAGAGAAGCAGGGACGGCAGAGAAACAACAGTTGATTTTTACCAGCTGTAGTTGCAAAAGCGAGCCACAGTCCCTATCAGCCAACCCAGAGGGTCCCTCCCCCCATACCTTCTGAGACCAAACACAGCAGAAGCCCAGGGAATTCTGAGCAAATGCTATCGAAACTGTCACTAACACTGACAGGGATTGAGACTGAGGGTAGCCAGTATGATTAAAGAAAAAAAAAGGCATTAATAAGGCTTTATGTAAAAAGCAGGGATCCAAGAGGCTTAGACGCCACGTACTAGAAACCTAAAGAAAAATGCCTTCTTTGC
>NW_024345842.1:97980-322145 GCF_902729225.1 Pteropus medius | reverse complement strand
AAAAAGCCCTCACCAAGACACATTGTATTAAAATTATCAAAAATCAATGACAAAGACAGAATTCTCAAGGCAGCCAGGGAAAAGAAGACCATAACCTATACAGGAAAACTCACTAGATTATTGTCGGACTTCTCAGCACAAACCTTACAAGCCAGAAAGAAGTGGAATCAAATATTCAAACTATTAAATGAAAGGAACTACCAGCCAAGAATAATGCATCCAGCTAAGCTCTCCTTTAGATACGAAGGAGAAATAAAAACCTTTCCAGACATACAAAAATTGAGGAAATTTGCCACTACAAGATCTGCACTACAAGAAATACTGAAAGGGGTCAGCTCCCCTAAAACAAAATGACAAAAAAAAAAAAAAAATACATAATTAGGAGTAAGGTGACTAGCAGACTGATAGAAGCAGAAGACTGCAACTCTTACTAGGAACAGGGCAATATAAGCTTAAACAACAACAAGAGATTTGCTATAGCAAGATAGTAATGAATGTTCAGCATACATAGAGACAAATTGAGACAACAATGACTGAAAAGGGGAGAGGATTCAAAGATCCAAAGTCGCAAAGAGTAATGGAGATAAGGCATGCACAGAAGAAAATGGACAACTGTATATATATATAACTATCCTTTACATATTCTTAATGATAACCACACACCAAAGATTCAGAACTGAAGTATATAACATACAACAAGAATGACCAGAGGGAAAATCCACAAAAGCCAATGAAAATAAAGAAAACAAACACAAGGACAAGGAAGCAATGGAAACACCAAGCTACCAGAAAGCAAAAGATAAAATGGCTATAAGAAGACCTCATATTTCAATAATCACCCTACATGTAAATGGACTGAACTTACCAATAAAAAGGCACAGAGTTGCAGATTGAATTAAAATTAATATGTAAAAATCACTTGCATTTCTATATACCAACAACAAAATATCAGAAAAAGAAATTAAGAAAACAATCCACTTGAAATGGTATCAAATATTGAGGCATAATATTTAACTAAATATATATATATTTAACCAAGGAGGTGAAATTATCTGAACACTGAAAACTATAAGGCATTGATGAAAAAACCTGAAGAAGACTCAAATTAATAGAAAGAGATTCTGCATTCATGGACTGGAAGAATTAATGTTATTAAAATGTCCATACTACCCAAAGCAATCTACAGATTCAATGCAATCTCTATTAAAATTCCAATGGTATTCTTCGCAGAAATAGAAAAAATTTAAAAATATGTATGGAACCACAAAAGACTATGGGTAACCAAAACAACCATGAGAAAAAACAAAGCCAGAGGCAACACTTCCTGATTTCAAAGTCTATTACAAACATATGCATACATGGTCAATTATTTTTTGACAAAAGAGCCAAAAATATACAATGGAGGAAAGGATAGTTTCCTCAACAAATGGTATTTTGAAAACTAGATAGCCACATGGAAAAGAATGAATCTTGACACCTCTCTTAAACCAAATACAAAAATCAATGCTAAACGGTAAAGACCTGAACATAAGATCTGAAATCATAAATCTCCTAGAACAGGGGTCCCCAAGCCCCAGCACAGGTCCGTGGCCTGTTAGGAACCAGCCACCCAGCAGGAGGTGAGCAGTGGGAGAGTGAGCAAAGCTTCATCTGTATTTGCAGCCAGTCCCCAGTGCTAGCACCACTGCCTCAGCTCCACTCAGATGTTCAGACATTAGACTCTCATAAGAGCACTGGTCCTTGGTGCCAAAAGAATTAGGGACTGCTGTCCTAGAAGAACACGTAAGAGGCAAGCTCCTTGAATAGGTCTTGGCAATGTATACATCTATCATACCGTCACACTGTGTACTTTAAATATCTTAGAATTATTTTTGGTCAATTATGCCTCAATAAAACTGAAAAAAATCTAACCCCGAAGTAAGAGTATGACTTGACATTACTGAACAGAACAGAACCAGATGTCAAACAGCAGTGGCCTACTTGTATATGTGCTTTATTTTTCAAAAACAATTTGTGCCTATCTCCTTCTACTACCACGGTATCTCTTAACCCTCACTCTGAAGTCAGGAAGATATTAGATCACTTACTAACAGTTGACTCGCCATCTGTCCTCCTCCCACACCCTCAGAATGCTGGCTGACCTCCCCAGGCTGCATCATCTAGGCTCCTTCCACTTGGATTTGGCCAGTATAGATCAGTGCAAAGAGTTGGGGAAAGAGCCAGTGTACTTACCCCCAACCTGCCCCATCCCTCTGGACTGCTGTTCTGGCAATGGGTGCCTTCTGCCAAGGTTACAGGAGCCTTGCAGGGCAGCTCCTCTTCCAGTGCTCCAAATCTCTGCCCCCTACCCCTGAACTCTAGTACCAAGTTCTACTACCTATCCCTTCAGACCAGGGTGGGGATAGAGCCTCAATGATGCTCTTCCCTGGATGCCTCACCATCACTTATTGGTCCCCTGAATACTACCCATTCTTCTATAAAGAGCTCCCTTAAAATTATTTTCACCTTTTTGTTTTCCTGTTAGGATCCTGATAGATTTATCCACCAAAATCTCACCATAAATTAATGGTACAGCCAGAGTAAACAGCTTCCTTAAGTTATGCCTCTCTTAAGAGCTCAGTCTCTCCCACACACAAATTGGAATATCAACCTGTTTAGAGCACATCAGCAATAATTTGGTGATTTCCACAAACCGAGTGGCTCTCAACTTATTGTCATGATGTGGAGCAGTATGCCAGAAGTGCTGCTAAACATCCTATAATGCAGAGGACAGCCCCACCCCACCTCCATAACAAAAAATAATCCACCCCAAATAACAATAGTGCCAAAGTTGAGAAACTCATCTGGCAGAATGAGCCACAGATATGACCAACCTCTCTCCTTCCTCCTCTCTAAAATGCTCCCACAGATGCCTATAATCATTTTCCCCAAAGCCAGGCCACTGGCAGAATTATGGAGAAGGATTAAGGAGAAGGTGACCTTCTCAGATGAGGCCAGGTGCTGGCCTGAGAGGTCCAAGGATAACAGTAAAAGTGACCCTCACTCCCAGACTAGATTTCCCTTCCATGGGGGAGTTGGTTACTTTGGGGCCTATCAAGGAAAATGAAATGACTACATGGGACACAAGTCTGGAATTACATATATTGAAATATTAAAAGTAATTGTCTTTGGTGAAAATTTTAGTGATTTCATTTCTTTTTGCTTATCTATATATTTTTAATTTTACTTTAAGGTTAATTAACATCTGTACTGTTAAACCCTAAAGTTATAAATTATACCATATTCACTGACTCCATCCCTCCCAGCCCCAATTCCTCAGCTGAATATTTTCACGTGGCAATATACCAAAGTGCTCTAATAATGAAACTCACAGAAAATTGTCCTTACAGCTAATTTTCAAGAAAGGTTCTGCTTTCTTCAGGGCCATTAATATTTGAGGAATAAATAAATGAATGAATGAAGTTATTAGTGTGATTTACTTTCAAATAGTAAGTACTATGTAGCTAAGTTTACCTTCCTAGAGACAAATTTGATCCTCAACTACAAATAAAGACCTGTACTGTCCTATAAGGTAGCGCAATACAGTGGCTATTTAAATGAAAATTAACTAAATATAAAACATTTCCATTATCACAGAAAGTTCTATTAGCCAGCACTGACACAGTTTCTTCCCTTCCTCCATCAATTATCTTCTGTTCTTATAATGTCTGCTCCCAAAATCTGGTTATATTTACTTTACACATATTTGGTTTTACTTTACAAATATATGTAAAGTAAAACCAAAACCAACAAATGGTTTTGTTGGACACTACCTTAATCTCTTTGGAACATTTGGGGGTATCAGTACTTTGAAATATCTGTGTATAAAACCCTGTTGTTGCTGGGTGCTCAGTCTTAGTTTTTTTAAAGAGTACACGTAGTTCATGTAAACCCTCACAACAACGTCTATGAAATACGTAGTATTTTCCAGTTTCCAAAGAAGAAAGTGAGGCCAGGAGAGGTTAATTGTCTTGTGCAGGACTCGCAGCAGAGGAGAATTCCAAACCCCTGGAACGTCCTCAGATTCCCACAGCCCAGTCGGCACCCTAAGATGGAGACATCTCCACAGCACTACTCGCTCAAGCCCAGCTGCCTAGACTGTACACCATACACGGACGCAGCAGCAGTTATGTCTACCTAAAAACTGAAACCATAAACATTTTGTAAATGAAATGCAGGTTTAATTATTTTTTTAATAGTCTGTGTTTCGTTTACTTAAGAAAGCACCTCCTGGAGAGAACACATCGTGATTCCCTGCCGGTCAGGCCCCTGCGGGGCGAAGTCAAGAAGTATCGGCGGGGGCGGGGAAGCGGGTTCTGCTCCAGGCTGAGGCTCAGCAGGCCCTAGGCAGGAGACCAGGCGCCCGTCTCCCGCGGCTATATCTTCCAAACTCCTTGCCCGATGGTATTATAAAAGCGGCAGGGTACCCCCCACTTCCCTGCATGTGCCTTACCTGCCCCTGGGTTCAAAAATCAAGCTCTTCCAGCAGCCTCCAGACTTTGCCCCTCTCCCTGAGAACTGGGCGAGAGCCGGCTGGGATTGGCCGCCTGGTTGGAGGAGGTGTGGCCCGTAGGAAGCGGAAGTCCACATATGAAAAACCAGGGAGCCTGTGAGAGGAGGGGATCTTGCCTAACTCCGCCTCCTAGGAGGGTGGACCCCAGCACCCTACTCAGGGGACTGTAGGGCTGCCTGTGAAATGTGGGGGGAGGGGCATTGGCTGCAGCTGTGCCACTTCCGTCTTTCCTACGGCCTGCTTGGCAGTGCAGAGGGCATGTTAAAAGAATTTTAACTTCCAGGGCTGAAAGTCTTTTTCAAAGCAAGGGTTTATTAGGCCATTGCTGGGAAAGACTGGTCCTGGGGCGTTAAGTCTAAACCACAAGCAGCATCGCGAGGTAGAAAAGACAACGTGTCTGACATCTAGGAGTTTGCAAGTGGCTTTATACAACAAGTAGGGGTGAGAAAGATGTAAGCCATTCTGAAGGAATTTACATTAGCTATAGAGAAAGGGAATGGGAGAATGTGAAGCAGGGCTAGTTCTGGGATAAGTGCAACAGAGTCTGTGGCAGAGTCCGCAGCACCGTTGGTAGCTCTTGTGAAAATAATAAGCGAAGACTCTGGGGGATCCATGGTGCCTGGCTATTCTCTGTTGGATAATTTTAGACATAGCCACCTGGAAAAATTAATTCTAAATTACAATAGATATACAGAAATGTGAGCAGTCTTTCGTCAGAGCTGGTCCACAGCTATTAACAGGCTGTTTTGTCTCTCTCACCCTCTGGCCACTGTATTTTAATTTAGAACATTTCACAATTTTTTCTTGTCAGGCACTTGCCAACTAGATTCAGGTGGTCTCTAGCCCATGATGTGGGGCCTGTGGAGGTGCCAGGAGCCCTCACAGCTGCTCTATGGGGAGTGGGAGGGCTTTGCAGCCTTCTCCTCCACCTCAGTCTAATCACGTAGAAACCATTGGGTAATTTTTGGGTTAATAGCCAGGTGCCCCCAGTGAACAAGTGGCAGAAGCTACTTTTGGGGTTTTTGTTTTGTTTTGTTTTGTTTTGTTTTTGTTGTGTGTGTGTGTGTTGTAAAATACACATAAAATTTATCATCTTAACCATTTTAAAGTGTAGTGGTATCAAAGTTCAGTGGTATCAAATACGTTTACATTATTGTGAAAAAAATTACTGCTGTCCATCCCCATAACTCTTTTCATCTTGTGAAAATGAAACTGTTTAAATAGAGTTTTGTTAGACAATAACTCCCCATTATCCTTTGCCTTTAGCCTCTGGCAAACACCACTATACTTTCCATACTGATGTTTTGACTACTCTTAACTGCTTTGCATAAGTGGAGTCATAGAGTATTTGTCTTTTTGTGACTGGCTTATTTCATTTAGCATCATGTCCTCTAGGTTCATCCATGCTGTAATGTATTGTAGAATAGCCTTCCTTTTTAAGGCTGAATAATATTCCACTGCCTGTAGATCCACATTTTGTTTATTCATTCATCCATTGATGGACACTTGAGTTGCCTCCATGGTTTAGCTGTTGTAAATAATGCTAGTATGAATGTGGGTGTAGAAATATTTCTGAGGCCTTGATTTCAACTTTTTGGGGAGTACACTCAGAAATGGAATTACTGGATTGTATGGTAATTCTATTAATTAATTATTTGAGTAACCATCATACTGTTTTCCATAGTGACTGTACCATTTTACATTTCCACCACTAGTGTACAAGGGTTCCAATTTCTCAACATTCTTGAAAGTATTCATTTTCTGTTCTCTTGATAGTTGCCATCCTAATGGATATGAGGTGGTATCTCATTGTAGTTTTGATTTGCATTTTCCTAATGACTTGTGATGTTGAGCATCTTTTCATATGTCAGTTGGCCATCCATAACTCTTTGAAAAAATATCTATTCAATTCCTTTGCCCATTTTGGAATCAGGTTGTTTAGGTTTTTGTTGTTGAGTTTTAGGAATTCTCTATATAATCTAGATATTAATCTTTTATCAGATATATTATTTACAAATATTTTCTCCCATTCTGTGGGTTTCCTTTTTACTCTGTTCTGTTGATAGTGTCTTTTGATGTACAATTTTTTAAATTTTCATGAAGTCCAATTTATCTATTTTTCCTTTTGTTACCTTGCATTTGGTGTCATATCCAAAAAAATCATTTCTAATCCAATGTCATGAAATGTTTTCTTCTAGGAGTTTTACTGTTTTAGGTCATTCATTTAGGTCCTTGATCCATTTTGAGTTAATTTTTGTATCTGGTGTTAGATAAGGATTCAACTTCATTCTTTTGCATGTGTATATCCAATTTCGCCAGAAACATTTGTTGAACAGACTGTTCTTTCTCCATTGAATGATCTTGAGACCATTGCCAAAAATCATTTTACCACATGCACAGGTTTATTTTGGGGTTCCCTATTCTATTCTGTTGGTTGATATCTCTGTCTTTATTCCATTACTACACTGTTTTATTATTATAGCTTTGTAATAAGTTTTGAAATTAGCAAGTAGGAGTCCTCTACTTTAGTTCTTTTTTGAGATTGTTTTGGTAATTCAGTGTTCCTTAAAATTCCATATGAATTTTAAGATGAAGTATTTCTATTTCTGAAAAAAACAAACAATCAAACCCATCACTGGCATCTTTATAGGGGTTGCCTTGAATCTGTAGATTACTTTAGATAGTACTGACATTTTAACAATATTAAGTCTTCCAATCCATAAACATGGCATGTGTTTCCATTAATTTATGTCTTCTTTAATTTCTTTCAGCAATATTTTGCAGTTTTTATTGTATAAGTCTTTTGCCTCCTTAGTTAATTCCTAAGTATTTTATTCTTTTTAATGCTGTTGTAAATGAAGGTGTTTTTAATTTTTTTTTCAGATAGTTGTTAGTGTATAGAAATGCAACTGATTTTTGTATATTGACTTTGTATCTTGTTTCCTAGATGAATCCATTTATTAGTTCTAACTGTGTGTGTATGCGTGTGTGTGTGTGGGTGTGTGTGTGGGTGTGTGTATAATCCTTGGGATTTTCTACATATTAGATTGTACCATCTGTAAACGAGATAATTTTACTTCTTCCTATTCCATTTGCGACCTTTATTTATTTATTTATTTATTTATTTATTTTGCTTAATTACACTGGCTAGAACTTTTCAGTACTATGTTGAATAGAAGTGGTAAAAATGGATATCCTTGCCTTGTTCCTAGTCTTAGAAGAAAAGCATTAATTCTTTCACCATTGAGTATGTTTGCTGTGAATTTTTCATATATGACTTTTATTATAATGAAATTTCATTCTATTTCTAGTTTATTGAGTGTTTTTATCATGATGGATGTTGCATTTTGTCAAATGCTTTTCCTGTATCTATTGAAGTGATCACATGAGTTTTTTCTTTCATTCTGTAGATGTGGAGCATTACATTGATTGATTTTTATATGTTGAACTTGGTCATGGTAAATAATCCTTTTAATGTGCTGCTAAATTGTTTCCTAGTATTTTGGTTTTTATTTGCATCAATATTCATAAGGGATAATGACCTGTTGATTTGAAATCTTTCTTATTTTTTAATATAAGTGTTTACAGCTATAAATTTCCCCTTTAGCGCGGCTTTTCCTGTGTCCCGTAAGTTATGCTATGTTATGTTTTTGTTTTTATTCATCTCTAAGTATGTCCTAATTACCCTTATATTTTCTTTTCTGATTCATTGAGTATTTAGACATGTATTGTTTAATTTCCACAATTTCAGTTTTCCTTTTGCTATTAATTTCAAGCTTCAGCCCGTTGTGGTCAGAAAAGATGCTTTGTATGATACCTATCTTTTTAAATCCATTGAGACTTAATTTGTGGCCTAATATATGGTCTATCCTGAAAAATATCCAATGGGCACTTGAGAATAATACGTATTCTGTTGTTGAGTAGAGTACTCTGTGTATGTCTATTAGATCCAGTGGTTTATTGTGTTATTTAAGTCCTCTATTTTCTAAAGTATATTCTTTCCGGTTTTTCTATTCATTATTGTGAGTGGGTATTGAAGTCTTCAACTATGTTGTAGAACTGTCCATTTCTTTCTTCTATTCTATCAGTTTTCCCTTCATATATTTTAAAGGTCTGCCACTCGGTGGGCAAATGTTCATAATTCTTATATCTTCTTGCTGTAGTGAAACTTTTATTAATATATAATGTCCTTTGTCTCATAAAAATTTTTTATTTAAAGTCTGTTTTGTCTAATATAATAGCCATATCTGCTCTCTTTCAATTACTATTTGCATTGACTATCTTTCTAGCCTTTTGTTTTCAACCTATTTGTGTCTTTGGATCTTAAGTGAGTCTCTTATAGACAGCATATAGTTTGGATCATGAATTTTCATCCGTTCTACCAATCTGTTTTTTATTGGAAAGTTTATTCCATTTACATTTAAAGTAATTATTGATAAAGAGAGACTTACTACTGTGATTGTACCATTTGTTTTCTATATGCCTTATAGCTGTGTTTTCTGTTTATTTATGTTTTATAAAATTTATTGGGGTGACATTTGTAAATGAGATTATATGTTTCAAGTGTATAATATTAAAATATTTTATTCATATATCACATTGTGTGCTCATCACTCAAAGTTTACTCTCCTGCTGTCACTACAGTGATCCCCTTTGCCCTTTTCTACCTCTTACCACTCCCTCTCCCTTCTGGTGACCATCATACTGTTATCTGTGTCAATAAGTTTTTTATTCGTCTGTTCATTTATTTGTGGCTTTTTGTTTTATATCTCATATATGAATGAAATCATATGATTCTTGTTCTTTTTCATCTAACTTATTTCATGCAGGATGATACTCTCAAGAGCCATCTATGTTGTCGCAAATGACAGTATTTCATCTCTACTTATAGTTGAGTCATATTCCCGTGTATATATGTACCACATCTTTTTCGTACAATCATACACTGAAGAATACTTGGGTTGTTTCTGTGTCTTGGCTACTGTAAATAATGCTGCAATGAATATAGGGATACATATATCTTTATGAATAGCTATTTGCAAATTTTTCATGTAAATACCTTTATGCGGAATTGCTAGGTCACATGGTATCTATAGTCTTATTTTTTTTGAGAAACCTCTACACTGTTTTCCATAGTGCCTATACCAATTTATAATCCCACCAGCAGTCTATGAGGGTTCCTTTTATTCCCACGTCTTTTCCAACACTTGTTTTTTTTTTTTTTATTGATAATAGTTATTCTAACAGCTGTAGGTACTATTATATTGTGGTTTAGGTTTGCATTTTCCTTGCAGTGAAGTTGAGCATCTTTTTGTATATCTATTGACTATTTGCATGTCTTCTTGGAAAAAGAGTCTGCTCAGATCCTCTGCCCATTTTTTTAATTGGTTTGTTTTTTGTTCGTTGAGTTGTAAAACTTCCTTATATATTTTGGATATTAATCCCTTTTTGAGATATTGTTTGCAAATATTTTTTCCTATTTTGTTGATTGCTTTTTTGTTTTGCTGATTGTGTCTTTTGCTCTGAAGAAGCTTTTTAGTTTGACATAGTTCCGTTTATTTACTTTTGCTTTTACTTCCCTTGTCTTTGGGGTCAAATTCATAAAATCCTCTCTGAGACCAGGGTCCATAAATATAGTAGCTATGTCTTCTTCTATGTATTTAATTGTTTCAGGTCTTATATTTAGGTCTTTGATTCATTGTGAGTTAATTTTGGAGTATGGTGTCAAATAGCAGTATAGTTTTCTTCCTTTGAATGGGGCTTTCCAATGTCCTCAGCACTATTTATTGAAAAGGCTTTCTTTTCTCCACTGGATGTTTTGGGCTCCTTTCTCAAAAATTGGTTGCATATATACATGTGGGTTTATTTCTGGGCTTTCAATTTTGTTCCATTGGTCTGTGTGCCTGTTTTTCTACCAATACCATACTGTTTGGATTATTGTAGCTTTGTGGTATAATTTGAATTCAGGGAGTGTGATACCTCTATCTTTGTTATTTTGTCTCAGGACTACTTTGGCTATTTGTGGTCTCTTATTGTTCTATACAAATTTGATAATTTTTTGTTCTATTTCTTTGAAAAGTACCATTGGGATTTTGATAGGGATTGCATTACATCTGTATATAGTTTTGAGTAATATGGCCATTTTAACTATGTTTATTCATCCAATCCATGAACATGGAATATCTTTCCATTTCTTTGTGTCTTCTTCAATTTCTTCCAATAATGTTTTGTAGTTTTCATTGTATAGGTCCTTCACATCCTTTGATATGTTTATTCCTAAGTATTTTATTCTTTTGTTGCAATTGCAAATTAATTTTTTTCATTTCTTTGTCTGAAATTTCATTGTTAGTATACAAGAATGCAATGGATTTTTGAACACTAATTTTGTAACTTGCAATTTTACTGTATCTGTTTATTGTTTCTAATAGCTTTTTGGTGGAGTCTTTAGTGTTTTCTATATAAAGAAACATATCATCTGTAAAAAAACAGCATCAGTTTTACTTCTTCATTCCCAATTTGGATGTTTTTATTAACTGAAGGATTATCATATATATGCCCTGTATTATGTTGAGATACTTTTCTTCTAAAAAATTTTATTAAGTATTTCAAGCATAAATGGATGCTGTATCCTGTCAAGTGCTTTTTCTGCATCTATTGACATGATCATATGACTTTTTATCTTGTATATTGTTAATGTAGTGTGTCATATTGATCTATTCACATATGTCGAACAATGTTTGTGCCTCTAGAATGAACCCCAATTGATCGTGATGTATTATTTTTTAATGTATTGTTGTATTTGATTTGCTAATATTTTGTTTAGATATTTTGCATCTATATTCATCAGAGATATTGGTCTCTGATTTTTTTTTTTTTTTTGCATGTGTTGTTCTTGTCTGGCTTTGGATCAGGATAATGTTGGCCTCACAAAATGAGTTAGGAAGCATTGCCATTTCTACAATATTTTGGCAGAGTTTGAGAGTATAAGTATTAAATCTCCTTTGAATGTTTGGTAGAATTCACTAGTGAAGCCATCTGTTCCTGGAGACTTTTATTTGGGGGGCGGTTTTTGATTATTGTTTCAATTTTCTTACTGTTGACTGGTATATTTAGATTTCTTGTTATCATGATTCAGTCTAGGAAGGTTATGTATATCTAAAAACTTATAAATTTCTTCTAGGTTATCGAATTTAGTGGCATATAACTTTTCATATTATTCTTGTATAATTCTTTGTATTTCTGTGGTGTCCCTTGTAACTTCTTTCACTTCTGATTTTGTTTGAGTCTTTTCCATATTTTTCTTAGTAAATAAAGCCAGAGGTTTGCCAATTTTATTCATCTTTTCAAAGAACCAACTGCTTGTCACATTAACTTTTTCTCTCATTTTCTTTTTTTATATGTTATACATTTCTATTATAGATTTGTTGTGTGGTTATCATTAAGTTTATGCAAAAGAAAGATTTATGTATACAGTAGTCCTTTTCCTCAGTCCCATATTCCCTCCTTTTTTATGTTTTCTATGCCACAAATAATCTCTTTTCATGCTCTGAGTTTATTTCCAAATTGCAGTGCTATTGTCTTATTATTTTTTTAATATTTTACTTCTTTTAACTCTCGTGTTATATTTAAGTGTTTGATATCATATTCCGAACAAAGGTTGCAATATTCTGTTTCTGTCTCTATCATCTTGCTCATAATTTTGTATCTTTTTGTCTTTTTTGTTTCCAGTAGAACTCCCTTCAGTATTTTCTGTAATGCAGCTCTTGTAGTGGTAAATTCCCTTAGCATCTATATGTCTGGAAAAGTCTTCATTTCTCCTTCATACCTAAAGGATAATTTTGCTGGATATATTATTTTTGGCTGGTGATCTCTCTTTTAGTAATTTGCATTTGCTTCCACTCTTTCCTAGCTCTAGAGTTTCTGCTGACAAATCCAATGATTATGTAATGGGATATTCTTTATAGGTTATATCTTCTTTTCTTTGGCTGCCTTGAGAATTCTTTCTTTGCTATTCACTTTTGACAGTTTTAATATAATCTGCCTTGGAGAAGGCCTTTTGAATTGAAATAAGTAGGTGTTCTGTTAGCTTCTTGTATCCAAGAATCCATTTCTTTCCAAAGATTTGGGGAATTTTCATCAATTATTTGTTCAGATAAGCTCCCTGTTCCCTTTTTCCATTCTTTGTCTTCTGGTATACCCATTATTCTTATATTGCTCTTTCTAACAGAGTTAGATGATTCTCATGTATTTCTTTCATTGTTTTTATCTCAATTTTCTCTCTTCTTCCACCTGAATCCTTTCTAGATTTCTGGTCATTTGGTCCACCTTTTTTTTTTTTTTTTCCTACCGAGTTTTTCAGCTCCAAAATTTCTGTTTGGTTCTTTTTTTATATTTCAGTCTCTTTGGTGAAGTGCTTTTTGTTCATTGATTTTATTTCTGAGTTTCTTGAATTACCTTTCCAAGTTTTCTTGTATTGTATTGAGCTGTTGTAGAACTGCAATCTTGAATTCTTTGTCATTTAAGGCACATATTTTCATGTCATCAAGTTTATTTGCTGGAGAGTTTTCATGATATTTCTGAATCTCTTTGTTATTTTATGCTTGATTACTCATTCTGCTTGATAGATTATTTCTGTGCTTGGGCATTTGTAGAAATGAAAGATACTTTAAAAAGAAATTTAGTTGTTAAGCAGAGTCTTCGTTTTCCAGATAGGTGTCATTGAAGTGCAGTTTTTATTTTCTCTTACCTGCACTGCTGAGGCTTCCAGGATCTCCATGGGCGGGATGTGTCACCTTGGCCATGGAAAACCCTCTGTATTTCCCAAGAGGTGGGCATCCCCTTTACAGCTTGGTCACCTCGGTCTCAAGGCATCACTCTTGTGGATTGGAAGGTGTGGGCTATAGATCGCCTATGTGTTTTTGGTGCCACCTTTCTGTGTCTAGAAATTGCCACAGGGCTCCTCTGAGTTGACCCAACTTCTTCTACTAGGCTGAGTCACGACAGATCAGGGATGGGTGGATGGGGGATGTAGGTTCACTCTCTTGCACTTGAGCTCTTCCTGTGGGTTTAGCTACAATAAGTAAAGACCATTTAGGCTAGAAAAGTTTGTGGGAGTTTTTTTCCTGTGCTTTTGTGACCCACTGAGCGAGGATTTTACTGCTGGGCAGGCCACAAGGAGATGATATCGGCAGATTCATTGTATGCAAAATACTTTGTTCAATGCTGGTGGGCCTTGGAGTGCTTAGATTTTTTGTACCATTTCTCTGCACTTGACCCTAGACCCAACCTCAATGTGGGCCACTTATCCAGATCTGAATGCTGTCTCTGTCCCTTTGGTCTGAGTGTCCAGTAGGGGCCGAACTCCAGCCCTTCACTGCTATTGCCTCCACTGGGGCTGAGATGAGTGTGGGACTGCCCATGTCTCTGTCTCAATTCCCTCCATCCCCATACTGTCTCCACTGTTGGCTCAAATACAACCACCTTTACATATCTTGTGCAATGTCTAAGACATGTTTGTGTGTTGAAAAGGGAATTCTTTGTTGAATTCCAGCTGTCAAATTTATTGTAATTTCAAAGAGAGACTTGGATGTCTTCTCATGCTGCCATGCTACTGAATCACCATTCAGCTTTATGTTCCTCATTTTCTGTAATACTGTATTTTTTTTCTTTAGTTATATTATC
Organism: Pteropus medius; assembly: GCF_902729225.1. Classification (NCBI taxonomy): domain Eukaryota; kingdom Metazoa; phylum Chordata; class Mammalia; order Chiroptera; family Pteropodidae; genus Pteropus; species Pteropus medius. The sequence goes on along the minus strand of NW_024345842.1, from coordinate 307,912 downwards.
ATAGTGATATATTTAAATTCCTTTTTCATTTCCATTGTCTATATTCTATAGTTGTTTTCTTCGTGGATACAATGGAAAACAATTGCTATGGGTCCATTTCTCAGCCCTAATTCCTGGAAATAGGGAAAAGACTTAGAATTAAAAAACCAAGGTCAGCACTCTATTTCCTGATTGAAACTCCAGACCAGAGACAAGGTCGAGTTAAGATTCTCTTACTAGAGAATAGATTGGCCATGTGAGTTAAGGTCTCCTATCTACTAGTTTTCAAAGAGGACAGGCTTAGTGCCTTGGGACCCGGTCTCAGTTGTACTTATTGTTAGGAAGAGACAGGCTTTGAGCCTTGGGCCCGTGTCATCACTCCACATCATTTCAAGGGAAGACAGCATTGCTGGCATGAATGGAGGCCTCCGTTCTTTCCTTTTTTTCAGAGAAGACAGCTTTGTTTGTGGGCCAGGCACTCCACATGAGTTTCTGTTCACAGGGGATACCTTGGGGTAGTGTGAGTAGGTGTTATACCTAGTCTGTTATTAATTAGATGGTGTTGACCTTGGGAGCCTGGACCTGCACTCTAGCTCCTGTGAAGAGAGTCCAGGCTTGATGTCATGGTATTAAGTCTTCATTTCAGTTTCCCTTGCAAAAAGACAGGCTTATTGCTGTGGGCCTAGGACACTACTTGACATTCATTCAGGGAGGAAGGTCTTAGAAACATGGACCCCAGCTACCACTTCAGTCTCTGTTAGAAAAAGAAGGAAGACATGCTCTAGGCAAAGGTCTTAGCTCTACTTTCTGGAATTGGGGAAGGGATTGTAACAGCAAGCCAAGGTCACCACTCTCACTCCTAAGAGAAAGTCAAGGAATGGAAGCAAAGTTCTAGTTCTCCAAAAAAAGATATCCTTACCAGAGGACAGGTTGGCCTTAGGGTTTAAGGTCTCCAATCTACCAGTTTTCAACAAGAACAGGCTTGGTGGCATTATGCTGGGTCTCCGTTGTATTAGCTTTAGGAAGATACTGGCTTAGTGTCATGGGCCCGTGTCTCCAGTCTACATCATTTGAAGGGAAGACAGTACTGGTGCCATGAACAGAGGTCTCCATTCTTATCTGTAAGAGTAAACAGCTTTGTTCTGTGGACCACACACTGCACATTAGTTTATGTCGGAAGGGATATGTTGTTTGTAGTGTGTGCAGGACGTTAGCCTAGCCTGTTCAAAATTAGACGGTCTTGACCTTGGGTGCAAGGCCCCACAGGAATCACGACTGTTTATGTCACCGCCCTGAGGGAATCACAACACATTCAGGTTACTGCCATGCAGGAATCACGCCAAGTTCAAGTGACCACTGATGGGAAACAGATCACATTCATCTGACCACATTGCTGGAATCATATTGTGCTCACGGTATGAGCGAGGGAATCAAGTGACCATAAAGAGAATGGCCAGTAGGAGTCACAGGAAGATCACGTGACATTGAGTGATTGTATTACACTCACATTTGTATACATATCCACATCACTTCATAAAATTTACAAAGATACTAAGAAAACATTAGTCTGTGTGTAACAAAAGGTGGCTGAGACAGCCTCCTAACAGACCTCCAATCGAAAGGTCATGTCCATATTAGAAAACTTACTTGAGGTCAGTGGTATATGCAGCCAGACAGTAATCCTTAATTTGTCTCAGGTTTTGTCTGTTGTCAGGAAACATGCTTTAAGGCATTGAGGGCGGCGGTCACACGTTGACTGCATTGTAAATTGGAGGCTGAGTGTGCTGTGAGGAAGTGACTGCATAGTGCTGGAAACAATAGCCACCATTTTGCTGTATTGTAAGGAAAATGTTGACACATTGTGAAGACACCTGTTCATGGCTGAAAGAGAGGCTACCTCAGAATTCTTGTATAGCAAACCTTAGACTACAAATTCTGAGATGGACTGGCTTAACAACCATGGAAAAATGAGATATTGACATGGAGGCAGTTCCTTCAACATGTTCTGAAAACCCTTATTTTAGGCCAGCAGAAGAAAGTAAGGTGGAAGTCATCTGAAAATCCCTTAGCAAGAAATAGGAAATAACACAGGATTCACATGGCTGCCTGTGGGAATCACGTCACTATCAAGAGACTGGCCTAAGGACATCACAGGCAGATTACATGACATAGGAGTGATGGTGTGGTGCTCTTTTTTGAATTGCACTTCTACATCACTTTGTCAAATTCACATAAACACTGAGGAAAGGAAAGTCCTTGTGTAGAGAGCATGGTCAAAACAGCCACCTCATTGCCCTTCAATAGAAAAGTCATGTCTGTGTAAAACTTGCTTGAGGACTATGGAGTAGTTTACCAGACAATGATCGTAAACTGGCCTGAGATTTCGTCTGTGGTCAGGAAACCTTCTTTAAGGCGATGAGAGAGGCTGTTCATATTACCTGTGTTGAAATTTGGAAGCTGAGACTGCTATGAGGAAGCTACATTAGCCCGGTGGAAACAGCAGACGCTATTTGACTGTATTGTACCAAAAGTGCTGATTCACTATGAGAATAACTCTTAACAGTTTAAAGTGTGACTCCAGTTCTACTCTTGTATGGGGACCTTTGGTCACTGCTGTCAAGAGGGAAATGTCTAACGGCCAATGCATCAAAGCTGAAATCTTGAAAAAGAAGCAGTTTATGAGAATGTTTTGAAAATATTTGCTTGAGTAAAGGACAAGAAGTGGAAGGACAATAAAGTGGAAGTCACTTGAAAATTACGTAGTAATCACTAGGGAATCATGCAGTGGCCATGTGAACACATCACGGGGTTCATGTGAGCTTTAAGGAAGAACCCACAGGAATCAAGTGTCTACCAGGTGACTACACAGTCTTGTTACTGTGAGCGTAGGTCTTCATTCTACTTCTTAGAATGAACCAAGCTTGAGTGTGTAGGAAACATTTTCCCCTCGAGTTTACCTTGAAAACAAGATCGGCATGGTGTCATTTTCAAACATGTAATCTATTTTCCCTGATAATGTAAGAAGACTGGCTCCTAGGCCATGGACTTCTCTCTACTTTTTTTCTAACCAAGATGGTCTTGTTATCATGTGACCAGCCTTCCATATAAGGTTTCGTTAAGAAAAGTTAGGCTACATATTGTGGTCCAAATTCTCCAATTGACTTCCTAGAAATAATAACAATGCTTGGCTGTGCTTCCAAGCTGCCCAATCAGTTCCTGAAAGAAATGTCCAAGCTTTGTGCCAAGTTTCTATGTGCCCAAACTACCTTCTCTTACCAGGAGAAAGACTTTGTGCTGTAGGTTACAGTCATTTTTAAATAATTGGCAAAACAAAAAAAAATTGTGTCATGGGACAAGGTCTGCCTGAATTGACTGTTTCGATGACATGAGGTTGGTACCATCAGCCCAAATTCTATTGTCCGTGCTTTCAAGAGAGGACAATCTGGGTGCCGTGAACCGAGTCCTTTGTTATTCCTCCTCATAGGAGAGGACATTTTGTTTCTGTGGGTTAAGGTCCGCGCAAGAGTTTCTGATAGCAAGAGCCAGGCTGGGTGTTGTAAGCCTAGATCTTCAGTCTGGTCTTTGTTACCAATTGGATGGTCGTGATCTTGTGGGCCTGGGGCTGCCAACTAGTTCCTTTTAGGAGTTCCAGGCTTGATGACGAGTTTCGTAGTCTTCTATTATATAAAGACTACGTAATAGTTTCTATTACATAAAGACATGCTTGTTCTATGAGACTAGGACTCCACTCGACATTCATTTAGAGAGGACAGTCTTAGAACAGTGGCTATTGCCTCCCTTTTAGGTTAAAGGGAAAAGACAGAAGAAACAATTTGGCCAATTTTTCAGTTCTACTTCCTGGAAATAGGGGAAGGGCTTGGAAATGAAAAATACGGTCAGCACTCTAGTTCCTGATTGAAGGTCCAGACCAGAGACAATGTCCAAGGTATCGAGTTAAGTTTCTCTTACCAGAGGACAGACTTGCCCCTTGAGTTAAGGTCCCTTATTGATTAGTTTTCAAAGACGACATACTTAGTGAAGTGCACTTATTGTTAGGAAGAAACAGGCTTTTTGCCTTGGGGACATGTAACCACTCCACATCATTTCAAGGGAAGACAGTGTTGCTGCTATGAACGGAGGCCTCCATTCTTCCTTCTATTCAAAGAAGGCAGCTTTGTTTGTGGGCCAGGCAATGCACATGAATTTCTCTTCACAGGGGCAAACTTGGATGTAGTGTGAGTAGTTATTTTGGCTAGTCTGTTATCAATTAGATGGTCTTGACCTTGGGAGCCTTGGCCTGAACTCTAGTTCCTGTGAAGACAGTCCAGGCTTTGTGTCACAGGCCTAAGTCTCCATTCAAGTATCCATTGCATAAAGACAGGCTTTATTCCATGGGCCAAGGACACCACTCAACATTCCTTCAGAAAGCACAGGTTTATATTCATGCTTCTCATCACCAATTCAGTCTCTGCTAGGAAAAGACAGAAGAAATGCTGTGGAACGAGGTCTCAGCTCTACCTACTGGAAAAGGTGAACAGAATGGAACTGCAAACCAAAATCACCACTCTCGCTCCCAAGAGAAAGTTCAGACATGGAGCAAAGGTTCTAGTTCTCCAAAAAGAGATATTTACAAGTGGAACAGCTGGCCTTGTATTTTAAGGTCTCCAACCTACTAATTTTCAATGAGGACACGCTTACAGGTTTGGGGGCCTTAGACCAGGGCTCTGTTGTATTATTGTTAGGAAGAGATTGGCTTTGTGTCATGGGCCCGGGACTCCAGTCTACATCATTTGAAGGGAGGACAGTACTGTTACCATGAATAGATCTCTCCTTTCTTTCCTGTAAGAGTAGAGAGCTTTGGTCTGTGAGCCATGCACTGCCCATTAGTTTCCGTCACAGGGTCTAGGTTGTTGGTAGTGTGAGTAGGTCTTTGGCATAGTCTGTACAAAATCAGACAGCATTAACTTCAGGCCCATTATATCATGGGAGTTACAACAGGATTAAGTGACCACCTTGTGGGAATCAAGAGCCCATCAGAGACTGGCAGTATGAAACGCAGAGAGATCACATGACAGAAGACGATGTTGTAGTGCTCCTTTTGGAATGAACAGTGCATATCACTTGATAAAATTCACATAAACACCAAGAAAACATGAGTCTTTGTGTAACAGAATGTGACCGAAGCAGCCTCTTGGCCTCCAATCGAATGTCGTGTCCATATTACAAAACTTACTTGTGGCCAGACAATGGTCCTTAAGTCGCCTCAGGTTTTCTCTGTTGTCAGAAAACGTGCTTTATGGCAGTGGAGGCAGCAGTTGCATATTGGCCATGTTGAAACCTGGAGGCTGAATGTACTGTGAGGAAGTGACTGGATAGCAGTGGAAGCGATAGCTGCCATTTTGCTGTATTGCAGGTAAAATGCTGAGTCATTGTGAAGATACCTCTTCATAGTAGAAAGAACAGCTGCCTCAGAATTCCTCTATAGCAAACATCAGACTACAAATTTTGAGGTGGACTGGCTTAAAGACCATAAAAGAAAGTAGAGATATTGACATTGAGGCAGTTCTTTCAACGTGTTCTGAAAAAACTTGGTTTAGGCCAGCGGAAGAAATGAGGTGGAAGACACCTGAAAACCTCATAGCAAAAACACGGGAATCTCGTGATATTCACATGGTTGCCCCATGAGAATCTCGTGACTGTTAAGAGACTGGATGAAGGGCATCACAGGTATATCACATGACTAGGGTGATGGTATGGTGCTCACTTATAAGTTTCTCTTCCTTGGTGAAATTCACATAAACATTGATAAAAGGAGATTCCATGTGTAACAGAGCATGTCTGAGATTGCCTCCTGACTGGCCTTGAATCGAAAGGTCAAGTCTGCATGAGAAGACTTGCTTGAGGACAGCAGTGTAGGCTACCAGACAATGATCCTTACATAACTGGTCTGAGATTTCAGCTGTGGTCTGGCCACCTGTTGGAAGGCAATGGGAGCAGCTGTGGCAATTAACCGTGTTGAAATTTGTAGGTTGAGTCTGCTTGAGGAAGCTACTTTAGGGTGGTGTTAAAGCCAGTCACCATTTTGCTGCATTAAAGCACAAATGCTGAGTCATTGTGAGCATAATTCTTAATGGCTTCAGGTGAGTCCCCCGCACCATTCTTGGATGCTGACCTTAGGCCACTACTGTCAAGAGCAGATTATGAACATTTTTAAAATGTGCAGTTTATGAACATTTTATGAATGTGTCTTGAAAACACTTAGTTGAGAATAGGAGAAGAGGAATAAGGTGGAAGTCACCTGAAAATAACCTAGCGTTTACTAGGGAAACATGTGATGGTCATGCGAACACTTTGTGGAACCCACATGGGGGTCAAGGAAAACCCCGCATGCCGTGTCCTCTTTCTACCCTACTGCGTGACAAGGTCCGGAGATGGGGACAGAGGCTTCAAGGAATGCATCGTCAAGAACGAGGACGTGGCATGTGTTTAGGGATAATTGGTTTCTTAGAAATGATCCTATTAATAAGGGGAATTTGGGTAGCACAAATTCTAGTAAGTGTAAACGCTATACAAATGGATTTCCTCAAAATTGGCTCTGAGGAAAGCATAGTAAATTCCCCGCGTATGGAATCAGCTCTAGTCACCCTGACGTGTCCAGAATGCGTAAACCCTTTATTTGAACAATTATTAAGGGAAATTCCTTTTGACGCGCCTCTTAAAGATATTATGAATAAATTATAACAAGCTGAATTACTAGAACCAGTTTATACTCCTGTTCCCATGCAGTTAGTAGAAAAATTAGTAAGGATAAGAAATTTACTCATAAGCCTGTGCCTACTATAGAAGGGCCTCCTTTTGTGGCCTAGTGGATAAATAGAAAACTCTGGTATCCACCTAGAGGGGCTAATAGTATGAAAAGATTACCTGATCTTCCTTTGCCTTATTCAGAAGCTTATAATAAAGATAGTATACATGTAGTGAATAAAGATAGAATTCATGTGCCTTATAGTAGTTTAAGTTTCATAGAAAGGCTGGCTAGGTCGGGATCTCCTTGGTGCTTAAAAACAAAGGAACAGAAACTTAGCTTATGAAAGCAGCTTTGTAAAACTGATTTTTATAAATATTTTCCTCATTACTGCACCAAGGAAACTTTTGAACAGCTATGAGAAAGGTTCAGCTTGAACTTTAGATATATCATAAATCAAATAGCATTTAAAAGATTTCTTCAGGCAGAAAGAAGAACAATGTCTGCCCACAAGCCAATGCTTGCTGTTATGAATACATCTATCTATCACCTTTACTTAAATCAATCTGTATCTTACGTAATAGATATAAGAATTAAAAGTTTAGATTGTTCCATCAGGTAGTTCTGTTCTAATGATTGAGAGAAAAATGTACTAGTTAATCATGAACATTAATAATAATATACTCTATAAGATTTTCTGCTCCACCTAACCACAGAAATTTAACTCCCTGCTACCTTAACAACAAAGTATAATCAAATGCCAAATAAAAAGTATAAAAGTTGTACTCAAATCACAATAAAACGGAACAGTGTCACACCGCCTCTGAGCTGTGTAGTCGACTGTCTCCCGCGCCGACGCCTTGCCCACCTTCGGGGCCCCCTGGATCCTGTCGTGGCTGGACCGTGGCACCCGCAGAAATCCTTTGTCTACCAGATGACTAATCTTGTTACTGTGGGTGTAGGATTTCACTCCACTTCTTAGAATGTACTGGCTTGAGCGTTTTCCACTTAACTTTACCTTGAAAATGAGAGCAGCATGATGTCGGATTTTCAAACACCCACTCTACTTCCTCTGATCCAGGCAGAGGACTGGATCATGGGCCATAGACTTCTGTCGACTTCTTTTTTCTACCAAGACATTCTCCTTACCGTGTGCCAAGTCCTCTACCATGGTTCCGTTATGAAAATTTAGGCTAGATTCTATGGGTCAAGGTCTCCAATCTACTTCCTGCAAATTAGAACAATGCTTGGCCGTGCTTCCAAGCTCCCCAATCGAGTTCCTGAAAGAAGATTCCAGGCTTTGTGCCATGTTTCTAAGTGCCCAAAGTACCGTCTCTTACCAGGAGAAAGGCTTGGAGTTGTAGATAACGGTCACCTTTCAATAATTGGCCAATGGGAAAATAAGTGACATGGGACGAGATTTTGCTGAATGGACTGTTAGGAGGATACATGTTGATGCCATTGGCCCACATTTCTCTCATAAATGCTTTAATAAAAGGAGAGTTTTGGTGCCATGAACCGAGTGCCCTGTTCTTCCACCTCCTAGGAGATGACATCTTAAATCTGTGGGCCAAGGTCTCCCAAAGAGTTTCCGGTAGCAGGGGCCAAACTGTGTATTGTGGGTCTAGGTCTTCAGTCTGAACTTTGTTATTAACTAGATGGTCTTGGCTTTGTAGTCTTCAGGCTGCTACGTAGTTGCTTCTCGGAGGTCCAATCCAGGTGCCAATTTCCACAGTCTCTTTTCTAGTTTCTCTTCCATAAAGAAGGCTTGTTGCTGTGTGCCTAGGACTCCAGTTGACTTTCGTTCAGAGAGGACAGGCCTACAACTGTGGGACCTGGCCACCCCTTCAGTTTCTGTTAGGGAAATACAAAAGAAATGCTGTGTAGGTCATTTCTCAGCTCTACTTCCTGGAAATAGAGAAAGGGATTGGAACTACAAACCAAGGTCAGGATTCTGGTTCCTGAGTAGAAATCCAGGTAGGAGACAAGGTCCTAGCTCTCGAATTAAGATTCTCTTACTGGAGTACAGGCTTGCCCTGTGGTATAAGGTCTCCTCACTCGTAGTTATCAGAGAGGACAGGTTTATTGACATGGGTCCCAGTCTCTGTTGTACTTAACTGTTAGGAAAAGACAGGTTTTATGCCTTGGGCCCACATCCTTTCAAGGGAAGACAGTGTTGCTTCTAGGAATGGAGGCCTTAATTCTTCCATTTGTTCAGAGAAGACATCTTTGTTTCTGGGCCATGTACTGCACATTAGAGTCTGTTCGAAGGGGCTGCATTGGGTATAGTGTGAGTAGTTGTGTCTTCTACTTTATCAATTAGATGGTCTTGACCTTGGAGCTTGGACTGCACACTAGTTCCTGTAGGAGAGTCCAGGATTGGTGTCACAGACTTAAGTCTCCATTGTAGTTTCCCTAGCATAAAGACAGGTTTGTTACCGGGGCCTAGGAAACCACACACTATCCCTTCAGGAAGCACAGGCTTAGAATTGTAGTCCACACCACCAATTCAGTATCTGTTAGGAAAAGATAGAAGAAAAGCTATGGGGTGAGTTCTCAGCTTTACCTCCTAGAAAAGTTGAAGGTGTTGAAACTGCAAGCCAAAGTCACAACTCTCACTTCTAAGAGAAAGTCCAACATGGAGCCAAGATTCTAGTTCTCAAAAAATTGTATTTTTATAAGCAGAATGGCTGGCCTCATGATTCAAGGTCTCCAATCTACTAATTTTCAATAAGGACAAACTTATAGACTTGGTGGCTTTAGACCAGAGATCCATTATATTACTGTTAGGAAGAGACTGGCTTTGTGTCATGGACCCGGGACTCCACTCTACATCATTTGAAGGGAGAACAATACTGTTACCATGAATAGAGAGAGCTCTCCTTTCTTTCTTGAAAGGGTCGAGACCTTTGGTCTGTGGGCCATGCAATGCACATTAGTTTCCGTTACAGGTCTTGGTGTTTGGTAGTGTGAGTAGGTATTTTGCCTAGTCAGCTCAAAATCAGACAGTGTTATCCTTGGGCAAATGGCCCCATGGGAGTCACAACAGGATAACATGACATTTCCATGGGAATTAAATGCCCATCAAGAGACTGGCTTGTATGAAACATAGGGAGATCGCGTGAAAGATGTGGAGGTCGTAGTTCTCCCTTTGGAATCATGAGTGCATATCACTTAATAAAATTCACATAAACAGAGAGAAAACATTAGTCTCTGTGTAACAAAATGGGGCCGATATAGCCCCCAAACTTAACTCCAATCGAATGTCGTATGCATATTACAAACCTGACTTGAGGTCAGTGGTATAGGCAGCCAGACAATGATCCTTAATTCACCCCAGGTTTCGTCTGTTTTCAGGAAACCTGCTTTATGGCAATGGAGGCAGAAGTTGCATATTGACCACGTTGAAATCTGGAGGCTGAGTGTGCTGTGAGGAAGCAACTGGAGAGTAATGGATAAGACAGCCACCATTTTCTGTATTGTGGATAAAATACTGCATCATGGTGAGGATACCTCTTCATGGCAGAAAGAACATTGCCTCAGAATTCCTCTACAGCAAACCTCAGAACACAAATTCTGAGAGGAACTGGCTTAACGACAATTAAAAAAAAAAAAAGATGAGATATTGATATTGAGGTAGTTCTTCCAATGTGTTCTGGTAACACCTGATTTAGGCCAGCACAGGAAAATAAGGTGGAAGACACCTGCAAATCTCATAGCAAGAAGTCTTGCAATATTCTTGTGGCTGCCCCATGGGAATCTTGTGACCATTAAGATAATGGCCAGAAGGCATCACAGGGAGATCATGTGACATTGAGTGATGGTATGGTGCTCACTTTTGAGTTACTCATCTACATTCCTTGGTGAAATTCACATAAACACTGATAAAAGGAGATTCCTGTATAACAGGGCGTAGCCGAGACTGCCACCTCACTGGCCTTGAATTGAAAGGTCAACTCTGCATGAGAAGACTTCCTTGAGGACAGCAGTGTAAGCTACCAGACAATGAATCTTAGATAACTGGCCTGAGGTTTAGGCTGTGGTCAGGCCATATGCTGGAAGGCAATGGGAGGGGTTATGGCACATTAGCCCTGTTGGAATTTGTAGACTGAGACTGCTTGAGGAAGGTACTTTAGGGTGGTGTTAAAACCAGCTGCCATTTTACTGTATTGTAGCAAAAATGCTCAGTCATTGTGAGCATAACTCTTAAAGGCTTCATCTCCCGCACCATTCTTGGATTCTGACCTTAGGCCACTATTGTCGAGAGTGAATTTTTTAATGGCCAATGCATCAATGCTGAAATATTGAAAATGTGTAGTTTATGAGAAGTGTTTTGAAAACACTTGATTGAAGATAGGGGAAGAGGAATAAGGTGGAAGTCACCTAAAAATAACATAACATTTACTAGGGAAACGTGCACAGTCACGTGAATACTTCGCGGGATCTACATGGGGGTCATGGAAGACTCCACAGTAATCATTTGTCTACCAGATGACTAGTCTTGTTACTGTGGGCATAGAATTTCACTCTACTTCTTAGAATGCACCAGACTTGGGTGTGTGGGATCCATTTCCACTCAACTTTACCTTGAAAATGAGAGTGCCGTGGTGTTGTGTTTTCAAACATCCACTCTCCTTATGCTGATCCAGGCAGAGGACTGGGTCATGGGCCATGGACTACTAATGACTTTTTTTTTTCCTACCAAGATGGTCTTGTTACCGTGTGCCAAGTCCTCTACTAAAGGTTCCATTATGAAAATTTAGGCTAGATTCTGTGGGCCATGGTCTTCACTCAACTTTCTGGAAATAAGAACAATGCTTGGCCGTACTTCCGAGCTCCCCAATCGAGTTCCTGAATGAAGAAGAGTCCAGGCTTTGTGCCATGTTTCTATGTGCCCACAGTGCCATCTCTTACCAGGGGAAAGCTTGGAGCTGTAGGTTACCGTTGCTTTCAACAATTGGCAAAAGGGAAAATTGGTGACATCGACCAGATTGTGCTGAATGGACTCTTAGGAGGACACATGGTGCCATCGGCTGAAATTTCCATCGTAAATGCTTAAAAGGGAGAATAGTCTTAGTGCTCTGAACTGAGTCCTCCGTTGTTCTACTTCCTAGGAGATGACATCTTAAATCTGTGAGCTAAGGTCTCCCAAAGACTTTCTGGTAGCAGGGGCCAGGATAGGTGTTGTGGGCCTAGGTCTTCAATCTGGACTTTGTTACCAATTTGACGGTCTAGGCCTTGTAGGCCTGGGCTGCCAAGCAGTTTTTTTTAGGAGGTCCAAACCTGGTGCCCATTTCCACAGTCTCTGTTATAGATTCTCTCAATAAAGAAGGAATGTTGCTGTGGGCTTAGGACTCCAGGAAACTGGCTTTGTGCCATAGGGCCAGGTCCGCATTCCACATCATTTGAAGGGAGGACAGTACTATTACCATGAACGGAACTCTTCTTTGTTCCCTATAGTGTCGTCAGCTTTGGTCTGTGTGCCATGAACTGCACATTAGTTTCCGTCACACGGTCTAGGTTGTTGTTAGTGTGACTAGGTCTTTTTCCTAGTCTGTATCAAATTAGACAATGTTAACCTCAGGCCCATGGCCCCGCATAGTCATGACGGGATCACGTGACTGCCACCTGGGAATCAAAGGCCCATTAAGAGACAAGCATACATAAAACATCAGGAGATCACATGACAGATGGGGATGTCTTAGTGCTCCCTTTAAAAAGACGGGTACATATCACTTGATAAAATTCACATACACACCAAAAAAAAAAATGAGCCTCTGTGTAATAGAAGGTGGCCAAACAGGCCTCCTAACTGACTTCCAATAGAATGTTGTGTTCATATTACAAATCTTACTTGAGGTCAACGGTATATGGGGCTAGAAAATAATCCTTAATCTCCACAGATTTTTCTGTTTTCAGGAAACCTTCTTTAGGGCAGGTAGAACAGTGGTTGCATATTGGCCACGTTGAAACCTGGAGGCTGAGTGTGCTGTGAGGAAGTGTCTGTAGAGTGGTGGAAATGATAGCAGCCATTTTGCTGCATTGTAGGTAAAATGCTGAGTCATTGTGAGGATACCTCTTGTTAGTGCAGAGAATGCTGCCTCAGAATTCCTCTATAGCAAATCTTAGACTACAAATTCTGAGAGGGATTGGCTTAACAAAGATGGAAAGAAAGCTGAGAATTTGACATTGAGCTAGTTTCTTCAATGTGTTTTGGAATTTCTTGTTTTAGCCAGCAGTGGAAAATGAGGTGGATGTCACTTGAAAATCATGTAGCAAGTGCCGGGAATCTCGCAATATTCACGTCCTAGCCTGCGGGAATCATGTGACTATCAAAAGACTGGCCTGAAGGCATCACAGGTTGATCATGTGACATTGTGTGATGGTGTGACGCTCACTTTTTAGTTACCCTTCTACGTTCATTGAAAAATTCACATAAACACTGAGAAAAGGAGAGACTTTGTGTACCAGAGCATGACACAGATAGCCACCTACTGTCTTTTAATCGAAAAGTCAGGTCTGAATAAGAAGACTGGCTTGAGGACAGCAGTGTAGGTTACCAAACAATGATCCTTAGATAACTGGCCTGAGGTAATGGCTGGGTCAGGCAAGCTGACTAAAGGCAAGGTCAGCGGATGTTGCCCATTAACCGCGTTGAAATTGGGAGGCTGAGTTAGCTTGAGGAAGCTACTTTGGAGCAGAATTAACAGCATTCGCCATTTTGCCCTATTATAGCAAAAATGCTGAGTCATTGTGAGCATAAATCTTAAAGGCTTCACGTGCAACTCCCGCACATTCTTGGATGCAGATCTGAGGCCACTACTGTCAAGAGGGAATTGCTTAATGGCCAATGCATCAATGCTGAAATATTGAAAATGTGCAGCTAATGAGACTTGTTTTGAAAACACTTGTTGAAGATAGGAGAACAGGAATGAGGTGGAAGTACCTGAAAATGACATAGCAATCACTAGGGAGTCATGCAATGGTCACGTTAAACCTCGTAGGATACACATGGGGGTCATGGAATACCCTGTGGGTTTCATTTGTCACCCAGGTGTTAGTCTTGTTCCTGAGGGCATAGGTTTTCACTCTACTTCTTAGAAGGAACCAGGCTTGAGTGTGTGTGATATGTTTTCCACTCAAGTTTACCATGTAAATGAGACCAGTATGGTATCGTGTTTTCAAACATCCACTCTAATTCTCCTGATCCAGGCCGAGAACAGGGTCATGGGGCATGGACTTCTATTGACTTACTTTTAACTACGGTCTTGTTACGTGTGCCAAGTCTTCACCATATGTTCCGTTATGAAAATTTAGGCGAGATAATCTGGGCCAAGCCCTTCACTCTACTTCCTGGAAATAGGAACAATGCTTGGCCATGCTTCCAATCTCGCTATTCAAGTTCCTGATAGAAGAGTTCAAGCTTTATGACAAGTTTCCAAGTGCTCATACTTCCTTCTCTTACCAGGTGAAAGTATTGGTGCTGTAGGTAACGGTCATCTTTCAATCAATGGCAAAAGCGAAAATTGGTGACGTGGAACCAGGCTGAACTGAGTGGACAGTTAGGATGACACAAGTTTCGTTCCAAGGGCAAATTTGTATCATAAATGCTTTAAAAGGAGGACAGTCTTGGTGCCAAGAACTGAGTCCTCTGTTCTTACTCATAGGAGATAACATCTTGGTTCTGAGGGCCAATGTCTCCCCAAAAGTTTCTGGTATCAGGAGATAGGCTTGGTGTTATGGGCCTATTTCTTCAGTCTGGTCTTTGTTACCAATTGGATGGTCTATACCTTGGGGACCTGTGGCTGCCAACTACTTTCTATTAGGAGTTCCAGGCTTGGTTCCAATTTCTACAGTCTCCGTTCTAGTTTCTGTTCCATAGAGAAGGTTTGTTGCTGTGTGTCTAGGACCGAAGGCAAAATTTGTTCAGAGAGAACAGGCTTAGAACCATGACCCCAGGTCACTACTTCAGTCTCTTTTAGGGAAAGACAGTAGAAATGTTGTGGGCCAATTTATCAGCAATACTTCCTGGAAATAGCTGAAGGGATTGTAACTGCAAACCAAGATCAACACTGTTTCCTGATTGGAAATCCAGGCAGGAGACAAGATCCTAGGTCTCGAATTAAGATTCTCTTACCTGAGGACAGGCTTGCCTTGTGGGGTAAGGTCTCCTTTCTACTACTTTTCAGAGAGCTCAGGTTTATTGCCATGGGTACCAGTCTCCCTGGTACTTATCCTTGAGAAAAGAAAGGCTTTGTGCCTTGGGCCCTTGTCTCCATTCCACATCCTTTCAATGGAAGACAGTGATCCTGTCACGAATGAAGGCCTCCCTTCTTCCTTTTGTTCAGAGAAGACAGCTTTGTCTGTGGACTATAAACTTCACATGAGTTTCTGTACAAAGGGGTTACATTGGGTGTAGTGTGAGCAGTTGTTTTGTCTTGTCTATTATCTATTAGACAGTCTGGACCTTGGGAGCCTGGACCTGTACACTAATTCCTCTTAAGAGAGTCCAGGACTGGTGTCTCAAGCATAAGTCATCATTCTTTCATTCTAATGGTCAAGTCTGCATGAGAAGACTTGCTTGAGGATAGCAGACAAAGTTAGCTTCAGGTCCCTGGCCCTACGGGAGTCACAATGGAATCACGTGACCCGTGGAAATCAAGGTCCCATCAAGAGACTGGCTGTATGAAACACAGCGAGATCACATGACAGATGGGGATGTCCTAGCACTCCCTTTGGAAAGACTGGTGCATATCACTTGATAAAATTCACATAAACACCGAGAAATCATTAGTCTCTATTTAACAGAAGATGGCTGAAACAGCCTCCTAACTGACCTACAATCTAATGTGGTGTCCATATTACAAACCTTACTTGAGGTCAATGGTATCTGGGGCCAGAAAATGATACTTAATTCGCCTCAGGTTTTTCTGTTTTCAGGAAACCTTCTTTAGGATAGGGAAAGTGGTGGTTGCATATTGGCCGCGTTGAAACCTGGAGGCTGAGTGTGCTGTGAGGAACTGATGGAGAGTGGTAGAAACAACAGCCGCAATTTTGCTGTATTGTAGGTAAAATGCTGAGTCATGATGAGGATACCTCTTCATGGCAGAAAGAACAGTGGCTTCAGAAGTTCTCTATGGAAAACCTGAGACTACAAATTCTGAGAGGGACTGGCTTTACGATGATAAGAAAGGTGAGATAGTGACACTGAGGCAGTTCTTTCAATGTGTTCTGGTAACACTTGATTTAGGCCAGTGGAGGAAAATGAGATGGAAGACACCTGAAAACCTCATAGCAAGAACGCAGGAATGTTGCACTATTCATGTGGCTTTCCCATGGGAATCTCATGACCATTAAGAGACTGTCCAGAGGGTATCACAGGGAGATCATGTGACATTGGGTGATGATGTGGTGCTCACTTTTGAGTTATCCTTCTATATTTTTTGGTGAAATTCACATAAACACTGATAAAAGGAGATTCTGTGTATAACAGAGCATGGCGGAGACTGCCACTTCATTGGCCTTCAATCGAAAGGTCCGGTCTGCATGAGAAGACTTGCTTGAGGACAGTGGTGAAGGCTACCAGAAAATATTCTTAGATAAATGGCCTGAGGTTTCGATTGTGGTCAGATCACCAGCAGGAAGACAATGGGAGGGGCTTTCTCACATTAACAGTGTTAAAATTTCTAGGCAGAGTCTGATTGAGGAAGTTACTTTAGAGTGGTGGGAAAAGCAACTGTCATTTTGCTGTATTGTAGCAAAAATGCTGAGTCAATGTGAGCACAACTCTTAATGGCTTCAGGTGCATCTCCCACACCATTCTTGAATACTGACCTTAGGCCACTACTGTCAAAAAGGAATCACTTAACAGCCAATGCAACAATGCTGAAATAGTGAAAATGTGCTATTTATGTGATATGTTTTGAAAACACTTGTTTGAGGATAGGGTAAAAGAAATAATGTGGAATTAGCTGAAAATCACATAGCATTTACTAGGGAATCATGTGTTGGTCATGTGAACACCTCGTGGGATCCACATGGGAGTCATGGAAAACTCTGCAGGAATCCATTACTACCAGATAACTAGTCTTGTTACTGTGGAGGTAGGATTTCACTCTACTTTTTAGAATGCACCAGGCTTGAGTGTGTGGGAAACATTTTCCACTTGGCTTTACCTTGAAAATGAGAGCGGCATGGTGTTGTGTTGTCAAACATCCACTCTACTTCACCTGATCCAGGCAGAGGAATGGGTCATGGGCCATGAATTTCTATCATATATATATATATAGTCCAAGCCTGGTGCCGATTTCCACAGTCTTCGTTCTAGTTTCTCTTCCATTAAGAACATTGTTGCCCAGGGCTCTAGGTGAAATTTGTTCAGAGTGTACAGGCTTAGGACTGTGGATCCAGGCCACCCCTTCAGTTACTTTTAGGGAACGACAGAAGAAATGCTGTGGGCCCATTTCTCAGTTCTACTTCCTGGAAATAGTGAAAGGGATTGGAACTGCAAACCAAGGTCAGCACTCTGGATCCTGAGTAGAAATCCTGGCAGGAGACAAAGTCCTCGGTCTCAAGTTATGATTCTCTTACTTGTGGACAGGTTTGCTGTGTGGATTAAGGCCTCCTCTAACTTGTTTTCAGAGAGCACATGTTTATTGCCATTGGTACAATCTCCCTGGTACTTATGGTTAGGAAAAGACAGGCTTTGTGCCTTGGTCCTCTGTGACCACACCATATCCTTTCAAAGGAAGACAGTATTGATGACACTAATGGAGGCTACTATTCTTCCTTTTGTTCAGAAAAGACAGCTTTCTTTGTGGGCTGTAAACTTCACATGAGTTTCTGTTCACAGGGGCTACCTTGGGTGTAGTATGAGAAGTTGTTTTGTCTAGTCTGTTATCAATTAGACGGTCCTGACCTTGGGAGTCTGGGCCTTCAAGCCTGGTGTCACAGGCCTATCTTCTTTCTAGTTTTTCTTGCATAAAGACCGGATTGTTGCTCTGGGCCTAGGATACCACTGGACATTCGTTCAGGGAGGACAGGCTTAGAACCGTGGGCACAGGTGATCACTTCAATCTCTGTTGGGGAAAAACAGAAGAAATGCTGTGGGACTAGGTCTCAGCTCTACCTCCTGGAAAAGGTGAAGGGATTGGAACTGCAAGCCAAAGTCAGCTCTGTGGCTTAAGAAAAATTACAGACATGGGGCCAAGGTTTGAGTTCTCTAAATAGATATTCTTAACAGAGGAAAGACTGGTCTTGCAATTTAATGTCTGAACCTCCTAATTTTCAATGAAGACAGGCTTGCTGGCTTTAATCCAAGGCTCCATTGTATTATTTTTAGGAAGAGACTGGTTTTGTGTTACGGGTGCATATCTCCAGTCTACATCATTTGAAGGCAGGACGGTGCTATTACAATGAACAGAGGTCTCCTTTGTTTCCTGTAAGAGTAAACATCTTTGAACTGAGGGCCATGCACTTCACATTAGTTTTTGTCACAAGGTGTATGATTTTGGTAGTGTGAGTAGATCTTTTGCGAAATCTGATCAAAATTATACAGTGTTAACCTCGTGACCAACTGCCTGCGGGAGTCACAACAGGATCACGCGACCACCCCGTGGGAATCTAGTGCCCATCAGAGACCTGCCCATATGAAACAAAGGGAGATCATGTCAGACATGGGGATAACGTAGTGCTCCCTTCGGAATGACGAGTGCATATTACTTGATAAAATTTACATAAACACTGAGAAAACATTAGTCTGTATGTAACACAAGGAAGCCAAGACAGCCACCTAACTGGCCTCCAATCTAATATTGTATCCACATCACAAAACTTATTTGAGGTCAATGATACATGTGGCCAGACAATGATACTTAATTCACCTCCCCTTTGAGTTACTCTTCTATATTCCTTGGTGAAATTCACATAAACAGAGAAAGGGAGAGTCTTTGTGTACCAGAATGTGCCCGAAACGGCCACCTCACTGCCTTTCAGTTAAAAAGTCAGGACTGCATGAGAAGACTAGCTTGAGGACAGCGGTGTAGGCTACCAAACGATGATCCTTAGATATCTGGCTTGAGGTTTGTCTTGATCAGGGAACCTGCTTGAAGGTAAGGGCAGCGGCTGTCACATATTAAGCACATTGAAATTTGGAGGCTGAGTCGGCTTGAGGGAGCTACTTTGGAGAGGAGGAAACAGCAGCCGCCATTTTGCTCTATTGTAGCAAATATGCTAAGTCATTGTGAGCATAACTCTTTAAGGCTTCAGGTGTGACTCCTGCAAATTCTTGGATGCAAACCGTTAGGCTAAAACTGTTGAGAGAGAATTGCTTAATGGCAAATGAATCAATGCTGAAATATTGAAAATGTACAGTTTATGAGGCGTGTTTTGAAAACACTTGGTTGAGGATAGGGGAAGTGGAATAAGGTGGAAGTACCTGAAAATCACGTAGCAATCTCTAGGGAATCATGCACCGGTCACGTTAACACCTTGCAGGATACATGGAGGTCATGGAAGAACCTGTGAGTTTTGTTTGTCACCCAGGTGTCCAGTCTTGTTCCTGAGGACATAAGTTTTCACTCTACTTCTTAGAACAAACCAGGCTTAGTGTGTGTGAAATGTTTTCCACTCAAGCTTACCTTGTAAATGAGACCATCATGGTGTCGTGTTTTCAAACATCCACTCTACTTCCCCTGATCCAGGCAGAGGACAGGGTCATGGACTATGGAGTTCTATCAACTTTTTTTTTTTTTTAACAATATGCTCTTGTTACGTGTGCCAAGTCTTCCACAAATGATTCTGTTATGAAAAATTAGGCGAGATATCTGGGCCTTCCTCTCCCTTCTACTTCCTGGAAATAAGTACGATGCTTTGCCCTGCTTCCAGTCTCCCCTTTTCAGTTCCTGAAAAAAAGAGTTCAGGCATTATGCCAATTTTCTAATATCCCACACTTCCCTGTCTTACCAGGGGAAAGGTTTGGTGCTGTAGGTTACAGTCACCTTTTAAACAATGGCAAAAGGGAA
Organism: Pteropus medius; assembly: GCF_902729225.1. Lineage (NCBI taxonomy): Eukaryota > Metazoa > Chordata > Mammalia > Chiroptera > Pteropodidae > Pteropus > Pteropus medius. The sequence goes on along the minus strand of NW_024345842.1, from coordinate 288,166 downwards.
AATTGGATATGTGGGACCAGTTTATGCTGAGTGGACTACTAGGATGATGCAAGTTCAGTTCCATTGGCCCAAATTTCTATCATAAATGCTCTAAAGTGTGAACAGTCTTGGTGTCATGAACTAAGTCCTCTGTTCTTCCTACTCCTAGGAGTTGATGTCTTGATTTGTGGGTTAATGTCTTTCCAAGAGATTCTGGTATCAGGGGCCAGGCTGGGTGTTGTGAGCCTAGGTCTTCAGTCTGAACTTTGTTACTAATTGGATAGTCTAGACCTTGTGGGCCTGTGGCTACCAACTATTTTCCTTGAGGAGTTCCAGGCTTGGTGTCAATTTCCACAGTCTCCATTCTAGATTCTCTTCCATAAAGAAAGCTTGTTGCTGTGTGCCTAGGACCGATGATGCCATTTGTTCCCAGAGGACAGGCTTAGAACTGTGACTCCAGGCCATCTTTTCAGTCTCTGTTAGAAAAAGGCAGAAGAAATCCTGGGGGCCAATTTCTCAGCTCTACTTCCTGAAAATAGTAGAAGGGATTAGAACCCAAACCAAGGTCAGCACTCTGGCTCCTTATTAGAAACACAGGCAAGAGACAAGGTCCTGAGTCTTAAGTTATGATTCTCTTACCTGAGGACAGGCTTGCTGTGTGAGGTAAGTTCTCCTCTCTACTAGTTTTCAGAGAGCAAAGGTTTATTTCCATGGGTACTAGTCTCCTGGTATTTATCCTTAGAAAAAGACAGGCTATGTGACTTGGGCTCGTGTCACCCCTCTACATTCTTTTAAGGGAAGAGAGTGTTGCTGGCATGAACAAAGGCCTCCATTCTTCCTTTTTTTTTTCTTCCAGAAAACAAGCTTTGTTTGTGGGCCGTAAACTTCACATGAGTTTCTGTTCACAGGGGCTACCTTTGGTGTAATGAGAGAAGTTGTTTTGTCTAGCCTGTTATCAGTTAGATGGTCTCGACCTTGGGGGCCTGGGCCTGTACACTTATTCCTGTTTGGAGAGTCTCGGCTTGGTGTCACTGGTCTAAATCTTCATTCTGGTTTCCCTCGAATAAAGACAAAATTTTTGGTGTGGGCCTAGGATACCACTTGACATTTGTTCTGGGTGGGAGGGTTAGAACCGAGGGCCAAGGCCACCACTTCATTCTCTGTTAGGAAAAAAAAAAAAACAGAAGAAATACTGTGAGACTAGGTCAGCTCTACCTCCTGGAAAATGTGAAAGGATTGGGAATGCAAGCCAAAATCAACACTCTCTCTCTAAAGAGAATTTCCAGACATAGAGCCAAGGTTCCAGTTCTTCAAAAAAGATATTCTTACTACAGAAAAACTGGCCTTATGATTTAATATCTCCAACCTACTAATTTTCAGCGAGGACAAGCATGGTAGCTTTAGTCCAGGGCTTGACTGTATCATTGTTAGGAAGTTACTGGCTTTGTGTCATGGGCGCAAGTCTGCAGCCTACACCATTTGAAGGGAGAACAGTGCTGTTACCATGAACGGAGGTCTCCTTTGTTTTCTATAAGAGTAGACAGCTTTGGTCTTTGGGCCATGCACTTCACATTAATTTCCATCACAAGGACTAGGATGTTGGTAGTGTGAGTAGGTCTTTTGCGTAGTCTGTTCAAAATTAGAAGTGTTAACCTTGGGACCATTGGCCTGCGGAGTTTACAACAGGATCACATGACTGCCCCATGGGAACCAGTGCCCATTTGAGACCTGACTGTATGAAACAAATGGAGATGATGTCAATCATGGGAATGATGTAGTGCTCTCTTTGGAATGATGAGTACATATCACTTGATAAATTTCACATAAACACTGCAAAAACAGTACTCTGTGTGTAACAGAAGGTGGCCGAGAGAGCCTCCAAACTGACCCCCAATCAAATGTCGTATCCACATCATACAACTTACTTGAGGTCAACAGTATATGCGGCCAGATAATGATTCTTAATTTGCCTCAGGTTTTCTATGTTGTCAGGAAACCTGCTTTATGGAAAGGAGGCGGCGGTCACATATGGAGTGCGATAAAACCTTGAGGGCGAGTGTGCTCTGAGGAAGCGACTGGATAATGGTGGAAACAACAGCCCCCAGTTTGCTGGATTGTAGGTAAAATGCTGAGTCATTGTGTGGATACCACTTTGTGGCGCTAAGAATGGTGGCCTTAGAATTCCTCTGTAGCAAACCTCACACTACAAATTCTGAAAAAGATTGGAATAGTGACCATGGAAAGAATGCTGAGGATTTGACATTGAACCAGTTTCATTAACATGTTCTAGAAACCCTTGATTTAGGCCAGCAGAGAAAAATGAGGTGGAAGACACTTGAAAATCTCGTAGGAAGAACATGGGAATCTCGCGATATACACGTGGCTGCCCCGTGGGAATCACGTTACCATCAAGAGACTGGCCTGAGGGCATCATAGGAAGATCACATGACGTTGGGTGATGGTGTGGCACTCACTTTTGAGTTACCCTTCTAAATTCCTTGTTAAAATTCACAAAATGACAGAGAAAAGGAGAGTCCGTGTATAACAGAGCATGGCCGAGACAGCTACCTCACTGCCCTTCAATCGAAAGGTCACATCTGCATGACATGACTGGTTTGAGGAGAGCAGTGTATGCTACCAGACAATGATTCTTAGATAACTGGCCTGAAGTTTTGGCAGTGGTCAGGCATCCTCCTGGTAGGCAATTAGATACGCCTTAGTCCATTAGCCGCATTTAAAAATGGAGGCTGAGTTTACTTGAGGAAGGTACTTTAGAGTGGTGGTAACAGCAATTACCATTTTGCTGAATTGTAGATAAAAAGCTGAGTCATTGTGAGAATACCTATCATGGCAGAAATAACCGTGGCTCAGAATTCCTGTATAGCAAACTGTAGACTACAAATTCAGAGAGAAATTGGCTTAACGACTATGGAAAAAAACTGAGATATTGACATTGAGGCAGTTTCTTAAATGTGTTTTGGAATGCCTTGTTTTAGCCAGCAGTGGAAAATAAGATGGATGTCACATGAAAATCTCGTAGGAAGGAGGCAGGAATCTCGTGATATTCACGTCCTATCTCATGAGAATCACGTGACCATCAAGAGAGTGGCCTGAGGGCTTCACAGGGAGATCACGTGACATTGGGTGATGGTGTGCCACTCACTTTGAAGTTACCCATCTACATTTTTTGATAAAATTCACATAAACACAGAGAAAGGAGAGTCACAGAGTGGTCGAGACAGCCTTCTACTACCCTTTATGGACAGGTCAGGTGTGCATGAGAAGACTGGCTTGAGTACAGTAGTGTAGGCTACCAAACAATGTTCCTCAGATAAGTGGCCTGAGATTATGACTTGATCAGGCAACTTACTTGAAGGCAAGGGCAGCGACTGTCGCACATTAGCCATGTTGAAATTTGCAGGCTGAGTCCTCTTGAGGAAGCTACTTTGGAGCGGAGTAATCAGCAGCCGCCATTTTGCTCTATTGTAGCAAAAATGCTGAGTCATTGTGAGCATAACTCTTAAAGGCTTCAGGTGCCACTCTCACACTATTCCTAAATCAGAATTTAGGCCACTACTGTCTAGAGAGAATTGCTTAACGGCCAATGCATCAATGCTGAAATATTGAAAATGTACAGTTTATGAGACATGTTTTGAAAACACCTGGTTGAGGATAGAGGAAGAGAAATAAGGTGGAAGTCACCTGAAAATCATGTTACAATCACTAGAGAATAATGAGGTGGTCACATTAACACCCTGCGGTATACACATTTGGGTCATGAAAGACTTCGCAGAAATCCTTTGTGACCTAGATGACTAGTCTTCTTCCTGAGGGCATAGGATTACTCTACTTCTTAGAACAGACCATGCTTGAGTGTGTGTGAAATGTTTCTAATTGAGTTTACCTTGAATATGAGACTGGTGTGGTGTTGTGTTTTCAAAAATCCAGTCTTCTTCCCCTGATACAGGCAGAAACAGGGTCACAGCATGGACTTCTATTGACTTTTGTTTTATTTTTACCAAGATGATCTTGTTACGTGTGCCAAGTCCTTCAACAAAGGTTCCATTATGAAAATTTAGGCGAGATACTCTGGGCCATGGTCTCCACTCTACTTCATGGAAATAAGAACAATGGTTGGCCATGCTTCCATCTCCCCATTTGAATTCCTGAAAGAAGAGTCCAGGCTTTGTGCCAAGTTTCTAAGTGCCCATACTACCTTTTCTTACTGGGGAAAAGCCTTGGTGCTCTAAGTTACTGTCACCTTTCGGTCAATGGCAAAAAGGAAAATTAGTGACATAGGACCTGGTTGTGCTGAGTGGTCTGTTAGGATGACACAAGTTTGGTTCCATTGGCCAATATTTCTATCATGAATGCTTTAAGGGGAGGATAGTCTTGGTGCTGTGAACAAAGTCATTAGGTCTTTCTTCTTCTAGGAGATGATATCTTGGTTCTGTGGGCCAATGTCTCCCCAAGATTTTCTGGTAGCAAGGCCAGGCTGGGTGTTGTGGGCCAGGTCTTCAGTCTGTTCTTTGTTACCAATTGTTTGGTCTAGACCTTGTGGGCCTGTGGCTGCCAACTACTTATTATTAGGAGTTCCAGGCTAGGTGCCGATTTCCAGTCTTTGTTCTAGTTTCTCTTCCATAAAGAAGGCTTGTTGCTGTGTGCCTAAGATCAAAGGCGACATTTGTTAAGAGAGAATAGGCTTAGAACTGTGACTTAAGGCTACCGCTTTAGTCTCTGTTAGAAAAAGACAGAAGAAATGCTGTCGGCCCATTTTCTCAGCTCTACTTCCTGGAAATAAGGAAAGGAATTGGAACTGCAAACCAAGGTCAGTGTTCTGCTTTCTTTTTAGAAATCCAGACAGGAGACAAGGTTGTAGGTCTCAAGTTAAGATTCTCTTACCTGAGGACAGGCTTGACCTGTGGGGTAAGGTCTCCTCTCTACCAGTTTTCAGAGTGCACAGGTTTATTGCCATGGGTAACAGTCTCCCTGGTACTTATAATTAGGAAAAAAAGAGGCTTTGTGCTTTGAACCCTTGTCACCACACCTCATCATTTCTAGGGAAGTCAGTATTGCTGGCACAAATGGAGGCCTCCATTCTTCCTTTTGTTCAGAAAAGACAGCTTTGTTTGTTGGCCGTGAACTTCACATGTGTGTCTGTTCACAGTACATACCTTGGGTGTAGTGTGAGAAGTTGTTTTATCTAGTCTGTTATCAATTAGACTATCTTCAATTTGGGAGCCTGAGCCTGCACACTAATTCCTGTTAGGAGAGTCCAGGCTTGGTGTCAGAGGCCTCAGTCTTCATTCTAGTTTCCGTTTCATTAAGACAGGATTGTTGTTGTGGGTCTAGGACACCACTCGTCAATCGTTCAGGGAGTAGTGGCTTAGGACCATAGGCCCAGGCCACCACTTCAATCTCTGTTAGGAAACAACATAAGAAATGCTGTGGGACTAGGTTTCAGCTCTACATGCTAGAAAAGGTGAAGGGAATGGAACTGCAAGCCAAGGTCACCATTCTGGCTCCTAAGAGAAATTCCTGACAAGGGGCCAAAGTTCTACCTCTCTAAGAAAGATATTCATACCAAGAAAAGACTAGCCTTGTGGTTTAACATCTCCAAACTACTAATTTTTTCAACGAGGACAAGCTTGGTGGCTTTAGTCCAGGGATCTATTTTATTATTGTTAGGAAGTTACTGGCTTTGTGTCATGAGCTCGAGTCTCCAGTCTACATCATTTTAGGGAGGACAGTGCTGTTATCATGAACAAAGGTCTTATTTGTTTTCAGTAAGAGCAGACAGCTTTGGTCTGTGGGCCATGCACTTCACATTAGTTTTCGTTACAAGGTGTAAGACGTTGGTAGTATGAGTAGATCTTTTGCGTGATATATTCAAAATTAGACAGTGTTAACCTCATAACCTTGAGACCATCAGCCAGTAGGAGTCACAACAGGATCACGAGACCGCACTGTGAGAATCCAGTGCCCATCAGAGACCAGCCTGTATAAAACAAAGAGAGATCATGTCACCCATGGGGATGACTTAGTGCTCCCTTTGGAATGAGGAGTCATATCACTTGATAAAATTTACATTAAAACTGAGAACACATTAGTCTGTGTGTAACCAAAGTTGGCCGAGACAGCCTCCTAACTGACCTACGATCGCATGTCACATCCACATCACAAAACTAACTTGAATTTAACAGTATATTCATCCAGACAATGAGCCTAAATTCACTTCAGGTTTTGTGTGTTGTCTGGAAACCTGCTTCATGGTAATAGAGCGTGATGAAACTTGGAGGCTGAGTATGCTGTGAGGAAACGAATGGATACAATGGAAACAGTAGCCGCTATTTTGTTGTATTGTCAGTAAAATGCTGAATCATTGTGATGATACCTCTTCTTGGCGGAAAGAACTGCTACCCCAAAATTCCACTGTAGCAATCTGTAAACTGCAAATTCTGAGAGGGATTGATTAATGGAAAGAAAGCTGAGATATTGACATTGAGCCAGTTCCTTCAAAGTGTTTTGGAATTTCTTGTTTTAGCCAACAGTGGAAAATGAAGTAGATGTAACCTGAAAATCTCATAGCAAGGACATGGGATTCTCATGATATTCACGTCCTGTCCTGTAGGAATAATGTGACCAGCAAGAGACTGGCCTGAGGGCATCATAGTTTGTTCACATGACATTGGGTGATGGTATGGTGCTCACGTTTGACTTACCCTTCTACATTCCTTGGTAAAATTCACATAAACACGGAGAAAAGGAAGGTAGCTGTGTACTAGAGTGTGGCTGCGACATCCACCTATTTCCCTTTAATCGAGAGTTCTAGTCTGCATGAGAAGACTGGCTTGAGGACAGCGGTATAGGCTACCACACAATGATCCTCAGATAGCTGACCTGAGGTTATGGCTTGGTTGTGCTTGGTTGTGCTTGAAAGCAAGAGTAACAGCTGTCACACATTAACCGCGTTGAAATTTGGAGGCTGACTCGGCTTGAGGGAGCTACTTTGGAGTGGAGGAAGCATCAGCTGCCATTTTGCTCTATTGTAGCAAAAATGCTGAGTCATTCTGACCATAACACTTAAAGGCTTCAGGTGCAGCTCCAGCACTATTATTGAAAGTGGACCTAAGTCCATTACTGTAGAGAGGGAATTGCTTAATGTCCAATGCATCAATGCTGAAATATTGAAAATGTGCAGTTTATGTGACATGTTTTGAAAACACTTGGTTGAGAATAAGGGGAAAAGAATAATGTGGAAGAACCTGAAAATCACGTAGCAAGCACTAGAAAATCATACAGCCGGTCACGTTAACACCTCACTGGACACACATGGGGGTCATGGCAGACCTCGTGGGAATCGTTGGTCACCCAGGGGGCTAGTCTTATTCTTAAGAGCGTAGTTTTACTCTACTTCTTAGAACGAACCAGGCTCTAGTGCGTATGAAACGTTTTCCATCTTAGTTTCCCTTGAAAATGAGATCGGCATGATGTCATGTTTTCAAACATACACTCTACTTCTCCTGATCCAGAAATAGGACAGGGTTATGGGCCATGGACATTATCAACTTTTTTTTTCTTTTTTATGAAGTCTTGTTAGATGTATCAAGTCATCCACCAAAGGTTCCGTTATAAAAATTTTAGGCGAGATAAAATGGGCCAAAGTCTCCATTCTACTTTTTGGAAATAGGAATAAATCTTAGTTGTGCTTCCAATACCCCATTCGAGTTCCTGAAAAAAGAGTCCAGGCTTTGTGCAATGTTTCTAAGTGCCCACACTACCTTTTCTTACGAGGGGATAGGCTTGTTGCTGTAGGTTATGGTCACCTTTCAATCAATGGAAAAAAGGGAAATTGGTGACATGGGCACAGGTTGTGCTGAGTGTACTGTTAGGATGACAGTCATAACAATTTGGTTCCATTGCCCCAAATTTCTATTATAAATGCTCTAAAAAGAGCACAGTCTTGGTGCTGTGAACCGAGTCTTCCATTCTTCCTACTAGAAAATGACAACTTGGTTCTGTGGGCCAATGTCTCCCCAAGAGTTTCTGGTACCAGGGTACAGGCTGGATGTTGTAGGCTTAGGTCTTCAGTCTGGACTTTTTTACCAATTGGTTGGGTTAGACCTTGTGGGCCTGTGGCTGCCACTACTTTCGATTAAAAGTTCCAAGCTTGGTGTAGATTTCCACAGTATCCATTTTAGTTTCTCTTCTATAAAGAAGGTTTATTGCTGTGTGCCTTGGACTGACAGCCACGGTCATTCAGATTGGTCAGGCTTAGATCTGGGACTCCAGGCTACTGCTTCAGTCTCTGTTAGAGAAAGACAGAAGAAATGCTGTGGGCCAATTTCTCTGCTCTACTTCCTCAAAATAGGGTTAGGAATTGGAACTGCAAACCAAGGTCTGTTCTCTGGTTCCTGATCAGAAATCCAGGTAGTAGACAAGGTCCTAGGTCTCGAGTTAAGATTCTCTTACTTGAGGACAGACTTTCCCTGTGTGGTAAGGTTTCCTATAAATTGTTTTTAGAGAGCAGAGATTTATTGCCATGGGTACCAGTCTCCCTGGTACTATCATAAGGAAAAGACAGGCTTTGTGCCTTGAGTCTGTGTCACCATTCCACATTCTTTCAAGGGAAGATAGTTTTGCTTGTATGAAAGGAGGCTTCCATTCTTCCTTTTCTTCAGAGAAGACAGTTTTTGTTGTTGTTGTTGCCCTAAACTTCGCATGAAATTCTGTTCACATGGGCTACCTTGGGAGAAGTGTGAGAAGTTGTTTTGTCTAGTCTGTTATCAATTAGACAGTCTTCACTTTGGGAGCTTGGTCCTGCACACTAATTCCTGTTAGGAAATTTCAAACTGATGTACAAAGTCTAAATCTTCAATCAAGTTTCCCATGCAGAAAGACAGTATTGTTTATGTGAGCCTAGAATACCACTCGACATTCTTCCATGGAGAACCGTAGGCCCAGGTCACCACTTCAATTTCTGTTAGGAAAAAAGAGAAGAAATGGTGTATGACCAGGTCTCAGCTCTATATGCTGGATAAGGTGAAGGGATTGAAACTGCATGCAAGTCACCACTCTGGCTCCTAAGAGAAATTCTAGACATGGAGACAAGTTTCTAGTTCTCCACAAAAGATATTTTTACCAGAAGAAAGATTGGCCTTGTGCTTTAACGTCTCCAACCTACTAATTTTCAATGAGGACAGGCTTGGTGGCTTTAGTCCAGGGCTCCATTGTATCATTGATAGAAAGAGACTGGATTTTTGTCATAGGCACGAGTCTCCAGTCTACATCATTTGAAAGAAGGACAGTGCTGTTACCATGAATGAAGGTCTCCTTTGTTTTCTGTAAGAATTACAGCTATGGTCTTTGGGCCATGCACTTCACATTAGTTTCCATCACAAGATCTAGGATGTTGGTAGTGTGAGTAGGTCTTTTGCGTAGTTTGTTCAAGATTAGACAGTGTTAACTTTGGGACCATCAGACCCCGGGAGTCATGACAGGATCACCTGACCACCCCGTGGGAATCCGGCGGCCATCAGAGACCAGCCTGTATGAAACGAAGGAAGATCAAGTTACACATGGGTATGATGTAGTGCTCCCTTTGGAATGACGAGTTCATATCACTTGATAACATTCACATATATACTGAGAAAACATTCTTCTGTGTGTAACAGAAGTTGGTCGAGTCAGCCTTCTAACTGAGCTCCAATCGAATGTCTTACCCACATCACAAAACTTTCTTGAGGTCAACGGTATATGGGCCCAGACAATGATCCTTATTTCACTTTAGGTTTTCTGTGTTGTAAGGAAACTTGCTTTATGGCAATGAAGGTTGCATATGGATCATAATGAAACCTGGATGCTGAATGGGCTGTGAGGACGCAAATGGATCACGGTAGAAACAGCATTCGATCTTTTTCTGGATTATAGATAAAATGCTGAATCATTATGTGAATACTTCTTCGTAGTGCAAAGAACACTGCCTTAGAATTCTGTAGCAAACCTCAGACTACAAATTCTGAGATGGATTAGCTTAACGATCTAGGAAAAAAAGCTGCGAATTTGACATTAAGCCAGTTCCTTTAATGTGTTCAGGAAACCCATGGTTAGGCTAGAAGAGGAAAATGAGGTGTGAGTCAACAGAAAATTTGTATCAAGAATGCGGGAATTTCACGATACTCACATCCTGTAGTGGGAATCACATGACCATGAAGAGACTGGCCTGAGGGCATCACAGGTTGATCAGATGACATTGGTTGATGGTGTGGCACCTACGTTTGACTTACTCTTCTACATTCCTTGGTAAAATTTACATAAACACTGAGAAAAGTAGAGTTCTTTTGTACCAGAGATTGGCCCAAACAGCCACTTCACCGACCTTCAATCGAATGGTCTGCATGAGAAGACTCACTTGAGGACAGCATTGTAGGCTACCAGACAACGATCCTTAGATAACTGAACATAAGATTCGGCAGTGGTTAGGCAACCTACTTGTAGGCAATGGGAGCTGCCGTAGCACATTAACCGCGTTAATGAATTGGCTCATTGACCATGGAAAAAAAGTTGAGAATTTGACATTGAACAACTTCCTTCAATGTGTTTTGGAATTTCTTGTAGTAGCAGTGGAAAATGAAGTTGATGTCACCTGAAAATCTCATAGCAAGAACATGGAAATCTCGACATATTCACGTGGCTGCCACATAGGAATCGCATGACCATCAAGAGATTGACCTGAGGGCATCACAGGGAGATTACATGACATTGCGTGAAGGTGTGGCACTCACTTTTGAGTTACACTTTTACATTCCTTGGTAAAATTCATATGAACACAGAGAAAAGTAGAACCCGAGTGTAGCTGAGCATGGCAGAGACAGCCACCTTACTGCCCTTCAATTGAAAGGTCAGGTCTACTTGAGAAAACTGGCTTGAGGACAGAGGTGTAGGCTACTAGACAATGATCCTTAGAAAACTCACCTGAGGTTTTGGGTATGGTCAGGCAATCTGCTTGTAGGCAATGGGAGATGCTCTAGCACATTAACCACCTTGAAATTTGGAGGCTGAATTTACTTGAGAAAGGTACTTTAGAAGAGTGGAAACAGCAGTTGACATTTTGCTGTATTATAAGTAAAATGATGAGTCATTGTGAGGATACCTGTTCATGGTGGAAAGAATAGCTGTCAGAATTCTTCCTTAGCAAACCATAGATTTCAAATTCTGAGAGAGATTGGCTTAACGACCATGGAAAGAAAGCTGAGAATTTGACATTGAGGCAGTTCCTTCAAAGTGTTTTGGGATTTCTTGTTTACACAGCAGCGGAAAAATGAGGTGGATGTCACCTCAGTGGCAAGAATGTGAAAATCTCACAATATTCGTGTCCTGTCCTGGAGAAACACATAACCATCAAGAGCCTGGCCTGAGGGCATCACAGGTTTAATATGAGACATTGGTGATGGTGTGGTGCTCACTTTTGAGTTACCCTTCTACATTCCTTGGTAAAATTCACATAAAGAGTGAGAAAAGGAGAGCTCTTGTGCACCAGAGCATGGCTGAGACAGCCACCTACAGCCCTTTAATCGAAAGTCTAGGACTGCATGAGAAGACTGGATTGAGGCTAATGGTGTAGGTTACCAAACAATGATCTTTACATAACTGGCCTTAGTTACTGCTTGGTCAGGCAACCTGCTTGAAGGCAAGGGCAGCAGTTGTCGCACATTAACTGCGTTGAAATTTGGAGACTGAGTCGGCTTGAGGAAGCTACTTTGGAGAGGAGGAAACAGCAGCTGCCATTTTGCTCTTTGTAGAAAAACTGCTGAGTCATTGTGAGCATAACCCTTACAGACTTCAGGTGAGACTCCCGCACTATTTTTGGATGTGGACCTTAGGCTACAACTGTCGAGAGGAAATATCTTAACGGACAATGCATCAATGCTGAATTATTGAAAATGTGCAGTTTATAAGACGTGTTTTGAAAACTCTTGGTTGAGGGTAAGGGAAGGGGAATAAGGTGGATGTCTCCTGAAAATCACATAGCAATCACTAGGTAATCATGCACCAGTCACATTAATAGCTTGTGGGGTACACATGGGGGTCATGGCAGATCCCTTGGGAATCCTTTATGATCCAGGTGACTAGTCTTGTTCCTGAGGGTGTAGGTTTTCACTCAACTTCTTAGAACAAACCAGGCTTGAATGTGTGTGAAACGCTTTCCACTCGCGTTTACTTTGAAAATGAGACCAGAATGGTGTTTTCAAACATCGAATCTACTTCCCCTGATCCAAGCAGAGGACAGGGTCATGGGCCATGGACTTTTATCAATTTTCTTTTTTTCTTACCAATACGGTCTTGTTCCAAGTCCTCCACCAAAGGTTCCCTTATGAAAATTTAGGCGAGATACTGTGTCAAGATCTTCACTCTACTTCCTGGAAATAGAAATAATGTGTGGCCATGCTCCAATCTTCCCATTCTAGTTCCTGAAAGAAGAGTCCAGGGTTTGTTCCAAGTTTCTAAGTGCCCACACATCCTTCTATTACCAGGGAAAGGGCTTTGTGCTGTAAGTTACAGTCACCTTTCAATGAATGGCATAAGGGAAAATGGGTGACATGGGACAAGATTGCTATTAGTGGACTGTTTGGACGAAACAAGGTTGGTTCCATCGGTCCACATTTCTATCATAAATGCTTTAAAGGAGGACAGCCTTGGTGTCCTGAACCGAATCCTACACGATTCCTACTCCTAGGAAATGACATTGTGCATCTGAGGGCCAATGTCTCCCCAAGATTTTCTGATACCAGGGGCCAGATTGAGTTTTGTGGGCCTAGGTCTTCAGTCTGGACTTTGTTACCAAATGCTTGATCTAGACCTTGTGGGCTCGCGGCTGCCACCTACTTTCTATTAGGAGTTCCAGGCTTGGTGCTGATTTCCACAGTCTCCATTCTAGTTTCTCTTCCATAAAGGATTGTTGCTGTGTGCCTAAGACTGAAGGTGACATTCATTCAGAGAGGACAGGCTTAGAACCATGACCCCAGGTCACTGCTTCAAGTCTCTGGGCCATGCACTGCACTTTAGTCTGTGTGTAATAGAAAGACAGAAGAAATACTGTGGGACAACTTCTCAGCTCTTCTTCATGAAAATAGGGGAAGGGATTGGAACTGGAAACCAAAGTCATTAGACTGGTTCCTAATTAGAAATCAGAACAGGAGACAAGGTCCTAGGTCTCAAGTTAAGATTCTCTTACCTGAGGACAGGCTTGCCTGGTGGGTTAAGGTCTCCTCTCTACCAGTTTTCAGAGAGCACAGGTTTATTGCAATGAGTACCAGTCTCCCTGGTAGTTATCCTTAGAAAAAGAGAGGTTTTGTTCCTTGGGCCCTTGTCATCCCTCCACATCCTTTTTAGGGAAGACAGTGTTGCTGTCACGAATAGCGTCCTCCATTTTTCCTTTTGTTCAGAGAAGACAGCTTTGTTTCTTTGCCATAATCTTCACATGAGTTTCTGTTCACAGGGGCTATCTTGGGTGTAGTGTGAGAAGTTATTTTGTCTAGTCTGTTATCAATTAGAAGGTATTGAACTTGGGATCCTGGGCCTGCACACTAATTCCTGTTAAGAGAGTCCAGGCTTTGTGTCACAGGACTAAGTCTTCATTCTAGTTTCCCTTCCATGAAGACACGATTGCTGCTCTGGTCCTAGGAAACCACTCGACATTTGTTCATGGAGGAGAGGCTCAGAACTATGGAACCAGGACATCACTTTAATATCTGTTAGGAAAAAACAGAAGAAATCCTTTTGGGACTAGGTCTCAGCTCTAAATCAAGCCAAAGTCACCACTCTGGCTCCTAAAAGAAATTACAAACATTGTTCAAGGTTCTAGTTCTCTAAGAAAGATATTCTTATCAGAGGATAGACTAGCCTTACGATTTAATGTCTCCAACCTACTAATTTTCAATGAGGACAGGATTGGTGGCTTTAGTCCAGGGCTCTATTATATCACTGTTAGGAAGAGAATGGCTTTGTGCCATGGGCATGAGTCTCAAGTCTACATTATTTGAAGGAAGGACAGTGCTGTTTGTTACCATGAACCAAGGTCTCCTTTGTTTTCTATAAGAGTAGACAACTTTGGTCTATGGGCCATGCACTGCATATTAGTTTCCCTCAAAAGGTCTAGGATGTTGGTAGTTGGAGTAGGTCTTTTGTGCAGTTTGTTCAAAATTAGAAAGTGTTATAATTGGGACTATTGGCCCACAAGAGTTACAACAGGATCATGTGACCACCCCGTGGGAATCTGATGCCCATCAGAGACTTGCCTGTATGAAAAAAAGGGAGATCATGATCATGTCACACATGGGGATGACATAGTGCTCCCTTTGGGATGACGTGTGCATATCACTTGATAAAATTCACATAAACACTGAGAAAACAGTAGTCTGCATGTGATAGACGGTGGCCGAGACAGTCTCCTAACTGACCTCCAATTGAATGTCGTATCCACAACACAAAACTTACTTGAGGTCAACGGTATGTGGCCAGACAATGATCCTTAATTTGCCTCAGTTTTTGTATGATATCTGGAAACCTGCTTTTTGGCAATGGAGGCGGCCATCGCATATGAATGAGATTAATCCTGGAGACTGAGTGTGCTGTGAGGAAGCGACTTGATAGCAGTGGAAACAACAGCTGCCATTTTGCTGTATTGTACCTAAAATGCTGAGTCATTGTGTGTATACCTCTTAGTATGCACAAAGAATGGCTGGCTTAGAATTCCTCTGTAGCAAACCTCATACTACAAATTCTGAGAGAGATTGGTTAACAACCATGGAAAGAAAGCTGAGAATTTGACATTGAACCTGTTCCTTCAGCATGTTCTGGAAATGCTTGGTTTAGGCCAGCGAAGGAAAATGAGGTGGAAGTCACCTTAAAACCTCATAGCAAGAATGAAGCTATCTGGCCATATTCACTTGGCTGCCACGTAAGAATCATGTGACCAATAAGAGACTGGCCTGAGTGCAACACAGTGAGATTTTTTGACATTAAGTGATGGTGTGGCACTCATTATTGAGTTACCCTTCTACATTTCTAGGTACAATCCACATGAACACATAGAAAAGGAGAGTCTGTGTGTACAACAGTATGGCCGAGACAGCCATCTCAGTGTTCTTCAATCGAAATGTCAGGTCTGCATGAGAAGCTTGGCTTGAAGACAGGGTGTAGGCTACCAGGCAATGATCGTTAGATAACTGGCCTGAGGTTTTGGCTGTGATCAGGCAACCTGCCTGTAGGAAATTGGAGCTGCTCTAGTGCATTAATCGTGTTTAAATATGGAGGCTGAGTTTAAATGAAGAAGGTATATTAGAGCGGTGGAAGCAGCAGTTGCCTTTTTGCTATACTGTAGGTAACATGCTGAGTCATTGTGATGATATCTCTTCATGGCAGAAAGAATGGCTGCCTCAGAATTCTTCAAAATCAGACTGTAGACATCAAATTCTGAGAGGGATGGGCTTAATGACCGTGGAGAGGAAGCTGACATACCGACATTGAGGCAATTTTTTCCACATATTTTTGAACTCCTTGTTTTAGCCAGCAGCAGAAAATAAGGTGGATGCCACCGGAAATCTCATTGCAAGAACATAGGAATCACAATATTTATGTCCAGTCCCGCAAGAATCACCTGACCATCAAGAGACTGGCCTCACAACATCACAAGTTGAACATGTTACATTAGGTGAAGGCGTGTCTCTCACTTTTCAGTTACCCTTCTACATTCACATAAACACTGAGAAAAGGAGGGGCCTTGTGTACCAGAGCGTGGCTGAGATAGCCACTTACTGCTCTTTAATTGAAAGGTCAGGTCTAGATGAGAAGACTGGCTTGAGGACAGTGATGTAAGCTACCATACAATAATCCTTAGATAACTGGCCTGAGGTTACTGCTTGGTCAGGCAACCTGCTTGAAGGGGAGGGCAGAGGCTGTAGCACATTAACTGCATTGAAATTTGGAGGCTGAGTGGGCTTGGAGAAGCTACTTTGGAGCAGAGGAAGCAGTAGTCTCCATTTTGCTCTATTGTAGCAAAAATGTTGAGTCATTGTGAGCATAACTCTTAAAGGCTTCAGGTTCGACTCTCGCACCATTCTTGATACAGACCATAGGCCACAACTGTTGAGAGAGAATTGCTTAACAGCCAATGCATCAATGCTTAAATATTGAAAATATGCAGGTTATGAGACATGTTTTGAAAATGCTTGTTTTAGGTTAGAGGAAGAAAAATAAGGTGGAAGTCACCTGAAAATCACATAGCAATCACTAGGGAATCATACAGCAGTCAAGTTAACACCTCATGAGATACATATGGGAGTCATGGCAGACCCCACAAGAATCCTTTGTGACCCAGTGACCTTCTTGTTCCTGAGGGCATAGGTTTTCACTCTACTTAGAACAAACAAGGCTTGAGTGTGTATAAAATATTTTCCACTTGAGTTTCCCTTGAAAATGAGACTGGCATGGTGTCGTGTTTTCAAACATCCACTCTACTTTCCCTGATCCATGAAAAGGACAGGGTCATGGGCCATGAAATTCAAATGATTTTTTTTTTTTAACCAATCATCTTGTTATGTGTGTGAAGTCCTCCACCAAAGGTTCTGTTATGAAAATTTAGGCAAGATACTCTAGGCCAAGGTCACCACTGTACTTCCTAGAATTAAGAACAATGCTTGGCTGTGCTTGCAGTCTCGACATTGGAATCCCTGAATGAAGAGTCTATGCTTTCTCCAAGTTTCTAACTGCCTACACTTCCTTCTCTTACCAGGGGAAAGGCTTGGGCACCTTTCAATCAAGGACAAAAGGGAAAATTGGTGATGTGGGATCAGGTTGTGCTGAGTGGACTGTTAGAATGACATGAGTTTGGTTCCATCAGCCCAAATTTCTATCATAAATGCTTTAAGGGAGGACAGTCTTGGTGCTGTGAACCGAGTCCTCCATTCTTCCTACTCCAAGGAGATGACATCTTGATTTTGTGGGCGTATGTCTCTCCTATAGTATCTGCTACCGGGAGCCAGGATGAGTATTGTGGGCCTAGATCTTCAGTCTGGACTTTGTTACCAATTGGTTGGTCAAGACTTTGTGGGCATGTGGCAGCCAATTACTTTCTCTTAGGAGTTCCAAGCTTGGTGCCGATTTCGTCTCCATTCTAGTTTCTCTTCTATAAAGAAGGCTTGTTGCTGTGTGCCTACGACTGAAGGCGATATTTGTTCAGAGAGGACAGGCGTAGAACCGTGACCCCAGGCTACCGCTTTAGTCTCTGTTAGGGAAAGACAGAAAAAATGCTGTGGGCCAATTTCTCAGCTCTACTTCCTGGAAACAGAGGAAGGGACTGGAACTGCAAACCAAGGACAGCACTCTCGTACCTCATTAGAAATACAGGCAGGAGACAAGGTCCTAGATCACGAGTTAAGATTCTCTTACCTGAGGACATGCTTACCCTGTGGGATAAGATCTCCTCTATCTTGTCTTCCTAGAACACTAGTTTACTTTTATGGGTACAGTCTCTCTGGTACTTAAGCTTAGGAAAAGTGAGGTTTGCGCCTTGGGTCCATGTCACCACTCCACATCCTTTCAATGGAAGACAGTGTTGCTAACACAAACGAAGGCTTCCATTCTTCTTTTTGAACAGAGAAGACAGCTTTGTTTGCGGGCTGTAAGCTTTAAATGAGTTTCTGTTCATAGGGTCTACCGTGGGTGTAATGTGAGAAGTTGTTTTGTCTAGTCTGTTAATAATTAGACTGTCTTATGTTGGAACCTGGCCTGCATACTAACTCCTGTTAGGAGAGTCCAGACTTGTCACAGGTCCAAGGTTCATCCTAGTTTCCCTTGCATAAAACAAGATTGTTACTGTGGGCCTAAGATACCACCAGACATTCATTCAGGGAGGAGAGGGTTAAAACTGTGGGCCCAGGCCACTATTGCAATCACTGTTAGGTAGGAATAGAAGAAAACTGTGGGACTTTGTCTCAGCTCTACATTCTGGAAGAAGTGAAAGGATGTGAACTGCAAGCCAATGTCACCACTCACACTCCTAAGAGAAATTCCAGACATGGAGCCAAGGTTCTAATTCTTCGAGAAAGATATTCTTACCAGAAAAAAAGACTAGCCTTGCTTTTTAACATCTACAACCTAGTGATTTTCAATGAGGACAGGCTTGATGGCTTTAGTACAGGGCTCTATTATATCATTGTTAGGAAGAGACTGGCTTTGTGTCATCGGCGCGAGTCTCCAATCTATATCATTTGAAGGGAGGACAGTGCTGTTACCATGACCCAAGGTCTCCTTTATTTTCTGTACAGGAAGACAGCTTTGGTCTGTGTGCCATACATTTCAAATTAGTTTCCATCACATGGTGTAGGATGTTGGTAGTGTGAGTAGGTCTTTTGCGTAGTCTGTTCAAAATTAGTGTTAAGCTTGGGACCCTCAGCCCATGGTAGTCATGAAAGGATCACGTGACCGCCCCTTGGAAATCCAGTGACCACCAGAGACTTGGCTATATGAAACAAAGGGAGATCATGTCACACATGGGGATGACGTAGTGCTCCCTTTGAAATGACGAGTGCATATTACTTGATAAAATTCACATAAACATGGAGAAAACAATAGTTTGTGTGTAACAGAAGGTGGCAGAGACAGCTGCCTAACTGACCTGCAAACAAATGTTGTATCCACATCACGAAACTTAATTGAGGTCAATGGTATATGCAGCCAGCCAATGATCTTTAATTCGCCTCAGGTTTTGTGTGTTTTCAGGAAACCTGCTTTATGGAAGTAGAGTCAGTGGTCACATATGGAACGTGATGAAACCTGGAAGCTGAGTGTGCTGCAAGGACGTGACTGGATAGCGCTAGAAACAATAACCTACATTTTGCTGTATTGTAAAAAAATGCTGAGTCATTGTGAGGATATCTCTTCATGGTACAAAGAACCACTGCCTCAGAATTCTTCTATAGCAAACCGCAGTCTACAAATTCTGTGAGAGATTGGCTTAACGACCATTGAAAGAAAGCTGAGATATTGACATTGAGGCAGTTCCTGCAACATGTTCTGGAAACACTTGATTTAGGCCAGGAGAGGAAATGAGGTGTAAGTCACCTGAAAATCTTGTAGCAAAAACGTGAGAAACTCGTGATATTCATGTGGCTGCCACATGGGTATCGCAAGACCATCAAGATACTGGCCTCACACAGAGAGCATCACACAGAGAACATTTGATTGGGTGATGGAGTGGTGCTCACTTTAGAGTTACCCTTCTGTATTGCTTGGTAAAATAAACACAGAAAAGGAGAGCCAGTATGTACCAGAGCTTGGCCAAGACATCCACCTCATTGCCCTTCAATCAATAGGTCAGGTCTGCATGAGAAGAGTGGCTTTAGGACAGCACTGTAGGCTACCAGACTAGAATCCTTAGATAACTGGCCTGAAGCTTTGGCTGTGTTCAAGCAACCTCCTTGTAGCCAATTGGTGTTGTTCTAGCACATTAACCGTGTTTAAATTTGGAGGGTGACTTTATTTGAGGAAGATGCTTTAGAGTGGTGGAAACAGTAGTTGCCATTTTGCTGATGTAGGTAAAATGCTGAGTCATTGTGAGGATACCTCTTTTTGGCACAAAGAACAGATGTCTCAGAATTCCTCTATAGCAAACCACAGACTACAAATTCTTAATGACCATGGAGAGAAAACTGAGATATTGTCATTGAGGCAGTTCCTTCAAAGTGTTGGAATTTCTTGTTTAAGCCAGCAGCGGAAAATGAGGTGGATGTGACCTGAAAATCTTGTAGCAAGTACAGGGATTCTTGCGATAGTAATGTCCTGTCCCTCGGGAATCCCGTGACCATGAGAGACTGGCCTGAGGGCATCACAGGTTTATCACAAGACATTGGGTGATGGTGTGGCACTCACATTTGAGTTATTCTTCTACATTCCTTGGTGAAATCACATAAATACTGAGAAACGGAGAGTCCTTGTTTACCACTGCGTGGAAAGACAGCCACCTACTGCCCTTTGAACAAAGGTCAGGTCTGCATTAGAAGCCTGGCTGTAGGAAAGCGGTGTAGGCTAACAAATAATGATTCTTAAATAACTGGCCTGAAGTTACACCTTGGTCAGGCAACCTGCTTGGAGGCAAGGTAAGCGGCTGTTGCACATTAACCGCATTGAAATTTAGAGGCTGAGTCGGCTTGATGAAGCTGCTTTGGAGTGGAGGAAAGAGTAGTCACCATTTTTCTCTATTGTAGCAAAAATGTTGAGTCATTGTGAGCATAACTCTTAAGGGCTTCAGGTGCGACTCCGCACTATTCTTGGATGTGGACCTTAGGCCACTACTGTCGAAAGGGAATTGCTTAACGGCCAATATCAATGCTGAAATTTTGAAAATGTGCAGTTTATGAGACGTGAGGATACGGGAAGGATAGGGGAAGAGGAATAAGGTGGAAATCATCAGAAAATCCCATAACAATCACTAGGGAATCATGCTGCTGTCACGTTAACATCTAGTGTGATACACATGGGGGTCATGGCAGACCCTAATGGAATCCTTCATCACCCAGGTGACTAGCCTTGTTCCTGAGGGCATAAGTTTTTACTCTACTTCTTAGAAAGAGCCAGGCTTGAGAGTATGTGAAACATTTCCACGAGTTTTCCTTGAAAATGAGACCAGCATGGTGTAGCGTTTTCAAACATCCACTCTACTTCCACGTAGAAGACAGGATCATGGGCCATGGATTTCTATCGACTTTTTTTTTTTTTCCAAGACAGTAATGTTATGTGGGCCAACTCTTCCAGCAAAGATTACATTATGAAAATTAAGCGAGATACCCTGGGCCAAAGTCTCCACTCTATTTCCTGGAAATAGAAACAATGCTTAACCATGCTTCCAATCTCCCCATTCGAGTTCTTGAAAGAAGAGTCCAGGTTTTCTGCCATGATTCTAAGTGCCCACACTACCTTCTCTTCCCAAAAGGAAATGCTTGGTGTTGTAGGTTACGGTTGCCTTTCAATCAATGGCAGGATGGAAAATTGGTGTTGTGAGTCCAGGTTGTGCTGAGTGGACTGTTAGGATGACACAAGTTTGGTCCCATCCACCCAAATTTCTATCATAAATGCTTTAAAGGGAGGCCAGTCTTGGTACTGTGAACCAAGTCCTTTGTTCTTCCTACTCCTAGGAAATGACATTTGGTTCTGTGGGCCAATGTCTCCCCAAGAGTTTCTGGTACCAGGGGTCAGGCTAGGTATTGTGGGCCTAAGTCTTCAGTCTTGATTTTGTTACCAATTGGTTGGTCTAGACCTTCTGTTAGGGAAAGACAGAAGAAATGTTGTGGGCCAATTTCTCAGCTCTGCTTTCTGGAAATAGGAGAAGGGATTGGAACTGCCAACCCAGGTCAGAACTCTGGTTCCTGATTAGAAATCCAGGCAGGAGCCAAGGTCCTAGGTCTCGAGTTATGATACTCTTACTTGAGGACAGGCTTGCCCTGTGGAGTAGGTCTTCTTTGTATTAGTTTTCAGAGAGCACAGGTTTATTGCCATGGGGACGAGGCTCCCTGCTACTTATCCTTAGGAAAAGAAGGCTTTGTGCTCTGGGTCAGTGTCACAATGCCACATCCTCTCAAAGGAAGACAGTTTGCTTGGATGAACAGAGGCCTCCATTCTTCCTTTTGTTTAAAGAAGACAACTTTGTCTGTGATCCATAAACTTCACGTGAGTTTGTGTTCACAGGGGCTACATTAGGTGTAGTGTGAGAAGTTGTTTTGTATAGTCTGTTATAAATTAGATAGTCTTCATTTTGGGAGCCTGGACCTACACACTAATACCTGTTAGGAGAGTCCAGGTTCGGTGTCACATACCTAAGTTTTCATTCTAGTTTCCCATGCATAAAGACAGGATTGTTGCTATGGACCTAGAATACAACTTGACATTCATTCAGAGGGGAGAGGCTAAGAATTATGGTCCCAGGTCACCACTTCAATCTCTGATAGGTAAAAAAAAATCATAAGAAATGCTGTGGGACTAGGTCTTATGTGCTTGATAAGGTGAAAGGATTAGAACTGCTATCCAAGGTCACTACTCTGGCTCCTAAAAGAAATTCCAGACATAGAGCCAAGGTTTTACTTCTCCAAGAAAGATATTCATACCAGATGAAAGAATGGCCATGCAATTTAACATCTCCAAACTACTAATTTTCAGTGAGGACAGACTTGGTGGCTTTAATCCAGTGCTCCATTGTATTATTGTTAGGAAGATACTGGCTTTGTGTCATGGGTTCGAGTCTGAAGTCTACAACATTTGAAGGGAGAACAGTGCTGTTATCGTGAATGGAAATCTCCTTTGTTTTCTGTAAGAATGGATAGCTTTGATCTGTGGGCCATGCACTGCACATTAGTTTCTGTAACAAGATCTAGGATGTTGGTTGTGTGAATAGGACTTTTGCACAGGCTCTTCAAAATTAGAGAGTGTTAACCTCATAACCTCGGGACCATCAGCCAGTGAGAGACATAAAAAGAATGTGACTGTCCCTTGGGAATCCAGTGCCCATCAGAGACCTGCCTGTATCAAGAAAAGGTAGATCATGTCACACATGTGGATGATGTAGTGTTCCCTTTGGAATGATGAGTGCATATAACTTGCTAAAATTCACATAAAGACTGAAAAAACATTAGTCTGTATGTAACCGAAAGTGGCCGAGACAGCCGCCTAAGTGACCTCCAATTGAATGTCGTATACATATTAGAAATTTTACTTGAGGTCAGTGTTATATGTGGCCAGACAATGATCTTTAATTCATCTAAAGTTTGTGTGTTGTCAGGAAACCTTCCTCATTACAGTGGAGTCAGCGGTCCCATATGGAGCGTGATGAAACCTGGAGTTTGAATGTAACGTGAGGAAGCGACTGGATAGCTGTAGAAACAACAACACCATTTCCTTGGATTGTAGGTAAAATCTGAGTGATTGTGTGGATACCTCTTTGTGACACAAAGAACAGCTACCTCAGAATTCTATAGCAAACCTCAGACTACAAATTCTGAGAGGGATTGGTTTAAAGATCATGAGAAGAAATCTTAGAATTTGATATTGAGTTAGTTTCTTCAATGTGTTCTGGAATCCTTTGGTTTAGGTTAGCAGAGGAAAATGAGGTGGAAGTTACCTGAAAATCTTGTAGCGAGAACACGGGAATCCCACCACATTCCCATTGCTGCCCCAAGAGAGTGGCCTGATGGCATCACAGGTTGATCACCTGATATTGGGTGATGGTGTGGCTCTCATTTTTGAGTTACCCTTCTACATTCCTTGGTAAAATTCACATAAATGCTGAGAAAATGAGAGTCCTTGTACACCAGAGCATTGCCAAGATAGCCACCTCATTGCCCTTCAATCAAAAGGTCAGGTCTACATGAGACAATTGGCTTGAAGACAGCACTGTAGGCTACCAGACAACAATCCTTAGATAACTGGACTGCGGTTTCAGATGTGGTCACGTAGCCTACTTGTAGGCATGGGAGCTGCTCTAGCATATAACTGCGTTTAAATATGGAGGCTGAGTTTACATGAGGAAGGTACTTTTGAGCAGTGGAAATAGCAGGTGGCATTTTGTTATATTGTAGGTAAAGTTCTAAGTCATTGAGGATACTTCTTCATGGCAGAAACAACGGCTGCCTCAGAATGCCTCTATAGCAACACTCAACCTACAATTTCTGAGAGTGATTGTCTTAACAACAGTTGAAAGTAAGCTGAAAATTTGACATTGAGCCAGTTCCTTCAACGTGTTCTGGAATCCCTTGGTTTAGGCCAGCAGAGGAAAATCAAGTGGAAGTCTCTAAAAATCTTGTAGCAAGAATGCGGGAATCTCACGATATTTACATGGCTGCCCTGCAGGAATCTCGTGACTATCAAGAGACTGGCCTCAGGGAATCACAGGGAGATCACCTGATATGGAATGATGGTGTGGCACTCACTTTTGAGTTATCTTCTACAATCCTTGGTAAAATTCACATAAACACAGAGAAAAGGAAAGTTTGTATATACCAGGGTATGGCCGCGACAGCCACCTCACAGCCCTTCAATCGGAGGGTCAAGTCTGCATGAGAAAAGTGGCTTGCGGACAGCAGTGTAGGCTACCAGCAAAGGATACTTAGATAACTGGCTTGATGTTTTGGCTGTGGTCAGGCAACATGCTTGTATGCAATGGGAGCTGATCTAGCACAATAACCGCTTTCATATTTGGAGGCTGAGTTTACTTGAGGAAGGTACTTTAGAGCAGTGGAAACAGCAGTTGCCATATTGTTGTATTGTAGGTAAAATGCTGAGAAATTGTGAGAATACCTCTTCATGCTGGAAAGAACAGCTGGAAAAAGAGAATTCCTCTATAGAAAACCATAGACTACAAATTCTGAGAGGAATTGTTTTAACTACCATGGAGAGAAAGCTGAGATATTGACATTGAAGCAGTTCCTTCAAAGTGTTTTGGAATTCTTCGTTTTAGCCATAGAGGAAAATGTGGCAGATTTCACCCGAAAATCTCATAGCAAGAACGCGAGAATCTCACGATATTCATGTCCAGTCCTGCAAAAATCACGTGACCATCAAGAGACTGGCCTGAAGGCATCGCATGGAGAACAGGTGACATTGAATGATTGTGTGGCACACACTTTTGGCTTATCTTCTACATTCCTTGGTAAAATTCACATAAATGCAAGGAAAGGGGAGTCCATGTGTACCAGAGCATGGCCAAGAGAGCCATAATCGAAAGGTCAGTTCTGCATGAGAAGACTGGATTGAGGACAGTGGTGTAGGCAACTAAAGAATAATCCTTATGTAACTGGCCAAAATTTATGGTTTGGTTAGGCAACCAGCTTGAAGGCAAGGGCAGCAGCTGTCACAAAATCACCACGTTGAAATTTGGAGGCTGAGTCAGCTTCAGGAAGCTACTTTGGAGCAGAGGAAACTGCAGCCACCATGTTGCTCTATTGTAGCAAAAATGCTGACTCATTGTGAGCACAACTCTTAAAGACTTCAGGTGCAACTCCCACTCTATTCTTGGATGCAGACATTAGGCCACTGCTGCTGAGAGGGAATTGCTTAATGGCCAATGTTGAATTATTGAAAATGTGCAGTTTATGAAATGTGTTTTTAAAACACTTAGCTGAGGATAAGGTAAGAGGAATAAGGTGGAAGTCACCCGAAAATCTCATAGCAAGCACTAGAAAATGATATGGCAGTCACATTAACAATTTGCCTGATACACATGGGAGCCATGGAAGACCCCATGGGACTAGTCCTGTTCCTGATGGCATAGGATTTCATTCTACTTCTTAGAACGAACCAGACTTGAGTGCGTGTGAAACATTTACCACTTGAGTTTACCTTGAAAATGAGGCCAGCATGGTGTCATGTTTTTAAACATTTATTCTGCTTTCTTTGATCCAGGCAGAGGACAGGGTCATGGGCCATGGACTTTTATCGCCTTTTTTTTTCTTTTTACCAAGACAGTTTTGTTACGTGTGCCAAGTCCTCCACCAAAGGGTCCGTTATAGAAATTTAGGCAAGATACTCTGAGTCAAAATCTCCACTCTGTTTTCAGTAAATGAGAATAATACTTGGCCATGCTTCCAATCTCCCCATTCAAGTTCCTAAAAGAAGAGTCTAGGCTTTGTTCCAAGTTTCTTAGTGCCAACAATACTTTCTCTTACCAGGGGATAGGCTTGTTGCCGTAGGTTATGGTCACCTTTCAATCAATGGCAAAAGGGAAAACTGGTGACGTGTGTTCTAGATTGTGCTGAGTGGACTGTTAGGGTGAGATAAGTTTGGTTTCATAGGCCCAAATTTCTATCATAAATGCTTTAAATGGAGGATAGTCTTGATGTCATGAACTGAGTACTCCATCCTTCCTACTCCTAAGAGATGACATCTTGGTTTTGTTGGCCAATGTCTCCCAAAGAATTTCTGGTAACAGAAACCAGGCTGAGTATTGTGGGCCTAGGTCTTTAGTCTGGAATTTGTTACAAATATGTTGACCTATACCTTGTGGGCTTGTGCCTGCCAACTACTTTTTATTAGGAGTTCTAGATTTGGTGCCGAGTTCCGTAGTCTCTGGTTAGTTTCTCTTTCATAAAGAAGGATTGTTGCTGTGTACCAAGGACCAAAGGCAACATTCGTTCAGAGAGGACAGGTTTAGAACTGCTATCTCAGGTCACGACTTCTGTCTCTGTTATAGAAAGACAGAAGAAATGCTGTGGACCAATTTCTTAACTCTACATCCTAAAAATAGTGAAAGGGATTGGAACTGCAAATCCAGGTCATTGCACTGGTTCCTCATTAGAAATCTATGCAGGAGACAAGGTCCTAGTTCTCAAGTTAAGATTCTCTTACCAGAGGGCAGGCTTGCCTGGTGAGGTAAGGTCTCCTCTAACTTGATATCAGAGAGCAGACATTTATTGACAGTCTCCCTGGTACTTATCATTAGGAAAAGTCAGACTTTGTGCCCTGGGACAGTGTCACCACTCTACACCCATTCAAGGGAAGACAGTGCTGCTGCCATGATCAGAGGCCTCCATTCTCCCTTTTGTTCAGAGAAGACAGATTTCTCTTGAGTTTCGGTTCACAGAGGCTACCTTGGGTGTAGTGTGAGAAATCGTTTTGTCTAGTCTGTTATCAATTAGAGGTCTTGACCTTGGGATCCTGTTCCTGCACCCTATTGCTGTTAGGAAAGTCCAGGGTTGGTGTCACAGGCTTAAGTCTTCATTCTAGTTTCCTTTGCATAAAGACAGGATTGTTGACATGGGCATTGGACACCACTCGACATTCATACAGAGGGGTCAGTCTTAGAACCATGGGCTCAGTCCACCACTTCAATCTCTGTTAGGGAAAAACAGAAGAAATGCTGTAGAACTAGGTTTCAGCTTTACATGCTGGATATGGTAAAGGGATTGGAACTGCAAACCTAGGTCCCCACTCTGGCTCTTAAGAGAAATTCTTGACATGGAGCCAAGGTCCTACTTATCCAAGAAAGATAATCTTACTAGAGGAAAGACTGGCCTTGAGATTTAACATCTCCAACCTACTAATTTTTAGCGAGGACAGACTTGATGGCTTTAGTTCACAGCTCCATTGTATTATTGTAAGGAAGAGACTGGCTTTGTGCCATGGGTGAGAAAAGCCAGTGCTATTCCAATGAACGGAAGTCTCCTTTGTATTCTGTAAGAGTACACAGCTTTGGTCTGTGGGCCATGCACTTCACAATAGTTTACATCACAAGGACTAGGATGTTGTAGTTGAGTAGGTCTTTTGCGTTAGTCTGTTCAAAATTAGACAGTGTTAACCTCAAGACCATCTGCCCACAGGAGTCATGACAGGATCATGTGACTGCCCTGTGGGAATCCAGTGCCCATCAGAAATCTGCCTGTATGAAAAAAGGGAGATCACGTCACACATGGAGATGAGGAAGATCTCCCTTTGGAATACCAAGTGCATATCACTTGATAAAATTCACATAAACACTGAGAAAACATTAGTCTGTGTGTAACAGGAGGCCAAGGCAGCCTCCTAACTGACCTCCAATCAAATGTCATATCCACATCACAAATCTTATTAAAGGTCAATGGTATATGCGGCCAGACAATAATCCTTAATTCACCTCAGGTTTTGTGTATTGTCAGGAAACCTGCTTTATAGCAATGGAGGTGACGGTCACATATGGATGGCGATGAAACCTGGAGGCTGATTGTGCTGTGAGAAAGCGACTGGATAGTGGTGGAAACAACAACAGCCATTTTGCGGGATTGTAGGTAAAATGTTGAGTCATTGTGTGGCTACCTCTTCGTGGCGCAAAGAACAGCCGCCTCAGAATTAATTCCTCAATAGCAAACCTCAGACTACAAATCTTGAGAGAGATTTGCTTCATGACCATGGAAAGAAAGCAAAGAATTTGACATTGAGCCAGTTCTATCAACATGTTCTGGAAATCCTTGGTTTAGGACAGCAGAGAAAAATAAGGTGGAAGTCACCTGAAAATCTTGTAGGAAGAATGTGCAATTTTTGCCATATTCATGTGGCTGACCCGTGGGACCATCAAGAGACTGGCCTGAGGGCATCACAGGAAGGTCACATGACATGAGGTGTTTGTCTAGCTCTCACTTTTGAGTTACCCTTCTACATTCTTTGCTAAAATTCATATAAATACAAAGAAAAAAGAGTTCATGGGTACAAGTGCGTGGCCAAGACAGCCACATCACTGTCCCTAAATTGGAAGTTCAGATCTGAATGAGAAGAATGACTTGAGGACAGTGCTGCAGGCTACCAGACCACGATCCTTAGATAACTGGCCTGAGGTTTTGGCTGTGGTCAGGCAATCTGCTTGTAGGTAATGAGAGCTGCATTAGCACATTAACCACATTTAAATATGGAAGCTGAGTTTACTTGTGGAAGGTACTTTAGAGCGGCAGAAACAGTAGTTGAGTCCATGTGGGAATACCTTTTCATGGTGGAAAGAACAGCTGCCTCAGAATTTCTCTATAGCAAACTGTTGATTACAGTTTCTGAGAGGAATTGGCTTAATGTCCATGGAAAGAAAGCAGAGATATTGACATTGAGGCATATATTCAATGTGTTTTGGAATTCCTTGTTTTAGCCAGCAGTGGGAAATGAGGTGGATGTCACCTGGAAATCTCTTACCAAGAAAGCAGGAATCTCACGATATTCATGTCTTTCCTGTGGGAATCACACGGCCATCAAGAGACTGGCTTGACAGCATCACAGGTTGATCACATAACATTGGGTGATGAAGTGGCACTCACTTTTGAATTACCATGTACATTTCTTGGTAAAATTCACATAAGCACAAAGAAAAGGAGAGTCCATGTGTACCAGAGAGTGCCCAAGGAAGCCACCTAATGCCCTTTAAATGATAGGTCAGGCCTACATGAGAAGACTGGTTTGAGGACAGCAGTGTAGGCTACCAAACAGTGATTCTTAGATAACTGGCCTGAGGTTATGGCTTGGTCAAGCAACATGCTTCAAGGCAAGGGCAGCGGCTTTTGTACATTAATTGCGATGAAACTTGGAGGCTGAGTCGGCTAGAGGAAGCTACTTTGGAGCGGCTTTGTGCCTCCATTTTGCTCTAATGTAGCAAAAATGCTGAGTCATTGTGAGCATAACTCTTAAAGGCTTCAGGTGTGACTCCCACACTGTTCTTGGATACAGACCTTAGCCCACTACTGTTGAGAGGGAATTGCTTAACGGCCAATGCATCAATGCTGAAATATGGAAAATGTGCAATTTATGTTTTAAAAACACTTGGTTGAGTATAGGAGA
The DNA here is from genome assembly GCF_902729225.1 of Pteropus medius. Lineage (NCBI taxonomy): Eukaryota > Metazoa > Chordata > Mammalia > Chiroptera > Pteropodidae > Pteropus > Pteropus medius. The sequence continues at coordinate 258,859 of NW_024345842.1, read as the reverse complement.
AGAAGAATAAGGTGGATGTCACATGAAAATCACGTAGCAATCACTAGAGAATCATGCAGTGGTCACATTAACACTTAGCGAGAGACACATGGGGGTCATCAAAGACCCCACGGGAATCCTTTGTCACTCAGGTGACTAGTCTTGTTCCTGAGTGCGTAGGTTTTCACTCTACTTTATAGAACAAACCAGTTTTGAGCATAGGTGAAATGTTTTCCACTTGAGGTTACCTTGAAAATGAGACCGACATGATGTCGTGTTTTCAAATATCCCCTCTACTTTCTCTGATCTAAGCAGAGGACAGGGTCATGGACTTATATGGACTTTTTCTATTTTTACCAAGACAGTCTTGTTATGTGTACCAAGTCCTCCACCAAAAGTTCCGTTACGAAATTTTAGGAGAGATACTCTAAGCCAAGTTCTCTACTCTTTTTCCTGGAAATAGGAAAAATGCTTGGCCATGCTATCAATCTCCCCATTTGAGTTCTTGAAAGAAGAGCTTGGGCTTTTTGCCAAGTTTCTAAGTGCCCTCACTATCTTCTACCAGCGAAAGACTTGTTGCTATAGGTTTTGGTCACCTTTCAATATATGAAAAAAGGAAAAATTGGTGACATGGAACCAGGATGAGCTGAATGGACTGTTAGGATGACACAAGTTTGGTTCCATCGGTCAAAATTTCTGTCATAAACGCTTTAAAGTGAGGACTGTCTTGGTACCATAAAGCGCGTATTTCGGTCTTCCTAATCTTAGGAGATGACATCTTGATTCTGTGGGCAATGTCTCTCTAAGAGTTTCTGGTTGCAAGGGCCAGGCTGGGTTTTGTAGGCCTAGGTCTTCAGTCTGGAATTTGTTACCAATGATTGATCTAAACTTTCTGGGCCTGTGTACCAGAGAGTGCCCAAGGAAGCACTCCTTTCTATTAGGAGTTCCAGACTTGGTGCCAATTTCCACAGTCTTTGTTCTAATTTCTCTTCCATAAAGAAGGCTTATTGCTGTATGAGTAGGATCGAAGACGACATTCCCTCAGAGAGGACAGGCTTAGAACCATGACCCCAGGCCACTGCTTTACTCTCTGTTAGGGAAGACAGAAGAAAAGCTGTGGGCCTATTTCTCATCTCTACTTCCTGAAAATAGGAGAAGGGATTGGAACTGCAATCCAAGGTGACATTCTGGTTCCTGATTAGAAATCCAGGCAGGAGTCAAGGTCTTAGGTCATGAGTTAAGATTCTCTTACCCAACGACAGGCTTGCCTGGTGGGGTAAGGTCTCTAGCTTGTCTTTTGAGAACACAGGTTAGACAAGCTAGAGGAGTATAGTCTCCCTGGTAGTTATCTTTAGGAAAAGACAGGCTTTGTGCCTTGAGCACTTTTCACCACTCCACATATTTTCAAGGGAAGAAAGTGTTGCTGATACGAAAGGAGGCCTCCGTTCTTCCCTTTGTTCAGAGGATCTTTGATGTGGGCCGTAAACTTCACATGTATTTCTGTTCACTTGGGTTACCTTGGGTGTAGTGTGAGGAGTTGCTTTGTCTAGTCTGTTATCAATTAGACGGTCTTGACCATAGGAGAATAGGCCTGCACACTAATTTCTTTTGGGAAAGTCTAGACTTGATGTCACAGGCCTAAGTCTTCATTCTAGTTTCCCTTGCATAAAGACGGGATTGTTGCTATGGGCATTGGACACCACTCGACATTTGTACAGAGAAGTCGGTCTTAGAACCCTGGGTTCAGACCATCATTTCAATCTCTGTTAGGAAAAGAACAGAAGAAAACCTGCGGGACTAAATCTCAGCTCTACATGCTGGATAACTTTTAGGGATTGGAACTGTAAGCCAAAGTCAACATTGTCACTCCTAAGAGAAGGTGCTAAAAATATCCAAAAAAGATATTCTTACCAGAGGAAAGACTGGCCTTGAATTTTAATGTCTCCAACTTACTAATTTTCAACGAGGACAGGATTGGTGGCCTTAGTCCATTGCTTCTTCATATTATTGTTAGGAAGGGACTGGCTTTGTGTCATGGGCATGGTTCTCCAGTCTACATCATTTGAAGGGAGGACAGTGCTATTATCATGAATTGAGGTCTCCTTTGTTTTGTGCAAGAATAAACAGCGTTGGTCTGTGGGCCATGCACTTCACATTAGTTTCTGTCGCAAGGTCTAGGATGTTGGTAGTGTGAATAGGACTTTTGCATAGTCTGTTCAAAATTCAGACAGTGTTTATCTCAGGCCCATTGGCCCACAGGAGTCATGACGGGATCACGTGACCACCCCATGGGAATCTGGTGCCCATTAGAGACCTGCTTGTATGAAACAAAGAGAGATCATGTCACACATGGGGATGACGTAGTACTCCCATCTGAATGACGAGTGCATATCACTTGATAAATTTCACATAAACACTGCGAATACAGTACTCTGTGTGTAACAGAAGATGGCTGAGAGAACCTCCAAACTGACCTCCAATCAAATGTTGTATCCACATCACAAAACTTACTTGAGGTCAATAGTATATGCAGCCAGATAATGATCCTTAATTTGCCTCAGATTTTCTGTGTTGTTAGGAAATCTCCTTTATGGAAAGGAGGCAGTGGTCGCATATGGAGTACGATAAAACCTGGAATGTGAGTGTGCTCTGAGAAAGTGACTGGATAGTAGTTGAAACAAAAGCTGCCATTTTGCTGGATTGTAGGTAAAATGCTGAATCATTGTGTGGATACATCTTCTTGGCACAAAGAAAGGCTGCCTCCAAATTCCTCTATAGCAAACCTTAGAATATAAATTCTGAGAGGAATTAAAGCAGAGAATCTGATGTTAAGCCAGTTTCCTCCAGGTGCTCTGGAAACCCTTAGTATAGGCCAGCAGAAAAAAATGAGGTGCATGTCACCTGAAAATCTTGTAGCAATAGCATGAGTATCTCGCCATGTAGACATGGCTGCCCTGCAGGATTCATGCGACCATCAAGAGATTGGCCTGAGGTCATCACAGGGAGATCACATGACATTCGGTGATGATGCAGTGCTAACTTTTGAGGTACCATTCTACATTCCTTGGTAAAATTCTCTTAAACAGAGAAAAGGAAAGTCTGTTATAGAAAAGCGTGGCCGAGACTGCTACGTCAGTGGTCTTCAATCGAAAGGTCATTTCTACATGAGAAGACTGGCTTGAGGACAGTGTGTAGGCTACCAGACAATGATCTTTCCAAAACTGGCCTGAGGTTTTGGCTGTGGTCAAGCAAGTTGCTTGTAGACAATTGGAGCTGCTCTAGCACATTAACCACATTTAAATATGGAGGCTGAGTTTACTTGAGAAAGGAACGTTAGAGCATTGGAAATGGCAGTTGCCATTTTGCTGTATTGAAGGTAAAATGCTGATTCATTGTGAGGATACCACTTTGTGATGGAAGAACGGCTGCCTTAGAATTCCTCCATAACAAACTATAAACTACACATTCTGAGAGAGATTGTTTTAACACCATGGAAAAATAGCTGAATTATTGACATCAAGGCAGTTTATTCAGTGTGTTTTGGAATTCTTTGTTTTAGCCAGCAGTAGAAAAAAATAAAGTGGATGTCACCTGTAAATCTCTTAGCAAGAACGTGGAAAACTTGCAATATTCATGTCCTGTCCCGCAGCAATCAAGTGACCATTAAGAGACTGGCTTGTGGGCATCACAGGTTGATCACGTGACATTGGTGATGGTGTAGTGCTCACTTTTAGTTACCTTTCTATATTCCCTTGTAAAATTCACATAAATATTGAGAAAAGGAGAGTCCTGGTGTACCAAGCATGGCCGAGACAGCCATCTACTGCCCTTTAATTGCAAGTTCAGATCTGCTTCAGAATGGTGATGTAGGCTACCAAACAATGATCCTTAGATAACTGGTCTGAGGTTATGGCTTACTCAGCAACTTGCTTGAAGGCAGCAGCTTTTGCACATTATCCATGTTGAAATTTGGAGGCTGAGTTGGTTCGAGGAAGCTACTTTCGACCAGAGAAAACAGCAGCCGCCATTTTGCTCTATTGTAGCAAAAATACTGAGTCCTTTAAGACATGGATCATAAAAGCTTCAGCTATGACTTGTGCACTATTCATGGATGCAGACCTTAGGCCACTATTGTGGAGAGGGAATTGCTTAATGGCCAATGAATCAATGCTGAAACATTGAAAATGTGCTGTGTATGAGATGTGTTTCGAAAACACTTGGTTGAGTATAGGAGAAGAGGAATAAAGTAGAAGTCGCCTGAAAATCACATAGCAATCACTAGGGAATCATGCGGCAGTCACGTTAATACCTCGTGGGATACACATGGGAGTCAAGCAAGACCCTGTGGGAATCGTATTTCACCAAGGTCACTAGTCTTGTTTCTGTGGGTATAGGTTTCACTCTACCTAGAACGAACTAGGCTCATGCGTGTGTGAAAAGTTTACTACTTGAATTTACTTTAAAAATGAGACCGGAATTATGTTGTGTTTTCAAACATCCACTCTACTGTCTCTGATTCAGGCAGAGGACTGAGTCATGAACAATGGAACTCTATTGATTTTTTTTTCTTTTTACCAACACTGTCTTGTTACATGTGCCAAGTCTCCACCAAATGCTCCGTTTTAAAAATTTAGGTGAGATACTGTGGCCCAAGGCCTCTACTCCACTTCTAGGAAATAGGAACAATGCTTGGCCATGCTTCCAATCTCCCCATTCGAGTTTCTGAAAGAAGAGTCCAGGCTTAGTGCCAAGTTTCTAAGTGTCCCCATTACCTTCTTTACCAGGGTAAAGGCTTGATGATGTTGGTTACAGTCACTTTTCAATGAACGGCAAAAGGAAAATTGGTGATGTGGGTCCAGGTTGTGCTGAGTGGACTGTTAGAATGACACAAGTTTGTTTTCATCCAGCCAAATTTCTATCATAAGTTCTTTAAAGACAGGACAGTTTTGGTACCATGAAGTGAATCCTTTGGTCTTCCTCATCCTAGGTTCTGTGGGTCCATGTCTCCCCAAGAGTTTCTGGTACCATGGGCCAGATCAGTGTTTTGGGCCCAGGTTTGCAGACTGGATTTTGTTACCAGACCTAGTGGGCCTGTGGCTGCCAAATATTTTCTATTAGGAGTTGTAGGCTTTGTGCCAATTTCCACAGTCTCCGTTCTAGTTTCTCTTCCATAAAGAAGGCTTGTTGCTGTCTGCCTAAGACCTAGATGACATTCATTCAGAGAGGACGGGTTTAGAACCATGACCACAGGCCACTGCTTCAATCATTTTTAGGAAAAGACAGAAGGAATGCTGTGGGCCCATCTCTCAGCTCTACTTCCTAGAAATAGGAGCAGGGATTGGAACTGCAAAGCAAAGTCAGGACTCTTGTTACTGATTAGAAATCCAGGCAGGAGACAAGATCCTTGGTCTCGAGTTAAAATTCTCATACCTGAGGACAGGCTTACCCTGTTGGGTGAGATCTCTCCTAACTTCTTTTCAGAGAGCACAGGTTATTCCCATGGGTACCAGTCCCCCTGGTACTTATCGTTAGGAAAAGACAGGCTTTGTGCCTTGGGCCCAGGTCACCACACCACATCCTTTCAAGGTAAGACAATGTTGCTGGAATGAACAGGGGCTTCTATTCCTTCTTTTGTTCAAAGAAGACAACTTTGTTTGTGGGCCATAAACTTCACATGAGTTTCTGTTCACAGGGGCTACCTTGAGTATAGCGTGAGAATATGTTTTGTCTATTCTGTTATCAATTAGACAGTCTTCACCTTGGGAGCCTGGGACTACACACTAATTCCTGTTAGGAGAGTCCAGGCTTGGTATCACAGTCCTTGGATAAAGACAGGATTGTCATTGTGGATCTAGGATACTACTCGACATTCATACAGGGAGGAGAGGCTTAAAACTGTGAGCCCAGGACAACACTTCAATCTCTGTTAGGAAAAAACAGAGGAAATATGTAGACCTAGGTCTCAGCTCTACCTTCTGGAAAAGGTAAAGGGATTGAAACTGCAAGCCAAAGTAAACACTCTGGCTCTTAAGAGAAATTCTAAACATGGATCCAAGGTTCCAGTTCTCCAAGAAAGATATTCTTACCAGAGGAAAGACTGGCCTTGCAATTCAACGTCTTCAACCTACAAATTTTCAACAAAGATAGGCTTGGTGGCTTTAGTCCAGGGCTTGATTGTATCATTGTTAGAAAGAGACTGCCTTTGTGTCATTGTTAGATTGTATCATTGTTAGAAAGAGACTGCCTTTGTGTAGAGTGGTGCAAGTCTCCACTCTACATCATTTGAAGAAACGACAATGCTGTTATCATGAACAGAGGTCTCTTTTGTTTTCTATAAGAGTAGACAGCTTTGGTCTGAGGGCTATGCACTTTTCATTACTTTTTGTCACAAGGCCTAGGATGTTGGTAATGTGAGTAGGTCTTTTTTGTAGTCTATTCAACATCAGACAGTGTTAACCTAGGGACCATCGGCCTGCGGTTGTCATGACAGGATCATGTGACCGACCCATGGGAATTTGGTGCCCATTAGAGACCTGACTGTATGTAACACAGGATGATCATGTCACACATAGGGATGAGCTAGTGTTCCCTTAGGAATGATGAGTGCATGTCACCTTATAAAATTCACATAAACACTGAAAAACTTTAGTCTATGGGTAAAAGAAGCTGGCTGAGACGGCCTCCTAATGGACTTCAAATCTAATGTTTCCACATGGCAAAATTTACTTGAGTCAATGGTATAGATAGCCAGATATTGATCCTTAATTCGCCTCAGGTTTTGTGTGTTGTCAGGAAACTTGCTTTATGGCAATGGAGGCGGTGGTCACATATGGAGCACGATGAAACCTAGAGAATGAGTATGCTGTGAGAGAGCTACTGTATAGCAGTGGAAACAACAACTGCCATTTTGTTGGATTGTAGGTAAAATGCTGAGTCATTGTGAAGATACCTTTTTGTAGCACAAAGAAGGACTGCATCAGAATTCCTCTTTAGCAAACCTTAGACTACAAATTCTGAGAGGGATTGGCTTAATGACCATGGAAAGAAAGCTGGGAATTAGACATTGAGCCAGATCCTTCAATGTGTTCTGGAAACCCTTGGTTTATTCCAGCAGAGAAAAATGAGGTGGCAGTCATTGGAAAATCTTGTAGCAAAAATCTTGTGATATTCATGTGGCTGCCCTTCAGGAACCACAGGGAGATCATGTGACCTTGGTTGATGGTATGGCTCCCACTTTTGAGTTGCCCTTCTACATTCCTTGGTAACATTCACATAAACACTGAGAAAAGGAGAGTCCTTGTGTACCAGACTCTGGCAGAGACAGCTACGTACTGCCCTTTAATGGAAAGGCTAGGTCTGTATGAGAAGGCTGGCTTGAGGAAAGTGGTGTAGGCTTCCAGAGGAAGATCCTTCGGTAACTGGCTTGAGGTTTTGGCTGTGGTCATTCATCTTCCTATGGGCAATGGAAGCTGTTCTACCACGTTAACCACGTTGAAATTGCGAGGCTGAGTTGGTTTGAGGAAACTACTTTGGAGCAGAGGAAACAGTAGCCACCATTTTGCTCTATTGTAGCAAAAATGCTGAGTCACTGTGAGCATAAGTCTTAAATAGAGACTCCCGCACTATTGTTGGATGCGGACTTTAGGCCACTATTTGGGACAGGGAAATGCTTAATGTTGAAAAATATTGCTAAATATTGCTAAATATTGAAAAAGTTCAGTTTATGAGATGTGTCTTGAAAACACTTGGTTGTGGATAGGGGAAGAGGAATAAGGTGGATATCATCTGAAAATCACGTAGCAGTCACTAGAAAATCACGTGGAAGTCACGTTAAAACCTGGGAGACACATGAAGGTTATGGAAGACCCTGCGGGAATCTTTTGTGACCCAGAAGACTGACTATTCTTGTTCCTGAGGGCATAGGTTTTATTCTATTTCTTAGAACGAACCAGGCTTGTGTGTGAAAAGTTTACCACTCAAGTTTATCTTGAAAATGAGACCAGCATGGTGTCGTGTTTTCAAACATCCACACTACTTCCCCTGATCCAGGCAGAGGACAGGGTCATGGGCAATGGACTTATATGTACTTTTTCTTTTTTTTTAGTATGATGGTCTGTTACATGTGTCAAGTCCTCTACTAAAAGTTCTGTTATGAAAATTTATGCGAGATACTCTAGGCCAAGTTCTCCACTATACTTCTTGGAAATAGGAACAATGCTTGGCCATGCTTCCCATCTCCCTATTGAGTTCCTGAAAGAAGAAGCCAGGCTTTTTGTCATGTTCTAAGTGCCCACACTTCTTCCGTCTCCTACCAGAGGAAAGACTTGGTGCTGTAGATTATGGTCACCTTATAATAAATAACAAAAGGGAAAATTGATAACATGTAACTAGGTTACAGTGAGTGGACTATTAGAATGACACAAGTTTGATTCCATCGGCCCAAATTTCTATCATAAATGCTTTTAAGGGAAAACAGTCTTGGTGTCCTAAACAGAGCCTTCCAGTCTTCTTAGTCCTAGGAGATGATATTTTGGTTTTGTGGACCAATGACTCCCCAAAGTTTCTGGAACCAGGAGCCATGCTGCGTTTTGTGGGCCTAGGTCTTCAGTCTGGACTTTGTTACCAATTGGTTGGTCTAAACCTTCTGGGCCTGTGCTGACAACACTTTCTATTAGAAGTTCCAGGCTTGGTGCCGATCTCCACAGTCTCCATTCTAGTTTATCTTCCATAAGTAATGCTCATTGCTGTGTATCTAGGACCGAAGGCAATATTCTTTCAGAGTGGACAGGCTTAGAACCATGACTCCAGGCCATCGCTTCAGTATCTGTTAGGGAAAGACAGAAGAAATGCTGTGAGTCAATTTCTCAGCTCTACTTCCTGGAAATAAGAGAAAGAATTGGAACTGCAAACCAAGGTCAGCATTCTGATTAGAAATCCAGGCAGGAGACAAGGTCCTATATCTCGAGTTAAGATTCTTCTACTAGAGGACAGGCTTTCCCTGTGGGGTAAGGTCTCCTCTATCTTGTCTTTCGAGAGCACAGGTTTATTTCAATTAGTACAGTCTCTCTGGTAGTTATCCTTAGGAAATGCCAAGCTTTGTGCCTTGGGCCCTTGTCACCACTCCACATACTTTCAAGGGAAGACAGTGTGGCTGGTACGATAGGAGGCCTCCATTCTTCCTTTAGTTCTGAGAAGACAGCTTTGTTTGTGAGCCATAACTTCACATGTGTTTCTGTTCACAGGGGATACTTTGGGTGTAGTGTGAGAAGTTGTTGTGTCTAGTCTGTTATCAATTAGATGGTCTTGACCATGGGAGAATAGGCCTACACACTAATTTCTGTTAGGAGAGTCCAAGCTTTGTGTCACAAGCCTAAGTCTTCATTCTAGTTTCCCTTGCATAAAGACAGGATTGTTGCTGTGGGCCTAGGACACCACTCGACATTCATTCAGGGAGGAGAGGCTTAGAACCATGGATCCAGGCCTACACTTAAATCTCTGTTAGAAAAAAAAAAAACCTGAAGAAATATTTGGGACAAGTTCTCAGCTCTACATCCTAGAAAAAGTAAAGAGATTGGAACTGCAAGCCAAAGTCAACACTCTGGCTCCTAAGGGAAATTCCAGACATGGAGCCAGGTTTTAGTTCTCCAAGAAAGATATTCTTACCAAAGGAAAGACTGGTCTTATGATTCAATGTCTTCAACAAATTTTCAATGAGGGCAGGCTAGGCTGTTTTAGTCCAAGGCTTCATTGTATCATTGTTTGGAAGAGACTGGCATTGTATCATAGGCCCAGGTCTCCAGTCTATATCATTTGAAGGGAGGACAGTACTGTTACCATGAATGGAGGTCTCCTTTGTTATCTGTAAGTGCAGACAGCTTTGGTCTTCGGGCCATGAACTTCACATTAGTTTCCATCACAAGGTCTAGGATGTTGGTAGTGTGAGTAGGTCTTTTGCCTAGTCTGTTCACAATTCGACAGTATTAACCTCAGGACCATTGACCCGTAGGGATAACGACAAGATCATGTGACCACTCTGTGGGAATACAGTGCCCATCAGAATTCCCACTCTGTGGGAATACAGTGCCCATTTCTTTTATGAAACAAAGGGAGATAGGTCACACATGGGGATGATGTAGTGCTCCCTTTGGAATGAAGAGTTAATATCACTTGATAAAATTCACATAAAATAGAAAACATTAGTCTGTGTATAATAGAACGTGGCCAAGACAGCCTCCTAACTGACCTCCATATGAATGTCGTATACACATGACAAAAATTACTTTAGTTCAATGGCATATGGGGCCAGAAAATGATCCTTAATTTGCCTTAGAGTTAGTGTATTGTCAGGAAAACTGCTTTATGACAATGGAGAAGGTGGTCGCATATGGAGCACGATGAAACCTGATGCTGAGTGTGCTATGAGTAAGTGACTGGATAGAGGTGGAAACAACAGCTGCTATTTTGCTGGATTGTAGGTAAAATGCTGAGTCTTTGTGTAGATACCTCTTCATAGCACAAGAAATGCTGCCTCAGATTTTCTCTATAACAAACCTCAGACTACAAATTCTGAGATGGATTCGCTTAACAGCCATGGGAAAAAAAGCTAAGAATTTGACACTGAGCCAGTTCCTTTAACTTGTTCAGGAAACCCTTGGTATAGGCCAGCAGAGGAAAATGAGGTTGAAGTCTTCTGAAAATTTGTATCAAGAACACAGGAATCTCGTGATATTCACATCCTTAGCGGGAATCACGTGACCATCAAGAGACGGGCCTGAGAATATCACAGGTTGATCACGTGACATTGGGTGATGGTGTGGTGCTCACTTTGGAAACATTCTTCTACATTCCTTGGTAAAATTCACATAAACACAAAGAAAAGGAGAATCCTTGTGTACCAGGGGGTGACGGAGACAGCCACCTCACTGCCCTTTAATCGAAAGGTAAGGTCTGCATGAGAACACTGGCTTGAGGACAGTGGTGTAGGTTACCAGAAAATGATCTTACATAACTGACCAGAGGTTTCGGCTATCTGATTTTAGGCAATGGGAGATGTTCTAGCACATTAACCGTGTATGCATATGGAGGCTCAGTTTATTTGAGGAAGGTACTTTACATGGTGGAAACAGCAGTTGCCATTTTGCTGTATTGAAGTAAAATGCTGAGTCATTGCGAGGATACCTCTCCATGGCAGAAAGAACAGCAAGTCGTTAACTATAAATGCTGAGAGGGATTGGCTGAATGATCATGGAAAGAAAACTGAGAATTTGATATTAAGCCAGTTCCTTCAATGGGTTTTGGAATTCCTTGTAGTAACAGCAGAAAATGAGGTGGATGTCACCTGAAAATCTCATAGTAAGAACATGGGAATCTCACAATATTCACTTCCTGTCCAAGTGAAATCATGTGATCATCAGGAGACTGCCCCGAGGGCATCACAGGTTGATCACGTGACTTTGGGTGATGGTGTGACACTCACTTTTGAGTTACCCTTCTACCTTCCTTGCTAAAATTCACATAAACACTGTGAAAAGGAGAATCTGTTTGTACCAGAGCATGGCTGAGATAGCCACCTACTTCCTTTAATCGAAAGGTCAGGTCTTCGACTGGCTTGAAGACAGCGGTGTAGACTACCAAACAATGATCCTTAGATAACTGGCCTGATGTTACTGCTTGTTCAGGCAACCTACTTGAAGGGTAGGGCAGAGGCTGTTGCACAGTAACCAAGTTGAAATTGGGTGGCTGAGTCGGCTTGAGAAAGCTACTTTGGAGCAGAGGAACAGAAGCCAGCATTTTGCTCTATTGTAGCAAAAATGCTGAGTCATCATGAGCATAACTCTTAAAGGTTTCAGGTGCGACTCTCACACTATTCTTGGATGCAGACCTTAGGCTACTACTGTATTGAGGGAATAGCTTAAAGGCCAATGCATCAATGCTGAAATATTGAAAATGTGCAGGTTATGAAACATGTTTGAAAACACTTGGTAGAGGATAGGAGAAGAAGAATAAGGTGGAATTCACTGGAAGATCACTTAGCAATCACTAGGGAATCATGCAGAGGTCACGTTAACACCTCACGGGATACACATGGGGGTCATAGAAGCCCCTGCGGGAATGTTTGTCTGAGGGCATAGGTTTTCACTCTACTTCTTAGAATGAACCAGTGTATGTGAAACGTTATCTGCTTGAGTTTCCCTTGAAAATGAGACCGACAGATGTTGTGTTTTCAAACTTCCACTCTACTTCACCTGATCAAGGCAGAGGACATTATCATGGGCCATGGACTTCTCTCAACATTTTTTTTTTCATTTGTGCCAAGTCCTGTACAAAGTTTCCATTATGAAAATATGGTGAGACACTCTAGGCCAAGGTCTCCACTATATTTCTTGGAAATAGGAACTATGCTTGGTCGTCCTTCCATTCTCCCCATTCCAGTTCCTGACAGAAGAGTCCGGCGTTGTGCCAAGTTTCTAAGTACCCACACTACCTTCTCTTACCAAGGAAAAGGCTTGGTGCTGTAGGTTACGGGCACCTTTTAATCAATAACAAAAGGTAAAATTGGTGACATGGGAACAGGTTGTGCTGAGTGGACTGTTAAGATGACACAAGTTTGGTTGCATCAGCCCAAATTTCTATTATAAATGCTTTAAAGGGAGGACAGTCCTGGTGCTGTAAGCCGAGTTTCTGTTCTTCCTACTCCTAGGAGATGACTTCTTGGTTCTGTGGGCCAATGTCTCTCCAAGAGTTTCTGGCACCAGGGGCCAGACTAGGTGTTGTGGGCCAAAGTCTTCAGTCTGGACTTTGTTACCAACTGGTTGGTCTAGACCTTGTGGGTCTGCGGCTGCCACCTACTTTCTATTGGGAGTTCCAAGGTTGGTGCCGATATCCACAGTCTCTGTTCTAGTTTCTTTTTCATAAAGAAGGCATGTTGCTGTGTGCCTCGGACCGAAGGCCACATTCATTAATATAGTACAGGCTTAGAACTGTAACCCCAGGTCACCACTACAGTCTCTGATAGAGAAAGACAGAAAAAATGCTGTGGGCCAATTTCTCAGCTGTACTTCCTGAAAATACAAGAAGGGATTAGAACTGCAAACCAAGGTCAGTGCTCTTCTTCCCATTTAGAAATCCAGGCAAGAGACAAGGTCCCAGGTCTAGAGTTAAGATTCTCTTATCTGAGGACAGGCGTGCCCTGTGGGGTACAGTTTCTTCTATACTAGTTTTCAAAGAGCACAGGTTTATTGCCATAGTTACCAGTCTCCCTGTTACTTTATTGTTAGGAAAAGATAAGCTTTATTCCTTGGGCCCATGTCACTACTCCATATTCTTTCATGGGAAGACAGTGTTGCTAGTATGAATGGAGGCCTCCATTCTTTCTTTTGTTCAGAAAAGGAGGCTTGGTTTGTGGACTGTAAACTTCACATGAGTTTCTGTTCACAAGGGTACCTTGGATGTAGTGTGAGAAGATGTTTTGTCTATTCTGTTATCAATTAGAAGGTCTTCACCTTGGGAGCCTGGCCCTATACAATAATTCCTGTCCAGACTTGGTGTACAAGGACTAAGTCTTCATTCTAGTTTCCCTTGCATAAAGACAGGATTGCTGTTGTGACCTTAAGACAACATTCAACATTCGATCAGGGAGGAGAGGCTAAGAACCATGGACCCATACCACCATTTCAATATCTGTTAGGATGAAATAGATGAAATGCTGTAGGAACTTGTCTCAGCACTACATGCTGGAAAAGATGAAGGGATTGGAACTGCAACCTAAAGTCACCACTCTGGTTCCTAAGAGAAATTCCAGCATGGAGCCAAGGTTCTAGTTGTCCAAGAAAAATATTCTTACCAGAGGAAAGACAGGCCTTGCAATTAAACTTCTCCAACCTACTAATGTTCAACAAGGATAGCCTTGATGGCTTTAGTCCAGGTTTCCATTATATCATTGTTAGGAAGTGACTGGCTTTGTATCATGGGCATGAGTCTCCAGCCTACATCATTTGAAAGGAGGACAATGCTGTTACCATGAACAGAGGTCTCCTTTGTTTTCTGTAAGAGTAGACAGCTTTTGTCTGTGGGCCATGCACTTCACATTAGTTTCCGTCACAAGGTCTAGGATGTTGGTAGTGTGAGTAGGTCTTTTGCATAGTCTGTTCAAAATTAGACAGTGTTAACCTCAGATCGTTGACCCGCGGGAGTCACGATAGGTTGACATGACTGCCCTGTGGGAATCCGGTGCACATTCGAGACCTGTCTGTATGAAACAAAGGGAGATCATATCACACATGGGGATGACACAGGGCTCCCTTTAGAATGACGAATGCATATCACTTCATAAAATTCACATAAGAACTGAGAAAACATTAGTCTGTATGTAACAGTAGATGACTTAGACAGCCTCCTAACTGACCTCTAATTGAATGTTGTATTCACATCACAAAACTTATTTGAGGCCAATGGTATATTCAGCCAGACAATGATCCTAAATTCGCCTCCAGTTTTGTCAGATGTCAAGAAACCTGCTTTATGACAATGGAGGCGGCGGTCTCATATAAAACACGATGAAACCTGGAGGTTGAGCATGCTGTGAGGAAGTGACTGGATAGCGGTGGATAAAATAGCTGCTATTTTGCTGGATTGTAGGTAAAATGCCGAGTTTTTGTGTGGATATCTCTTCGTAGCAAAAGAACACTGCCTCAGAATTCCTCTGTAGCAAACCTCAGACTTCAAATTCTGAGAGGGATTGGCTTAACGACCATGGATAAAAAGCTGAGAATCTGACATTGAGCTAGTTCCTTTAACATGTTCAGGAAAACATTGGCTTAGGCCAGCAGAGGAAAATGAGGTTGAAATCAACTGAAAATTCATATCAAGAACGCGGGAATTTCGTGATATTCATGTCCTGTAGCGAGAATGATGTGACCATCAAGAGATTGGCCTGAAGACAGCACAGATTGATCATGTGACATTGGGTGATGGTCTGACTCTCACTTTGAATTTATTCTTCTACATTCCTTGGAAAATTCATATAAACACTGAGAATAGGAGAGTCCTTGTGTACCAGAGTGTGGCCGAGACAGCTACCTACTGCCCTTTAATTAAAAGGTCAGGTCTGGATGAGAAGACTGGCTTGTGGACAGCTGTGTAGGCTACTACACAATGATCCTTAGATAACAGGCCTGAGGTTACGGCTTGGTCATGCTACCTGCTTGAAGGCAAGGGCAGTAGCTATCGCACATTAACAGTGTTGAAATTTAGAGAATGAGTCGTCTTGAGGGAGCTACTTTAGAGCAGGGGAACTGCAGTCGCCATTTTGTTTATTGTAGCAAAATGCTGAGTTACTGTGAGCATAACTCTTAAAGGCTTCAAGTGCGTCTCATGCACTATTCTTGAATGTGGACCTTAGGCCACTACTGTCAAAAGGGAATAGCTTAACGACCAATGCATCAATGTTGAAATATTGAATATGTGCAGTTTATGAGAAGTGTTTGAAAACACTTGGTAGAGGATAGGAGAAGAAGAATAATGTAGAAGTCACCTGAAAATCATGTAGCAAAAACTACGAAATCATGCATCTGTCACGTTAACACCTTGTGGGTTACATATGGGTGTCATGTAAGAACTCGCAGGAATCGTTTGTCACCCAAGTG
Source organism: Pteropus medius (assembly GCF_902729225.1). NCBI lineage: Eukaryota > Metazoa > Chordata > Mammalia > Chiroptera > Pteropodidae > Pteropus > Pteropus medius. The sequence continues at coordinate 243,236 of NW_024345842.1, read as the reverse complement.
ATTAGTCTTCTTGCTGAGGGCATACGTTTTCACTTTACTTCTTAGAACAAACAAGGCTTGAGTGTGTGTGTAACATTATCTACTCGAATTTACCTTGAAAATGAGACTGGCATGGCGTCGTGTTTTCAAAAATCCACTCTACTTCCCCTTATCCAGGCAGAGTGTAGGGTCATGAGTCATCAACTTTTTTTTTTCTTTTTTATCAAGACGGTTTTGTTATTTGTGCCAACTCTTGCACCAAGGTTTCCGTTATGAAAATATAGGTGAAATACTCTAGGCAGTATCTCCACTATACTTGTAAATAGGAACTATGCTTGGCTATGCTTCAAATCTCCCCATTCAAATTCAAGGCTTTGCGCCAAATTTCTAAGTGCCCATACTACCTTCTCTTACCAGGGGAAAGGCTTGGTGCTATAGGCTATGGTCACCTTTTAATCAATGCCAAAAGGGAAAATTGGTGATGTTGGAAGAGGTTGTGTTGAGTGTTTAGGATGATAGAAGTTTGCTTCCATTGGCCCAAATTTCTCTTATAAATGCTTTACTGTTTTGGTGCCATAACTCAAGTCCTCCATTCCTCCTACTCCTAGCAGATGATTTTTGGTTCTGTGGGCCAATGTCTTCCCAAGACATTTTGGAACCAGGGGCCAGGCTGGGTGTTTTGGGCCAGGTCTTCAGTTTGGACTTTGTTACCAATTGGTTGGTTAGACCTTGTGGGTTTGCAGCGGCCAACTACTTTCTATTAGGGGTTCTGGGCTTGGTGCTGATTTCCACAGTCTCCATTCTAGTTTCTCTTCCATAATGAAGGCTTGTTGCAGTATGCCTAGGACCAAAGGTGACATTCGTTCAGAGAGGACAGGCTTAGAACCGTGAGCCCAGGTGACCGCTTCAGTCTCTTTTAGGGAAAGACAGAAGAAATACTGTGGGCCAATTTCTCTGCTCTAACTCTTGGAAATAGGGGAAGGGTTCGGAACTACATACCAAGGTCAGTGCTCTGGTTCCTAATTCAAATTCCAGGCAAGAGACAAGGTCCTAGGTCTCGAGATGAGATTCTCTTACCTGAGGACAGGCTTGCCCTGTGGGATAAGGTCTCTTCTATACTAGTGTTAGAGCACAGGTTAGAGAGCACAGGTTTATTGCCATGGTTACCAGTCTCCCTGGTACTTATCGTTAAGAAAAGACAAGCTTTGTGCCTTGGACTGGTACCACCACTTCACATCCTTTCATGGGAAGACAGTGTTGCTGGTACGAACGAAGGACTCCATTCTTCCTTTTGTTCAAAGAAGATACCTTTGTTTGCGGGCCAAAAACTTCATGTAAGTTTCTGTTCACAAGGACTACCTTGGATGTAATGTGAGAAGTTGTTTTTGTCTATTGTTATCAATTAGAGGGTCTTCACCTTGACAACTGGGGCCTGCACACTAATTCCTGTTAGGAAAATCCAGGCTGGTGTACAAAAAACTTTATTTTATTCTTACTTTTATAAAGATAGGATTCTTGCTGTGGATCTAAGATGGCACTCTACATTCATCCAGGGAGGAGAGGCTTAAACCCTTCAATCTCTGTTAGGAAAAAACAGATGAAATATTGTGGGACTAGATTCCAGCTCTACCTCCTAGAAAAGGTGAAAAAATTCACCACTCCGACTCCTAAGAGAAATTCCAGCATGGAGCCAAGGTTCTAATTCTCGACGAAAGATATTCTTACCAGAAGAAAGACAGGCCTTGCGATTAAATATCTCCGACCTACTAATTTTCAATGAAGACAGGTTTGATGGCTTTAGTCCAGGGCTCAATTATACCATTCTTAGGAAGAGACTGGGTTTCTGTCATGGATGTGAGTCTGGAGTCTACATCATTTGAAAGAGGACAGTGCTGTTACCATGAACAGAGATCTTCTTTGTTTTCTGTAAGAGTAAACAGCTTTGGTCTTTGGGCCAAGGACTACGCATTAGTTTCTGTCACAAGGTCTAAGATGTTGGTAGTGTAAGTAGGTCTTTTGCGTAGTCTGTTCAAAATTAGACAGTGTTAATCTCGGGACCATAGACCTGCAGGAGTCACGATAGGTTGACATGACTGCCCAGTGAGAATCAGGTGCCCATCAGAGACCTGTCTGTATGAAACAAAGGGAGATCGTGTCATATATGGGATGACATAGTGCTCTTTTTGGAATGACGAGTGCATATCATTTCATAAAATTTACATAAATACTGAGAAAACATTAGTCTTTGTGTAGCAGTAGCTGGTCGAAGGAGCCTCCTAATGAACCTCCAATCGAATGTTGTATCCACATCACAAAACTTATTTGAAATCAACAGTATATTCAGCCAGACAATGACCCTAAATTTGCCTCTGGTTTTGTGATTGTCTGGAAACCTGCTTTATGGCAATGGAGGCATTGGTAACCTATGGAGCACAATAAAATCTGGAGACAAAGTGTGCTCTGAAGATGTGACTGGATAGCAGTGGGAAAAAAAAGCCACCATTTTGCTGGATTTTAGGTAAAATGCTGAGTAATTGTGTGGATACGTCTTCGTGGTGCAAAGAAAGGCTGCCTAAGAGTTCCTCTCTAGCAAACCTCAGACTACTAATTCTGAGAGGGATTGTCTAAACGACCATGGATAGAAAGCTGAGATTTTGACATTGAGTCAGTTCTTTCAACACATTCTGGAAACACTTTGTTTAGGCAAGCAGAGAAAAATGAGATGAAGTCACCTAAAAATCTTTTAGCACAAACACAGGAATCTCGATATATTCATGTGGCTGACCCTCAGGAATCACATGACCATCAAAAGACTGGCCTGAGGGCATCACAGTTTGAACATGTGACATTAGGTGATGGTGTGGTGCTCACTTTTGAGTTACCCTTCTATATTTCTTGGATAATTCACATAAAAAGGAGAATCCATGTATATCAGAGCATGGCTGAAACAGCCATGTTACTGCCCTTCAATCGAAAGGTTACATCTGCATGAGAAGACTGGCATGAGGACAGCATTGTAGTCTACCAATTCCTTAGATAGCTGGCCAGAGGTTTCAGCTGTGATCATACGACCTGCTTGCAGGCAAAGTGAGCTGCTCTAGCACATTAACCGCATTAAAATATGCAGGCTGAGTTTACTTGAGGAAGGAAACTAGAGTGATGGAAGCAGCAGTTGCCATTTTGCTGTATTGTAAGTAAAATGCTGAGTCATTGTGAGGATAGCTCCATGGTGGAAAGATCGGCTGCCTTGGAATGCCTCTATAGCAAACCGTAGACTTCAAATTCTGAGAGGAATTGGTTTAACAACCATGGAAAGAAAGCTGAGAACTTAACATTGAGCTACTTCCTTCAACTTGTTTTGGAATTCTTTGTTTTAGCCAGCAGCAGAAAATGGGGTGGATGTCACCTGAAAATCTTGTAGCAAGAACGCCGGGATCTCGTGATATTCATGTCCTGTCCCGCGAGAATCACGTGACCATCAAGTAACTGGCTTCTGGGAATCATTGGTTGATCACATGACATTGAATGATGGTATGACACTCACTTTTGAGTTACTCTTCTATATTTCTTGGTAAAATTTACATAAACACTGAGAAAAGGAGTGTCATTGTGTACCAGAGCATGCCGAGATATCCAGTTGCACTCTAATCGAAAGGTCATGTCTGCACGAAAAGACTGGCTTGAGGACAGCAATGTAGGCTACCAAACACTGATCCTTAGATAACTGGTCTGAGGTTATAACTTGGTCAGGCAACCTGCTTGAAGGGTAGTGGCAGTTGCACATTAACCATGTTGAAATTTAGAAGATTAATCTGCTTGAGGAAGCTACTTTAGAGTGGAGAAAACAACAGCCACCATGTTGTTCTATTGTAGCAAAAATGCTGAGTCATTGTGACCATAACTCTTAAAGGCTTCAGGTGTGACTCCCGCAGTATTCTGGGATGTGGACCTTAAGTCACTACTGTCGAGCGAGAATTGCTTAATGGCCAATGTGTCAATGCTGAAATATTGAAAAAGTGCAGTTATGAGATTTGTTTTGAAAACACTTGGTTGAGGATAGGAGAAGAGGAATAAGATGGAAGTCACCTGAAAATCACGTAGCAATCACTAATGAATCATGCCACGGTCACATGAAAAAATTGCCTGATACACATGGGGGTCATGAAAGATCCCGTGGGAATTCTTTGTCACCCAGGTAACAAGTCTTGTTTCTGAGTTCATAGATTTTCACTCTACTTCTTAGAATGAACCAGGCTTGAGTGTATGTGAAAGGTTTACCACTCAAGTTTACCTTGAAAATGAGACTGGCATGGTATCATGTTTTCAAACATCCACTCTAATTCTTATTCAGGCAGAGGACAGTGTCATAGGCCATGGACTTCGATCAACCTTTTTTTTTTTCCCCAATACAGTCTTGTTACACGTGCCAAGTCCTGCACCAAAGTTTCCATTATGAAAATTTAGGCGAGATGCCCTAGGCCAAGGTCTCCACTCTATGTCCTAAAAATAGGATCAATGCTCTGCCGTGCATCCAATATCCCCATTTGAGTTTCTGAAAGAAGAGTCCAGGCTTTGTGCCAAGTTTCTACTTGTCCACAGTACTATCTCTTACAAGGGGAAAGGCTTGGTACTTTAGGTTATGGTCACCTTGCAATCAATGGCAGAAGGAAAAATTGGTGACGTGGTACTAGGTTGTGCTGAGTGGACTGTTAGGATGACACAAGTTTGGTTCCAGGGGCCCAAATTTTTATAATAAATGCTTTAAAGGAAGGAAAGTCTCGATGCCATGAACCGACACCTCCATTCTTCCTAGTCCTAGAAAATGACATCTTGGTTCTGTGGGCCAATGCCTCCTAATGAGTTTCTGGTACCAGGGCATAGGCTGGGTATTGTGGGTCTAGGTCTTCAGTCTGGACTTTTTTACCAATTGGATGATCTAGACCTTGTTGACCTATGGCTGCCATTACTTTCTATTAGAATTTCCAGGCCTGGTGCTGATTTCCACAGTCTCCATTCTAGTTTCTCTTCCAAAAAGAAGGCTTGTTGTTGTGTGCCTAAGACCAAAGGTGATATTCATTCAGAGAAGACAGGCTTAGAACCGTGACCTCAGACCACTGCTTCAGTGTCTGTTAGAGAAAGACAGCAGAAATGCTATGGGCCAATTTCTCAGCTCTACAGCTTAGAAATAGGGGAAGGGATTCAAACTACATACCAAAGTCAGCACTCTGGTTTCTGATCAGAAATCCAGGCAAGAGATAATGCCCAAGCCTCGAGTTAAGATTCTCCTACCTGAGGACAGGCTTGCCCTATGGCATAAGGTCTCCTCCAACTTGTTTTCAGAAGGCACAGGTTTATTGCCATGGGTACCAGTCTCCTTGGTACTTAATTTAGGAAAAGACAGGCTTTGTGCCTTGGGCTTGTGTCACTACTCCACATCCTTTCATGGGAAGACAGTGTTGCTGGCCCGAACAGAGGCCTTCATTCTTCCTTTTGTTCAGAGGAGACTGCTTGTTTGTGGACCGTAAACTTCACAGGACCTAACTTGGGAGTAGTGTAAGAAGTTGTTTTGTCTAGGCTGTTATAAATTAAACGGTATTGACATTGGGAGCCAGATCCTGCACCCTAATTCCTGTTATGAGAGTCCAGGCTTGGTGTCATAGGTCTAATTCATCATTCTAGTTTACCTTGCATAAAGATAGGATTGTTGCTATGGGCCTAGGACACCACTCAACATTTGTTCCGGGAGGCTAGGCTTAGAACAGTGGGCCCAGGCCACGACTTCCATATCTGTTAGGGAAAAAACAAAACAAAGCAAAACAAAACAAAACAGAAGAAATGTTGTGTGACTAGGTCTCAGCTCTACATCCTGGAAAAGGTGAAGAAATTGGAACTGCAAGCGAAAGTAACCACTCTCACTCCTAAGAGAAATTACAGACATGGAGCCAAGGTTGTAGTTCTCTAAAAAAGATTTCTTACCAGAGGAAAGATTGGCCTTGCAAATTAACATCTCCATCCTACTAATTTGCAATGAGGACAGGCTTGATGGTTTTATCCCAGGGCTCCATTGTATTATTTTTAAAAAGAGACTGGCTTTGTGTCATGGGCGCGAGTCTCCACGTTACATCATTTGAAGGGAAGACAATGCTGTTACCATGAAAGAAGATCTCCTTTGTTTTACGAAAGAGTAGACAGCTTTGGTCTTTGGGCCATGCACTTCACATTAGTTTCTGTTACAAGGTCTAGGATATTGGTAGTGTGAGTAGTAATTTCGCATAGTCTGTTCAAAATTAGACAGTGTTAACTTCGGGACCATCAACCTGAGGGAGTCACGATCGGAACACGTGACCGCCCTGTGAGAATCCAGTGCTCATCAGAGACCTGCCTGTATGAAACAGAGAGAGATAATGTCACACATGGGGATGACATAGTGCTCCCTATGGAATTAAGAGTGCATATCACCTGATAAAATTCACATAAACACTGAGCAAACATTAGTCTGTATGTAACAGAATGTCGCCGAGACAGCCTCCTAACTGACCTCAAATCTAATGTCGTATCCACATCACAAAACTTACTTGAGGTGAACGATATATATAGCCAGGCAATGATCATTAATTCACTTCAGGTTTTGTGTGTCAGGAAACCTGATTTATGGCAATGGAGGCCATAAAAAACAAAACAAAACAAAACAAAACAAAACAGAAGAAATGTTGTGTGACTAGGTCTCAGCTCTACATCCTGGAAAAGGTGAAGAAATTGGAACTGCAAGCGAAAGTAACCACTCTCACTCCTAAGAGAAATTACAGACATGGAGCCAAGGTTCTAGTTCTCTAAAAAAGATTTCTTACCAGAGGAAAGATTGGCATCCCTGTTATGGAATGCAATGAAACCTGGAGGCTAGTGTGCTGTGAGGAACCAACTGGTTAGTGGCGGAAACAACAGCTGCCATTTTGCTGCATTGTAGGTCAAATGATGAGTCATTGTGTGGATACCTCTTCGTGGCGAAAGAATGGCAGTCTCAGAATTTCTCTATAGCAAACCTAAGACTACAAATTCTGAGATGGATTGGCTTAACGACTGTGAAAAGAAACTGAGATTTTGACATTGAGCCAGTTCCTTCAATGTGTTCTGGATAACCTTGGATTAGTCCAGCAAAGGAAAATGAGATGGAAGACACCTGAAAATCTCATAGCAAGAACTTGGGAATATTGTGATACTCATGTCTCTGCCCTGCAGGAATCACGTGATCATCAAAAGACTGGCCTGAGGGCATCACAGGGAGATCATGTGACATTAGGTGATAGTGTGGCACTCACTTTTGAGTTACCCATCTACATTCCTTAGTAAATTCACATAAACACAGAGAAAGGAGAGTCCATATGTACCAGAGCATGGCCGAGACAGTGACCTCACTGCCCTTCAATTGAAAGGACATGTCTGCATGATATGACTCCTTGAGATCAGGAGTATATGATAACAGACAATGATACTTAGATAACTAGACAAAGATTTCAGCTTAATCAGGCAACCTCCTTGAAAGCAAGGGCAGTGGCTGAGGCCCATTAACTGTGTTGAAATTTAGAGGCTGAGTTGGCTTGAGCAAGCTACTTTGGAGCGGAGAAAACAGCAGCTGCCATTATGCTCTATTGTAGCAAAAATGCTGAGTCATTGTGAGCATAACTCTTAAAGGCTTCAGGTGCGACTCCCACATTAATCTTGGATTCGGACCCGAGGCCACTACAGTCGAGAGGGAATTGCTTTAATGCAAATGCATCAGTGCTGAAATATTGAAAATGTGCAGTTTATGACACATGCTATGAAAATACTTGGTTGAGAATAGGGGAAGAGAAATGAGGTGAAATTCACCTGAAAAATCACATAGCAATCACTAGAGAATTATGTGGCTGTCATGTTAACACCTAGGAGAATACACATGGGGTCAATGCAGACCCCGTGGGAACAGTTTTTCACCTACGTGACTAGTCTTGTTCCTGAGTTAGTAGGTTTTCACTCTCCTTCTTAGAACGAACCAGGCTTGAGTGTGTGAAATGTTTTCCATTTGAGTTTATCTTGAAAATGAGACCAGTATGGTGTCATAAATGCACTCTACTTCCAGGAAGAGGACATGGTCATGGGTCATGTTCTTGTATCGACTTTTTTTTTTTACCAATTATGTCTTGTTACCTGTGCCATGTCCTACACTAAAGGTTCTGTTATTAAAATTTAGGCTAGATACTCTGGGCCAAGGTCTCCACTCTACTTCCCTGTTATAGAAATAATGCTAGTTCATTCTTCCAATTTCTCCATTCAAGTTCCTGCAAGAAGAGTTCAGGCTTTGTGCCAAGTTTCTAAGTGCTCACACTACCTTCTCTTATCAGGAGAAATGCTTGGATTGGTAGGTTATAGTCACTTTTCACACAATGGCAAAAAGGGAAAATTAGAGACGTGGAACCAAGTTGTGCTGAGTGGACTGTTAGTTGGACACATGGTTGGTACAATCGGCCCAAATTTCTATCGTAAATGCTTTAAAGGGAGGACAGTCTTGGTGCTGTGAACCAGGTCATCTATTCTTCCACCTCCTAGGAGATGACATCTTAAATCTGTGGACCATGGTCTTCCCAAGAGTGTTGTTAGCAGAGGCCAGGCTGGCTGTTGGGGACCTAGGTCTTCTGTCTGGACTTTGTTATTAATTCAATGGTTACTTTGTTATTAATTCAATGGTTACAAGCAGTTACTTTTAAGAAGTTTAAGCCTGGTGCTGATTTCCACAGTCTCCATTCTAGTCTCTCTTCCATGAAGAAGGCTTGTTGCTGTGCGCCTACGACTTCAGGAGACATTCATGCAGAGAAGACAAGCTTAGAACTGTGATGCCAGGTAACCACTTCAGTCTCTGTTAGAGAAAGATAGAAGAAATGCTGTGGGCCAATTTCTCAGCTCTACTTACTGTAAAGAAGGAAATGGAACTGGAAACAATGGTCAGCCCTCTGGGTCTTGATTAGAAATACAGGCAGGAACAAAGTTTTAGGTCTCAAGTTAAGATTTTCTTACCTGAGGACAGGCTTGCCTTGTGGGCTGAGGTCCCCTCTAAGTTGATTTCAGAGAGCACACATTAATTACTTGGATACAATCTCTCTGGTACTTATCTTTAGGAAAAGACAGGCTTTTTGCCTTAAGCCTGTGTCACCACTCCATCTCCTTTCAAGAGAAGACAGTGTTGCTTGTACAAATGGAGGCCTCCATTCTTCCTTTTGTTCAGAGATGAAAGCTTTGTTTATGAGCCCTAAACTTCACATGGATTTCTTTTCACATGGGCTACGTGGGTGTAGTATGAGAAATTGTTTTGTCTATTCTGTTATAAATTAGAAGATCTTGACCTTGGAAATCTGGGCTTGAACACTAATTTTTGTTAGGAGACTCTAGGCTTGGTGTCACAGGCATAAGTCTTCATTTTAGTTTCCCTTTCATATAGACAGAATTTTTGCTGTGGGCTTAGGACACCACTTGACATTCATTCAGGGAAGATAGGCTTAGAATCATGGACCTAGGCCACCATTTCAATATCTGTTAGGAAAAAAGAAAAAAAGAAATGTTGTGGGACTAGGTCTCAGCTCTACATGCTATATAAGGTGAAAGATTGGAATTGCAAGCCAAAGACACCATTCTCGCTCCTAAGAGAAATTCCAGACATGGAGGAAGATTCCAGTTCTACAAGAAAGATGTCCTTACCAAGTGAAAGACTGGTCTTGATATTTAACGTCTCCAACCTACTAATTTTCAACGAGGACAGGGCTCCATTGTATCATTGCTAGAAAGGGTCAGGCTCTGTGTCATGGGCGCGAATCTCCAGTCTACATCATTTGAAGGCAGAGCAGTGCTGTTTCCATGAAAGGAGGTCTTTATTGTTTTCTGTAAGAGTAGACAGCTTTGGTTTGTTGGCCATGCACTTCACGTTAGTTTATGTGACAAGGTCTAGGATGCTGGTTTTCTGAGTAGGTCTTTGCATAGTCTTTTCAAAATTAGACAGTGTTAACCTTGGGACCATTGGCCTGCAGGAGTCATGACAGGATAACGGGACAGCCCCTTGGCAATCTAGTGCCCATTAGAGACCTGCATGAATGAAATAAAAGGTGAACATGTCACACATAGATTATGGTGTACTGGTCTCTTTGGAATGATGAGTGCATATCATTTGACATAATTCGCATAAATACTGAGAAAATATTAGTCTGTGTGAAACAGAAGTTGGCCAAGACAGCCTCCTAACTGACCTCTAATCGAATGTCCTATCCACATTACAAAACTTACTTGAGGTCAATGGTATATGCGGCCAGAAAATGATCCTTAATTTGCCTCAGATTTTGTGTGTTGTCAGGAAACCTGCTTTATGGCAATGGAGGTGGCAGTCACATATGGAGCGCGATGAATCCTGGAGGCTGAGTGTGCTGTGAGGAAGCGACTGAACAGCAATGGAAACAACAGCCACCATTGCTGGATTGTAGTTAAAATCCTGAGTCATTGTGTGGATACCTCTTCTTGCTGAAAAGAATGGTTGTCTCACAATTCCTCTATAGCAAACCTCAGACAACAATTTCTGAAAGGGATTGGCTTAACGAACATGGAAAGAAAGCTTATAATTTGACATTGTGTCAGTTCCTTCTACGTGTTCTGGAAACCCTTGGTCCAAGCAGCAGAGAAAAATGAGGCAGAATATCAACTGAAATTCTTGTAGCAAGAATCTGGAAGTCTCACAATATTCACGTGGCTGCCCTGAGGGATTCACATGACTATCAAGAGACTGGCCTAAGTGCATCGCAGGTTGAACACATGACATTGGATGATGATGTGACCCTCACTTGAGTTACCCTTCTACATTCCTTGGTAAAATTCACATAAACACAGAGAAAAAGAGAGTCCATGTGTACCACAGCGTGGCCAAGACAGCGACCTCACTGCACTTCAATCGAAAGGTTAGGTCTGCATGAGAAGACTGGCTTGAGAACAGCAGTGTAGGCTACCAAACAATGATCCTTAGATAACTGGCCTGAGGCTATGGCTTTGTCAGGCAATCAGCTGAAGGCAAGGGCAGCAGCTGTCACACATTAACCGCGTTGAAATTTGGAGGCTGAGTTGATGTGAGGAAGCTATTTTGGAGTAGAGGAAACAGTGGCCTCAATTTTGCTCTATTGTAGCAAAAATGCTGAGTTATTGTGAGCATAACTCTTAAAGGCTTCAGGTGTGACTCCTGCACTATTCTTGGAAGCGGACTTTAGGCCACTACTGTCGAAAGGGAATTTCTTAACAGCCAATGCATCAATGCTGAAATATAGAATCTGTGCAGTTTATGAGACGTGTTTTGAAATCACTTGGTTGAGGATAGGGGAAATAGAATAAGGTAAAAGTCACCTGAATCTCACATGGCAATCACTACAGAATTGTGCGGTGGTCATGTTCACACCTCACGCGATACTCATGGAAGACCTCGCAGAAATTGTGTCAACCAGGTGATTAGTCTTGTTCTTGAGAATGTAGGTTTTCACTCTACTTCTTAGAATGAACCAAGCTTGAGTGTGTGTGAAACGTTTTCCACTCGAGTTTACCTTGAAAATGAGACTGGCATGGTGTCATGTTTTTAATTACCCTCTCTACTTGTAGGAAGAGGACAGAGTCATGAGCCATGGACTTTTATCAAACATTTTTTTTTTAACAAGACAGTCTTTTTATGTGTGCCAAGTCCTCTACCAAACGTTCTTTTATGAAAATTTAGGCAAGATACTCTGAGCCAAGGTCTCTACTCTATTTCCTGGAAATAGGAACAATGCTTGGCCATGCTTGAAATCTCCCCATTCAAGTTCCTCAAAGAAGAGTCCAGGCTTCCTGCCAAGTTTCTAAGTGTCCAGAGTAACTTCTATTACCAGGAAAAAGACTTGGTGCTATAGGTTACAGTCACCTTTCAATCAATGGCAAAAGGGAAAATTGTGACATGAGTTCTAGGTTGTGCTGAGTGGATTGTTAGTATAATATAAGTTGGTTTCCATTGGCCCGAATTTCTATCATAAATGCTTTAAAGAGAGGGCAGTAGTGGTGCCGTGAACCGAATTCTCTGCTACTCCTGGGAGATGACATCTTGGTTCTTTGGACCAATGTCTTCCCAAGAGTTTCTAGTTCCAGGGGCCAGGCTGGGTATTGTGGGCCTACGTCTTCAGTCTGGACTTTGTTACCAGTTGGTTGGTCTAGACCTTGTGGGCCTGTGGCTGACAACTATTTTCTATAATCAGTTCCAGGCTTGGTGCCGATTTCCACAGTCTCCACTCTAGTTTCTCTTCCATAAAGAAAGACTTGTTGCCATGTGACTAAGACCAAAGATGACATTCGTTCAAAAGGACTGACTTAGAACTGTGTCCACAGGCCACCACTTCAGTCTCTTTTAGGGAAAGACATAAGAACTGCTTTGGGCCAATTTCTCAGCTCTACTTTCTGGAAATAGGGAAAGCGATTGGAACTGCAAACCAAGGTCAGCGCTCTGGTTCCTGATTAGAAATTCAGGCAGGGACAAGGTTTTAGGTCTCGAGTAAAGATACCCTTACCCAAGAACAGGCTTGACCTATGGTAAGGTCTCCTCTAACTTGTTTTCAGAGATCAGAGGTTTATTGCCGTGGGTACCAGTCTCCCTGGTACTTATCATTAGGGAAAGAAAGGCTTTATGCCTTGGGCCTATGTCACCAGTCCACATCGTTTCAAGGGAAGACAGTGTTGCTGGCACAGAGGCCTACATTCTTCCTTTTGTTCAGAGAAGACAGCTTTGTTTGTGTGCCATAAACTTCACATGAATTTCTATTCACAGGGGCTACCTTGGACATAGTGTGAGAAGTAGATTTTTTCTAGTTTATTAGCAATAAGAAGGTCTTCACCTTGGGAGCCTGGGCCTGCACACTAATTCCTGTTAGGAGAGTCACAGGCCTAAGTCTCTATTTTAGTTTCCCTTGCATAAAGACAGGCTTGTTGTTGTGCACCTAGGACACCACTCGAAATTTGCTCAGGGAGGAGAGGCTTAGAATCATGGGCCCAGGCCACCACTTCAATCTCTGTTAGGGAAAACAACAACAACAACAACAACAACAACAGAAACAAAAACAGATGAAATGCTGTAGGACTTTGCCTTAGCTCTACATGCTGGAAAAGGTGAAAGAATTGGAACTGCAAGCCAAAGTCACCACTCTCGCTCCTAAGAGAAATCCCAAGGTTCTAATTCTCCAAGAAATATAATCTTATCAAAGGAAAGACTGGCCTTGCAATTTAACATCTCGAACCTAGTAATTTTCAATAGGACAGTCTTGGTGACTTTAGTCTTGGGCTCCACTGTATTATTGTTAGGAAGCGACACCCTTTTTGTCATGGGCATGAGTCTCCAGTTTACATCATTTGAAAGGAAGACACTGCTATTACCAAGAACGGAGGTCACCTTTTTTTTCTATAAGAGTAGACAGCCTTGGTCTGTGGGCCAAGCACTTCTCATTAGTTTCTGTCACAAGGTCTAGGATGTTGGTAGTGTGCGTAGGTCTTTTGCATAGTTTGTTCAAAATTAGACAGTGTTAACCTTGGGACTATCAGCCCTCGGGAGTCATGACAGGATCAAGTGACCACCCCGTGGGAATCCGGTGCCCATCAGAGACTTGCCTGTATGAAACAAAGGAAGATCATGTCAAACATGGGGATGACATAGTGCTCCCTTTTGAGTGACAAGTATATATCACCTGATAAAATTCAAATAAACACTGAGAAAACATTAGTCTGTATATAATAGAATGCAGCCAAGGCAGCCTCCGAACTGACCTCCAATTAAACGTCCTATCGACATTACAAAACTTACTTGAGGTCAACAGTATATGTGGCCAAACAATGATCCTTAAAATGCCTCAGGATTTGTGTGTTGTCCAGAAACCTGCTTTATGGCAAGGAGGCGGCAGTCACATAACCAACGCAATTAAACCTGGAGGCTGAGTGTGCTGTGAGGAAGCAACTGGATAGCGATGAAAACAACAGCCACCAATTTCTTGTATTGTAGGTATCATGCTGAGTCATTGTGTGGATACCACTTTAGAGTACAAAGAATGGCGGCCTCAGAATTCTGCTATAGCAAACCCTAGATTAAAATTCTGTTGCATCGGTGTAGCGACCATGGAAAGAAAGCTGAGAATTTGGCATTGAGCTAGTTCCTTCAATGTGTTCTGGAAACCCTTGGTTTAGGCCAGCAGAGGAAAATGAGGTAGAAATCACCTGAAAATCTTGTAGCAAGAACACGGCAATATCGCTATATTCATGTGGCTGCCCTGTGGGAATCTCAAGACTGTCAAGAGACTGACATGAAGGCATCACAGGGAGATCACGTGACATTGGTTGATGGTGTGGCACTCATTTTTGAGTTGCCTTTCTACATTCCTTGGTAAAATTTGCATAAATACAGAGAAAAAGGGAGTCTGTGTGTACCAAAGCATGATAGAGACAGCCACGTCACTGCCCTTCAATAGAAAGTTCAAGTCTGCATGAGAAGATTGGCTTGAGGACAGCAGTGTAGGCTACCAGACAACATCTTTAGATAACTGGCCAGAGATATCGGCTGTGGTCAGGCATCCTGCTTGTAGGCAATGGGTGCTGCTCTTGCACATTAACCACGTTTAAACTTGGACGCTGAGTTTAATTGAGGAAGGAACTTTAGATAGGTGGAAAAAGCAGTTGTCTTTTTGCTGTATTGTATGTAAAATGCTGAGTCATTGTGAGGATACCTCTTCATGGCGGAAAGAATGGCTGCCTCTAGAGTCTTTCTCTATAGCAAACCATAGACTACATATTCTGAGAGGGATTGGCTTAATGACCATGGAAAGAAAGCTAAGATATTGACATTGAGGCAGTTCCTTCAACGTGTTTTAGAATTCCTTGTTTTAGGTAGCAATGGAAAGTGAGGTGGATGTCACCTGAAAATCTCGGAGCAAGGACGATGGAAGCTTGCAATATTCACATCCTGTCCTTCGGGATTTACCTGACCATCAAGAGACTGGCCTTAGGGCATCATAGGTTGATCTTGTGACACTGGGTGATGGTGTGGTGCTCACTTTTAAGTTACCCTTCTACATTATTGGTAAAATTCACTTAAACTCTGAGAAAAGGAGAGTCCTTGTATACCAGAGCGTGGCCCGGACAGCCACCTACTGCCCTTTAATCGAAAAGTCAGGCTTTCATGAGATGATTGGTTTGAGGACAGTGGTGTAGGCTACCAAACATTGATCCTTAGATAACTGGCCTGAGATTACATCTTGGTCAGAAAACTTGCTTGAAGCCAGGGCAGCGGCTGTTGTACATTAACCCTGTTGAAATTCGGAGGCTGAGTCATCTTGAGGAAGCTGTTTTGGAGCAAAGGAAACAACAGCCGCCATTTTGCTGTATTGTAGCAAAAATGCTGAGTTATTGTGAGCATAACTCTTAAAGGCTTCAGGGGTGACTCCTGCACTATTCCTGAATGCGGACCTTAAGCCACTACTACTGTCAAGAGGAAATAGCTTAACAGCCAATGCATCAATGCAGAAATATTGAAAATGTACAGTTTATGAGATGTGTTTTGAAAGCACTTGGTTGAGGATAGGGGAAGAGGAATAAGGTGGAAGTCACTTGAAATTCACGTAGCAATCATTATGGAATCGTGCAATGGTCACGTTAACACCTCACATGATACACATGAGGGTCATGGCAGACTCCGTGGGAAACCTTTGTCACATAGGTGACTAGTCTTGTTTCTGTGGGTGTAGGCTTACACTCTACTTCTTAGAATGAACCAGGCTTGAGTGTGTGTGAAACATATTCCACTTGAGTTTACCTTGAAAATGAGACCAGCATGGTGTTGTGTTTTCAAACATCCACTCTTCTTCACCTGATACAGGCAAAGGATGGGATCAGGGGCCATGGACTTCTATCGACTTTTTTTTTTTTTTAATGGAGATGGTCTTTTATGTGTGGCAAGTCCTCCACTTAAGGTTCAATAATGAAAATTTAGGCAAGATGCTTTGTTCCACGGTCTCCACTCTACTTCCTGAAAATAGTAACAATACTTGGCCATGCTTCCAATCTCCCCATTCGAGATCCTAAAAAAAGAGTCCTGACTTTGTGCCAAGTTTCTAAGTGTCCACACTTCCTTCTCTTACCAGGGGAAAGGCTTGATGCTATAGGTTACAGTCACCTTTCAATCAATGGCCAAAGGGAAAATGGATGACGTGGGATCAGGTTATGCTGAGTGGACTGTTAGGATGACAGAGTTTGGTTCCAAGTTTGGTTCCATTTCTATTATAAATGCTTTAAATGGAGGACAGTTTTGGTGCTGTCAACTGAATTCTCTATGCTTCCTACTCCTAGGAGATGACATTTTTGTTCTGTGGGCCAAGATCTCCCCAAGAGTTTCCCATGGCAGTGGTCAGACTGGGTGTTGTGAACCTATGTCTTCAGTCTGGACTTCTTACCAATTAATTGGTCTTGACCTTTTAAGCTGTGGCTGCCAACTAGTTCCTTTGAGGAGGTCCAGGCTTGTTGACAATTTCCATAGTCTCCGTCTAGTCTCCATAAAAAGGCTTGTTGCTCTGTGCCTAAAACACTCATTCAGAGAGGACAGCTTAGAACTGAGGTCCCAGACCAACCTGTCAAGATCTGTTAGGGAAACTAAAGAAATGCTGTTTCCAATTTCTCAGCTCAACATGCTTAAATATTGGAAGGGTTTGGAACTTCAACCAAGGTTGGCACTCTCATTCCTGATTAGAAATCTAGGCAGGAAACAAGGTCTTAGATCTTGAGTCAAGCTTCTCTTACCTGAGGACAGGCTTGCCCTGTGGGGTAAGGTCAACTCTCATCTAGTTTTGTGCCTTTTGTGCCTTGGGCTCGTGTCACCACTCCACATTCTTTCAAGGGAAGACAGTGTTGCTGGTACAAACGGAGGCCTCCATTCTTTTTTTTTTTTGCTCAGAGAAGACAGCTTTTTTGTGTGGTCCATGCACAGCACATGTGTTTCTGTTCACAGGGGCTACCTTAGGTGTGGTGTGAGTCGTTGTTTTGTCTAGTCTGTTATCATTTAGACGATCTTGATCTTGGGAGCCTGGGCCTGCATTATAGTTCTTGTGAGCAGAGTCCAGGCTTGGTGTCATAGGCCTAAGTCTCCATTCTAGTTTCTCTTGCATAAAGACAATCTTTTTGCTTTGGGTTTAGGTCACCACTCGTCATGAATTCAGGTCTCCAGTCTTAGAACCGTGGGCCCAGGCCACCACTTCCATCTCTGTTAGGAAAAGACTGAATAAATGCTGTGGGACAAGGTCTCAGCTCTACCTCCTGGAAAAGGTGAAAGGATTGGAACTGCAAGCCAAAATCACCATGCTCCCTCCTAAGAGAAATTCCAAACATGGAGCTAAAGTTCTAGTTCTCCAAGAAAGATTTTCTTACCAGAGGAAAGAATGGCCTCACGGTATAAGATCTCCAATCTACTAATTTTCAACTAGGACAGGCTTGGTGGCTTTAGACCAGGGTTCTGTTGTATTATTCTCAGGACAAGACTGGCTTTGTGTCACCAGCCTTGGTCTCCAGTCTACATCATTTGAAATGAGGGCAGTACTGTTATCACGAATGGAGGTCTCCTTTGTTTTCTGTAAGAGTAGACAGCTTTGGTCTGTGGGCCATGCACTGCACATTAGTTTCTGTCACAGGGTCTAGGTTCTTGATAGTAAGTAGGTTTTTGCCTGTCTGTTCAAAATTAGGCAATGTTAAACTTGGGACCATGGCCATGCAGGAGTCATGAAAGGATCACTTCACTGCCCCGTGAGAATCACGTGCCCATTAAGAGACTGGCCTGCATGAAATACAGGGAGATTATGTGACTGATGGGGATAACGTAGTGCTCCCTTAGGAATTCCAAGTGCATGTCACTTGATATAATTCACAAAAACACTCAGAAAACATTAGTCTCTGTGTAGCAGAAGGTGGCTGAGACGCTTCCTAACTGACCTCCATTGAATGTTGTTTCCACATTAAAAAAACTTTGGTCAATGGCATTTGCAGACAGACAGTGATCCTTAATTCGCCTAAGGTTTTCTCT
The DNA here is from genome assembly GCF_902729225.1 of Pteropus medius. Lineage (NCBI taxonomy): Eukaryota > Metazoa > Chordata > Mammalia > Chiroptera > Pteropodidae > Pteropus > Pteropus medius. The sequence goes on along the minus strand of NW_024345842.1, from coordinate 225,139 downwards.
GTGGTCAGGAAACCTGCTTTGTGGCAGTGGAGACAGCGTCACATATCAGCCACGTTGAAACTTGGTGGCTGAGTGTACTCTGGGGAAGTGACTGCATAGCGGTGAAAATGACAGCCGCCATTTTGCTGTATTGTAGGCAAAATGCTGACTCATCCTGAGGATACCTCTTCATGGCAGAAAGAATGGTTGCCTCATAGTTCCTCTAGCAAATCCCAGACTACAACTTCAGAGTGGGACTGGCTTAACAACCATAAAAGGAAAGCTGAGATATTGACATTGAGGCAATTCCTTCCACATGTTCTAGAAACTCTTGCTTAGGCTAGTAGAGGAAAATGAAGGCACCTGAAAATCATATAACAAAGAAATGAGAAACTCGCAATTTTCACATGCCTGCCCTGAAGGAATCACGTGACCATCAAGCAAAAGGCCCGAGGGCTTCACAGGGAGATCTCGTGACATTGAGTGATGGTCGGATGTTCTCTTTTGAGATACTGTTCTACATTCGTGGTAAAATTCCCATAAACACTGAGAAAAGGAGAGTCCACATGTAACAGAGTGTGACCAAGACAGCCACGTCATTGCCCTTCAATCAAAAGATCAAGACTGCAAGAGGACTTGCTTGAGGACAACAGAGTAGACAGTAATCCTTTGATAATTGGCCTGAGGTTATGGCTCTGGTCAGAAAACCTGCTTGTAGTCAATGGGAGCAGCTGTCACAAATTGACCATGTTGACATTTGGAGGCTCAGTCTGCTTGAGGAAGCTACCTTTGAGTGGTGGAAACAGCAGCCACCATTCTGCTCTATTGTAGCAAAAATGTTGAGTCATTGTGACCATAACACTTAATGACTCCTGCATTCTTCTTTGATGCGGACCTTAGGCTACTACAGTTAAGAAGGAATACCTTAACGCCCAATGCATCAATGCTGAAATATTGAAAATGTGCAGTTTATGAGATGTGTTTTGAAAACATTTGGTTGAGGAAAAGAGAAAAGGAATAGAGTTAATGTTACCTGAAAATCACATAGCAATCACTAGGAAAACATGCATCATTCATGGGAACACCTCGCGGGATTTACATGGGGGTCATGTAAAACCTAGCGGGAATCGTTTGTCTACCAGGTGACTAGTCTTGTTACTGTGGGCATAGGTTTCACTCTACTTCTTAGAATAACCAGGCCTGAGTGTTTGTGAAACATTTTCCACTCAAGTTTACCTTGAAAAGAGACCAGCATGGTATCCTGTTTTCATACATCCACATTGTCCCATGATCCACACAGAGGACTGGGTCATGGGCCATGAACTTTTATTGATTTATTTTTCTTTCTACCCAAGATGGTGTGGTTACCGTGTGCCAAGTCCTCCACCAATGGTTCCATTATGAAAATTTAGGCTATATTCTGTGGGCCAAAGTCTCCATTCTATTTCCTACATATAGGAACAATGCTTGGCCATGCTTCCAAGCTCTCCAATCGAGTTCCAGAAAGAAGAGTCCAGGCTTTGTGCCAAGTTTCTAAGTGCACACAGTTCTTTCTCTTAACAGGGGGAAGTCTTGGTGCTGTAGGTTACAGTAACCTTTCAATAATAGGCAAAAAGTGAAATTGGTGACATGGGACAATGTTGTGCTGCATGGATTGTTAGGATGACATAAGCTTGGTGTCATCAGCCCTAATTTATATAATAAATGCTTTAAAGGGAGAATTGTCTTTGTGTCATGAACCAAGTCTTTCATTCTTCATTCTCATAGGAGATGATATCTTGGTTCTGTGGGCCAAGGTCTCTACAAAAGTTTCTGGTAGAAGGGCCTGGCTGGGTATTGTGGGCCTTGGTCTTCAGTCTGGATTTTTTTTTTACCCTTGGATCATCTTAACATTGTGGGCCTTGGTCTGCCTACTTGTTTTTTTGAGGAGGACCAGGCTTGGTGCCAAATTCCATAATCTTCATTCTACTTTCTCTTCCATAAACCAGGCTTGATGTTGTGTGCTTTTGACTCCAGGAGACATTCATTCAGAGAAGATAAGCTTAGAATGGTGGGTCCAGGCCACTTCTTTCATCTCTGTTAGGCAAAGACCAAAGCAATGCTGTAGGCCAATTACTCAGCTCTATTTCCTAGAAATAAGGGAAGTAATTGGAATTGTAAACCAAAGACAGCACTCTGGTCCTAATGAGAAATCCTGGCAGGAGATAAGGTCCTAGTTCTTAAGTTATAATTCTCTTAGCTGAAGACAGGCTTGCCCTGTGGGTTAAGGTCTCCTCTCTCCTAATTTTTACAGAGGACATATTTATTGCCATAGATCCCAGTCCCCTTTATACTCATTATTAGGAAAAGACAGGCTTTGTGCCTTGAGCCCGTGTCACCACTCCATATTCTTTCAAGGGAAGACAGTTTTAATGCTGCAAATGGAGGCCTCCATTCTTCCTTTTGTTCAGAGAAGACAGCTTTGTTTGTGGGCCATGCAACCCACATGAGTTTCTGTTCATGGGGGCTACCTTGAGTGTAGTGTGAGTAGTTGTTTAGTCAAGTCTGTTATCAATTACAAGGTTTTGATCTTGGGTTCCTGGGTCTGCACTCTAGTTCCTGTGAGGGGAGTCCAAGCTTGGTGTCACAGGCCTAAGTCTCCATTCTAGTTTCTCTTGCATAAAGACAGGTTGTTGCTCTGCACATAGTACATCACTAGACATTTGTTTAGGGAGAACAGGCTTAGAACCATGGGCCCAGGCTACAACTTCAGTCTCTGTTAGTAAAAGACAGAAGAAATACTGTGGGACATGGTCTCAGCTCTACCACTCCTAAGATAAATTCTAGACATGGAGCAAATGTTCTAGTTCTCCAAGAAAGATATTCTTACCAGAGGAAAGATTGGCCTTGTAGCTTAAAGTCTTCAATCTACTAATTTCAATGAGGACAGGCTTGGTGGCTTCAGACTAGAGATCCATTGTATTATTGCTAGGAAAAGACTGGCTTTGTATCATGGGCCTGGATCTCCAGTCTACATCATTTGAAGGGAGGACAGTAATGTTACTGTGAACAAAGGTCTCCTTTCTTTTCTAAAAGATAGAGAGCATGGTTCTGTGGTTCATGCACTGCACATTAGTCTCTGATATAGGTCTAGGTTGTTGGTAGTGTGAGTAGGTCATAGCCTAGTCTATTCAAAATTAGACAGTGTTAACTTCGGGACCACGGCCCTACAGGAATAATGACAGAATCACATGATGGCCCTGTGGGAATCATGTGCCCATCAAGAGACTGGCCTGTATGAAATGCAGGGAGATCATGTGACAGATGAGGATGACGTACTCCTCCCTTTGGAATGACGAGCGCATATCATTTGATAAAATTCACATAAACACTGAGAAAACATTAGTCTCTGTGTAACAGTAGGTTGCCGAAAACAGCCTCCTAACTAACCTCCTTTGAAATATAGTGTCCACATTGCAAAACTTACTTGAGTTCAATGGTATATGCAGGCAGACAATGATCCTTAATTAACCTCGAGTACTGTCTGTTGTTAGGGTCTTGCTTGAAAGTAATTGTAGCGGCTGTCGCACATTAATCTCGTTGAAATTTGGAGGCTGAGACTGCTTGAGGAAGCTACTTTAGAGAGGCGGAAACCACAGCCGCCATTTTGACATAATGTAGAAAAAAGGCTGAGCCATTGTAAGCATAACTCTTAACAGATTCAGCTGCGACTCCTGCACTATTCTTCGATGTGGACTTTAGGCCACTACTGTCTAGAAGGAATTGCTTAATGGCAAATGTATCAATGCTGAAATATTGAAAATGTGCAGTTTATGAGACCTGTTTTGAAATCACTTGGTTGAAGATAGGAAAAGAGGAATCAGGTGGAAGTCCCCTGAAAATCACGTAGCAATCAATGGGGAATCATGCAGCAGTCATGTGAACACCTTGCGGAATTCACATGAGTGTCATGGAAGATTCCACAGGAATCATTTATCTACTAGGTTTTAACTCTACCTCTTAGAATAAACCAGGCTTTAGTGTGTATGAAATGTTTTCCACTCGAGTTTACCTTGAAAATGAGATATGATGGTGTTGGTTTTCAAACATCCATTCTACTTCCAATGATACAGGCAGATAACTGGGTAATGGGCCACGGACTGCTATCAACTTTTTTTTCTACCAAGATGGTCTTGTTGCCATGTGCCAAGACCTGTACCAAATGTTTCATTATGAATATTTAGGCTATATTCTGTGCCCCAAGGTCTCCACTCTACTTCCTGGAAATAGGGACAATACTTGACTGTGCTCAAAGCTCCCCAAATGAGTTCCTGAAAAAAAGTCATGGCCTTGTGCCAAGTTTCTAAGTTCCCACACTACCTTCTCTTCCAGGGGAAAGCCTTGGTGCTGTAGGTTATGATCACCTTTCAATAATTGGCCAAGGGGAAATCGGTGACATGGGACAATGTTGTACTGAATGGACTGTTAGGATGACACAATATTGGTGCCATTGGCCCAAAATTCTACCGTCAATGATTTAAAGGGAGGACAGTATTGTGTCGTGAATCGAGTTCTCAATACTTCCTCATCCTAGGAGATTGCATCTTGGTTCTGGGAGCCAAGGCCTCCCCAAGAGTTTCTGGTAGCAGAGTCTAGGTTGGATTATGTGAGCCTAGGTCTTCAGTCTGGACTTTGTTACTAATTGGATGGTTTTGACCTTGTGGGACTGGGACTGTCAACTAGATCTTTTGAGGAGGTCCAGGCTTGGTGCTGATTTCTACAACCTCCATTCTAATTTCTCTTCCATAAAGAAGGCTTATTGCTATGTGCCTAGGATTCATGGAAACATTTGTTCAGAGAGGACAGGCTTAGAACCGTAGGCCCTGGCCACCTCTTAGGTCTCTTTTAAAGAAAGACAGAAGAAATGCTGTTGGCCAATTTCGCAGTTCTACATCCTGGAAATAGGGGAAGGGATTGGAACTGCAAACCAAGGTCAGCACTATGGTTCCTGCTTAGAATTCCAGGAAAAAGACAAGGTCCTACTTCTCAAGTTAAGCTTATTTTACCTGAGGATAGGCTTACTCTGTGGGGTAAACTCTCCTCTATCTTACTTTTTAGAGAGGATAGTTATATTATCATAAGTCCCAGTATCCCTGAACTTATTGTTAGGGAAAAACAGGCTTGTGCTTTGGACCCATGCCACCACATCCTTTCCTTTCCACCACATCCACATCCTTTTGAAGAAAGAATGTGTTGCTGGTACAAATGGAGACCTCCATTCTTCCTTTTGTTCAGAGAAGACAGCTTGGTTTGTGGGCCATGCAATCCATACGAGTTTCTGTTCACAATGGCTACCTTCAGTGTAGTGTGAGTAGTTTCTTCGTCTAGTTTATTATCAGTTAGATGGTCTTGACCTTGGGAGTCTAGAAGTGCACTCTAGTTCCTGTGAGGAGAGTCCAGGCTTGGTGTCACAAGACTAAGTCTCCATTCTAGTTCCCCTTGCATAAAGACAGGCTTGTTGTTGTGTTCCTAGGACACTACTCAACCATCGTTCAGAGGACAGGCTTAGAACCAGTGTCCCAGGCCACCATTTCTGTCTCTGTTAGGAAAAGACAGAAGAAAGGCTGTGAAACAAGGTCTCAGCTCTACCTTTTAGAATAGGTGAAAGGATTGGAACTGAAAGCCAAAGTCACCAATCTCTCTCCTAAGAGAAATTCTATACACGGAGCCAAAGTTCTAGTTCTCCAAGAAGAATATCTTACTAGATGAAAGACTGGCCTTGTGATTTAAGTTCTGCATTCTACTAATTTTCGTTGAGGGCAGGCTTGGTGTCTTTAGACCAGGGCTCCATTGCATTATTGTTAGGAAGAGACTGGCATTGTGTCATGGGCCTAGGTCTACATTCTACATCATATGAAGGGAGGACAGTACTGTTACCATGAATGAAAGTCTTCTTTCTTTTCTATAAGTGTATACAGCTTTGGATGATGAGCCATGCAATGCAGAGTAGTTTCCATCACAGAGTCTATGTTATTTGTAGTGTGAGTACGTTTTAACCTAGTCTGTTCAACATTAGACAGTGTTAACTCAGGACCAGCTCCCTGTGGGGGTCACGACAGGATCATGTGACACCTCGTGGGAATCACATGCCCATCAAGAGGCTGGCCTGTTTGAAACTTAGGGAGATCATGTGAGAGATCGTGATGACATAGTGCTCTCTTTCGAATGACAAGGGAATATCACTTGACAAAATTCACATAAACACTGAGAAAACGTAGTCTCTGTGTAAAAGAAGGTGGCTGAGACAGCCACCTAACTGACCTCCAATGGAATATCATGTCCACATTACAAAACTTACTTGAGGTCAACAGTATATGTGGCCAGACAATGATCTCTAATTTGCCTCAGGTTTTGTCTGTTTCCAGGAAACCTGCTTTATGACAGTGGAAGAGGTGGTCATATATTGGCCACATTGAAATCCAAAGGCTGTGTGTGCTGTGAGGAAGCGACTGCATAGCGGTGGAAACAAGAGCAGCCATTTTGCTGTATATTAGGTAAAATGCTGAGTAATTGTGGGGATATCTCTTCATGGTGGAAAGAATGGCTGCCTCAGAAGTCCTCTATAGCAAACCTCAGACTACAAATTGTTAGAGAGACAAGCTTAATGACCTTAAAAAGAAAGCCAAGATATTCACATTGAGGCAGTTCCTTCAATGTGTTCTAGAAACTGTTGCTTTAGGCTAGTAGAGGAAAATGAGGTGGAAGTCATCTGAAAAATCTCACAGCAAGAGCGCAGTAATCTCGTGATATTCACGTGGCTGCCCCGCGGGCATCACGTGACCATCAATAGACTGGCCTGAGGGCATCACAGGGAGATCGCATGACATTGGGTTATGGTGTGGTGCACAAGTTTGAGTTACCCTTCTATATTCCTTGGTAAAATCTACATAAACCTTGAAAAAAGGAGAGTCCATGTGTAACAGCGTGGCTGAGACAGCCACCTCATTGATCTTTAATTGAAAGGTCAAATCTGCATGAGACTTGTTTGCTGACAGTGGTGCAAGCTATCAGACAATTGTCATTAGATAACTGGACTGTGGATTTGTTCATGGTCAGGCCACCTGCTGGAAGGCAATGGGAGTGGCTGTCGCAAATTAACTCCCTTGAAATTGGGGGTTGAGTCTGCTTGAGGAACCTACCTTAGAGCGGTGGAAACAGCAATCACCATTTTGCTGTATTAGAGAAAAGTGCTGAGTTATTCGGACATTAACTCTTAATGGCTTCAGGTGTGACTAATATTATTGGATGCTGACCTTAGGCCACTACTGTCAAGAAGGAATTGCTTAATGGCCAATGCATCAATGCTGAAATATTGAAAATGTGCAGTTTATGAGACTTGGATTGAAAACTTGATTGAGGATAAGGGAAGAGGAATAAGGTGGAAGTCACATGAAATTCACGTCAGTCATGGGAACACCTTGCAGGATTCACATGTAGGCCATAGAAGACCTTATAGGAATAGTTTGTCTACCAGGTGACGAGACTTGTTAATGTGCGCATAGGTTTGACTCTACTTTTAATGAACCAGGCTTGAGTGTGTGTGAAACGTTTTCCTCTGAAGTTTATATTGAAAACGAAACCTACATGATGTTGTGTTTTCAAACATCTCCTCTACTTCCCCTGATCAAGGCAGAGAAATGGGTCATAGGCCATGGAATTCTATCAGTTTCTTTTTTTCTACCGATATGGTCTTGTTACCGTGTGCCGACTCCTCCACCAAAGGTTACTTTATGAAAATTCAGACTACATCCTGTGGGCAAGGACTGCACTCTACTTCCTAGAAAAAGGAACAATGCTTGGCTGTGCTTCCAAGCTCCTCAATCGAGTTCCTGAAAAAGAATCCATTCTTTGTGCCAAGTTTGTAGTGCTCACATTACCTTCTCTTACCAGGGGAAAGGCTTGGTGCTATAGGTTAAGGTCACCTTGCAATAATTGGCAAAAGGAAAAATTTGTGACATGGGACCAGGTTATGCTTAATAGACTGTTAGGATGATGCTAGGTTGGTGCTGTTGGTACAAATTTCTATCACAACGCTATAAAGGGAGGACAATCCTGGTGCCATGAACAGACTTCTCCATTCTTCTTTCTTTAGGAGATGACATCTTGGTTCTGTGGCCCAAGGTCTCCCCAAGAAGTTCTTATAGGAGAGAGCTGAGCTGGGTGTTGTGGTCCTAGATCTTCATTCTGGATTTTGTTATCAATTGGATGGTCTTTACCTTGTATGCCTGAGACTGTCAACTAGTTGTTTGAGGAGGTCCAGGCTTGCTGCCAATTTCCACTTTCTCCATTCTAGTTTCTCTTTCATAATGAAGGCTTCTTGCTGTGTGCCTAGGACTCCAGGTGACATTCATTCAGAGAGGACAGGCTTAGAACCGTGGGCGCAGGCCACCCTTTCACTCTCTGTTAGAGAAAGACTGAAGAATTGCTGTGAGTCAATTTCTCAGCTCTACTTCCTGGAATAAGGGTACAGATTGAAACGACAAACCAAGGTCAGCTTTCTGGTTCTTGATTAGAAATCTAATCATGAGACAAGGTCCTAGGTCTCGAGTTAAGATTCTCTTACCTGACGACAGGCTTGCCCTGTAGGGTAAGATCTCTTCTCTCCTAGTTTTGAGAGAGGACAGGTTTATTGCCAAGAGTCTCTGTCTCCCTTATATTTATTGTTAGGAAAGGACAAGCTTTGTGCTTTGGGCCAGTGTCATCATTCCAAATCCTTACACGGGAAGACACTTTTGCTGATATGAACAGAAGTCTTCATTCTTCCTTCTGTTCAGATAAGACAGCTTTGTTCGTGGGCCGTATACTGCACATGACTTTCTGTTCACAGTGGCTACTTTAGTTATAGGGTGAGTATTTGTTTCATGTAGTCTGTTATAAATTAGATGGTCTTGACTTTGGTAGCCTGGGCCCACACTCCAGTTCCTGTGAAGAGAGTCCAGGTTTGGTGTCACAGGCTTAAGTCTCTATTCTAGTTTCCCTTGCATAAAGACAGGTTTGTTGTTGTGCACCTAGGATACCACTCGAAATTCGCTCAGAGAGGAGAGGCTTAGAATCATGGGCCCAAGCCACCACTTCAATCTCTGTTAGGAAAAACAAAACAAAACAAAACAAAAACAAACAAACAAACAAACAAAAAAACAGATGCAATGCTGTAAGACTTTGCCTGAGCTCTACATGCTGGAAAAGGTGAAGGGATTGGAACTGCAAGCCAAAGCTACCATTCTCGTTCCTCAGAAAAATTCCAGACAAGGAGCCAAGGTTTTAGTTCTACAAGAAAGATATTCTTACCAGAGGAAAGACTGGTTTTGTGGTTTCAGGTCTCCAATCTACTAACTTTCAACAAGGACAGGCTACATGGCTTTAGAGCAGGATTCTATTGTATTAGTGTTAAAAGAGACTGACTTTGTGTCATGGGTGCAGGTCTCCAATCTACATCTTTTGAAGGGAGGACAGTACTGTTCATGAATGGAGATCTCCTTTCTTTTCTGTAAGAGTGGACAGGTTTGTTTGTGGTCCAAGCACTTCACATTAGTTCTCGTCGCAAGGTCTAGGTTCTTGGTAGTGTGACTAGTTTGTTTGTCTAATTTGTTCAAAATTAGACAGTGTTAACCTTGGGAACATGGCCCGATGGGAGTCAAGACAGGATCAGGAGATCACCATGCAGTAATCATGTGCCCATCAAAAGACTGGTATGTCTGACATGTGGAGATCATGTGACAGAAGAAAATGATGTAGTGCTCCCTGCTGAATGACAACTACATATCACTTGATAAAATTTATATAAACACTGAGAAAACATTAGTCTGTGTGACAGAAGGTGGCTGAGATAGCCTCTAACTGACCTGCAATCAAATGTTGTGTCCACATTACAAAACTTACTTGAGGTCAATGGTATATATGGCCAGACTGATCCTTAATACGCCTCAAGTTTTGTCTGTTGTCAGGAAATCAGCTTATGGCAGTAGAGGAGGCGGTCGCATATTGGCTGCGTTGAAACGTGGAGGCTGAATGTGCTGTGAGGAAGCGACTGCATAGCATTGGAAACAACAGCTGACATTTTGCTGTATTGTAGGTAAAGTGCTGAGTCATTGTGAGGATACCTCTTCATGGCAGAAAGAATGGCTGCCTCGAAATTTCTCAACAGCAAACTTCAGACAACAAATCCTTAGAGGGACTGTCTTAACGACCATAAAAAGGAAGGTGAGATATTGATATTGAAGCACTTCCTTCAATGTGTTCAGGAAACCATTGGTTTAGGCCAGGATAGGAATACGAGGTGAAAGTCACCTGAAATTGCATAGAAAGAATGCGGGAATCTCACGATACTCACGTGGCTGCCCACAGCCATCACGTAACTAACAAGAGATTAGCCTGAGGGCATCACAAGGAGATCACTTGACATTGAGTGATGGTGTGATGCTCACTTTTGAGTTACCCTTCTATGTTTCATGGTAGAATTCACATAAACACTGAGAAAATGAGAATCTGTGTGTAACAGAGCACAGCCCAGACAACCACCTTACTGCCCTTTAATCAAAAGTTCAGGTGTGCATGAGAAGACTTGCTTGAGGACAACAGTGTAGGCTACCAGACAATGATCCTTAGATAACTGGCCTGAGGTTTTGGCTATGGTCAGGCCACCTGCTTGAAGGCAATGGGAGCGGCTGTTGCACAGTAACCGCCTTGAAATTTGGAGCTGAATCTGTTTGAGGAAGCTACCTTAGAGCAGTGGAAAGAGCAGGAAATTTTTGCAGTATTAGAGCAAAAAAGCTGAGTTTTTGTGAGCATATCTCTAAACTGCTTCAGGTGTGACTCCCGTATTATTCTTGGATGTGAATCTTAGGGCACTACTGTTGAGAGGGAATTGATTTATGGCCAATGCATCGATGCTGAAATATTAAAAATGCGCAGATTATGAAACATGTTTTGAAAACACTTGGTCGAGGATAGGGGAAGCGGAATAAGGTGGAAGTCACCTGAAAATCACACCGTAATCACTGGAGAATCATGCAGCGGTCACATGAACACCTCACGGGATTCACAAGGGAGTCATGGAAGACCTCATGGAATCATTTGTCTACCAGATATCAAGTTTATTACAGTGGGTGTAGGTTTTCACTCTACTTGTTAGAATTAACCAGGTTCGAGTGTGCGTGAAACGGTTTCCTCTCGAATTTTCCTTGAAAATGAGAGCGGCATGGTGTCGTGTTTTTAAACCTCCACTCTACTTCCTCTGATGCAGGCACAGTACTGGTTCTTGAGTCATGGACTTCTATCAACCTATTTTTTTTTTTCTACCGAGACGGTCTTGTCACCGTGTGTCAAGTCCTCCATCAAAGGTTTTGTTAAGAAAAATTATTCTAGATTCTATGGGCCAAAATCTCCACTCTACTTCCTTGAAATAGGACCACTGCTGGATGTACTTCCAAGCTCCCCAGTTGAGACTCTGAAAAAAGTGTCTAGACTTTGTGCCAAGTTTGTAAGCGCCCATAGTATCTTCTCTTACTAGGGGAAAGACTTGGTGCTATAGGTTACACTCACCTTTCAATAACTGCCAGAAGAGAAAATTTGTGAGATGGGTCTAGATTGTGTAGAATGGACTCTTAAGGAGACACATCATTGGTGTTATTGGGTCAAATTTCCTTTGCAAATGCTTTAAAGACAGGATAGTCTTGTGCTGTGAACCGAGTCCTCCATTCTTTCACCTCCCAGTAGATGACATCTTGGTTCTGTGGGCCAAGGTCTCCCCAAGAAGTTCTTACAGCATGAGCTAGTATGGGTGTTGTGGGCCTACATCTTCAGTCTTGACTTTGTTTCCAATTGAATGGTCTCGATCTTGTGGGCCTGGGCTGCTAACCTGTTCTTTTGAGGAGGTCCAAGCTTGGTGCCAATTTCCACAGTCTCCGTTCCAGTTTTTCTTCTATAAAGAAGGCTTGTTGCTGGGTGCCTAGGACTCGAAGTGACATTCGTTCAGAGAGGACAGGCTTAGAATCGTGGGTCCATGCCACCTGTTAAGTATCTGTTAAGGATAAACAGAAGAAATGCTGTGAGTTAATTTTTCAGCTCTACTTCCTGGAAATAGGGGAAAAGACTGGAAGTATAAACCAAGGTCAGCACTCTGGTTTCTGATTAAAAATCTAGGCAGGAGCCAAGAATTTACGTTTAGAGTTAAGATTTTGTTAACTGACAACAGGCTTGCCCAGTGGGGTAAGATCTCCTCTATCATAGTTTTCACAGAGGAAAGGTTTACTGTAATGGGTCCCAATCTCTTTAGTACTTATTATTAGAAAAAGACAGGCTTTGTGCCTTGGGACCATGTCTCCACTCCACATCCTTTCAAGGGAAGACAGGGTTGCTGATACAACAGGACAACTCCATTCAATCTTTTGTTCAGAGAAGTCAGATTTGGTTGTGGTCCATGAACTCCATATGAGTTTCTGTTCACTGGGGTTACCTTGGGTGTAGTGTGAGTAGTTGTTTCATCTAGTCTATTATCAATAGATGGTCTTGACTTTGAGAGCCTGGGCCTGAACTCTAGTTTTTGAGAAGAGAGTTCAGGCTTGCTATCATAGGCCTAAGTCTGCATTCTAGTCTCCCTACATAAATACAGGATAGTTGCTGTGGGCCCAGGACACCACTCGACATTCATTCAGAGAGGACAGGCTTAGACCATGGGCCTCCTCTCTTAGGAAAAGAGATAAGAAATGCTGTGGATCTCTCACCTCTACCTCATAGAAAAGGTGAAGATATTGGAACTAAAAGCTAAAGTCTCCACTCTCTCCCCTAAAAGAAATTCCAGACATGGAGCCAAGGTTCTAGTTCTCCAAGAAAGATATTCTTAGCAGAGGAAAGACTGGCCTTGTGGATTAAGGTCTCCAATTTACTAATTTTCAAAAAGGACAGGCTTGCTGGCTTTAGACCAGTGCTCCAGAGTAATATTGATAGGGAAAGACTGGCTTTGTGTCATGGTCCTGGGTCTCCAGTCTATATCATTTGAAGGGAGGACAGTACTGTTATCATGAACAGAGGTCTCCTTTCTGTTCTGTAAGAGTAGAGAGCTTTGGTCTATGGGCCATGCACTGCACATTAGTGATGATAACATTTAACGGCTTCATTTGCGACTCCCACACTATCCTTCGATACGGACCAAAGGCCACTGCTGTCGATAGAGAATTGCTTAACGGCCAATATATATATCAAAAGTGAAATATTGAAAATGAAGAGTTTATGAGATGTGTTTTGAAAACAATTGGTTGAGAATAGGGGAAGAGGAATAAGGTGAAAGTCACCTGAAAATCACATAGCAATCACTAGAGAATCATGCGTCACTCATGTGAGTACCTCAAGGAATTCACATGGAGATCTAAGAAGATCCCGTGGGAATCTTGTGTCTACCAGGTTACTAGTCTTGTTGCTGAGCATAAATTTTCACTCTACTTCTTAGAATGGACCAGTCTGAAAGGGTCTGGCTTAAGGACCATGGAAAGAAAGCTGCTCTAGTGATAATGCAGCAATTCCTTCAATGTGTTTTGAAAACCCTTGATTTAGGCCAGTAGCAAGTGAAGTGGAAGTCACGTGAAATTCTCGTTGCTGGAACTATGGAATCTTATGATATTCATGTGGCTGCCCGGTGGAATCACGTAACCATCAAGAGACTGGTCTGAGGGCATTACAGGGAGATCAGGTCACATTGGAGTGATGGTGTGGCACTCACTTTTGAGTTACTCTTCTACATTTCTTGGTAAAATTCACATAAACACTGAGAAAATGAGAGTCTACGTATAACAACTTGGCTGAGACAGCCACCTCACTGCCCTTCAATGGAAAGGTCAAGTCTGCATGATAAGACTTGCTTACAGACAGCAATGTAAGCCACCAGATAATTGTTGTTATATAACTGGATTGAGGTTTCATCCGTGATCAGAAAATCTGCTTGAAGGCAATGGGAACGGCTGTTGCACATTAACCACGTTGAAATTTGGAGTCTGAGTATGCTTGCAGCAGCTAGTTTAGAATGTTGGACACAGCAGTCGCCATTTGCTGTATTGTAGCAATAGTCTGAGCCATTGTTAGCATAACTCTTAACGACTTCAGGTGCGACTCCTGCACTATTCTTGTATGCGGACCTTAGGCCACTACAGTTGAGAGGGATGTGCTTAACAGACAGTGCATCCAAAATTAAAAATTGAAAATGAAGAGTTTATGAGATGTGTTTTGACAGCACTTGTTTGAGAATTGAGGTAGAGGAATAAGGTGGAAGTCACTTGAAAATCATGTTCCAATCAATAGGAAATCACAAGGCAGTCAGGTGAACACCTCGTGGAATTCACTTGGGGTCAAGGAAGAACCCGAGGGAGTTGTGTATACCAGGTGACTAGGCTTGTTACTGCAGATGTAAGTTTTCACTATACTTCATAGAATGGAATAGCCTTGAATGAGTGTGCAACAATTTCCACTCAAGTTTATGTTGAAAATGAGACTGGCATGGTGTCTTGTTTTCAAACATTCATCCTACTTCCCTTGATCTGGGTAGAGGACTGTGTCCTGGGCCATGGAATTCTACTGACTTTTTTTTTTTCTACCATGACAATCCTGTTACTGTGTGTCAAGTCCTCTACCTAAGCTTCCATTCAGAAAAGATAAACTATATTCTGTGTTTCTAGGTCTCCACTCTACTTCCCGGAAATAGAAACGATGCTTGGCCATGCGTCCAAGCTACCCAATTGAGTTCCTGAAAGAAGAGTCCAGGTTTTGTGCCAAGTTTCTAAGTGCTCAAAATACCTTCTCTTACCTGAGGAAAGGCTTGGCGCTGTAGGTAACAGTCACCTTTCAATCAATGCCAAAAGGGAAAAATTGGTGACATTGGACAAGTTTGTGCTGAACGGACTGTTAGGATGACACAAGGTTGGTGTCTTTGGCCCAAATTTCTATTGTAAATCCTTTAAAAGAAGCCTATCTTGGTCCTGTGAACCTAGTCCTTCATTCTTCCACCTCCTAGAAGATGACAGCATGGTTCTGTGGTCCAGGGTCTCCCCAAGTATTTCTTGGGCCAGGCTAAGTGTTGTGGGCCTGTCTTCAGTCTGGTCTTGTAACTAATTGGATGTTCTTGACCTTGTGGGCCTGTGGCTGCCAACTAGTTCCTTTTAGGAGTTCCAGAATTGGTGCCTTTTTTCACAATCTTGGTTTTAGTTTCTCTTCCACAAAGAACATTTGTTTTCCTGGGCCTAAGACTGAAGGCAACATTAATACAGATAGGACAAGCTTAGAATTGTGGGCCCAGGAAACAGCTTCGGTCTCTTAGGGGAAGTCAGAAGAAATGCTGTGTGTGAATTTCTCAGCTCTACTTCCTGGAAACAGGGGAAGGGATTGAAACTGCAAACCAAGGTCAGCATTCTCATTCCTGATTAAAAATCTGGACAGGAGACAAGGTCCTAGGTTTCGAGTTAAGATTCTCTTACCTGTAGATAGTCTTGCCCTGTGTGGTAAGGTCTTCTAATACTAGTTTTCAAAGAGGATATGCTTAGTGCCATGGGTCCCAGTCTCCCTTGTACTTATTGGTAGGAAAAACAGGCTTTCTGCCTTGGGTCCGTGTCACCACTCCACATCCTTTTAAGGGAAGACAGTGTTGCTGGTACGAATGGAGGCCTTCTTTTGTTCTTTAATTCAGAGAAGACGGCTTTGTTTGTGGGCCATGCACTCCACGTAAGTTTCTGTTCACTGGGGCTATCTTGGGTGTAGTGTGAGTAGTTTCTTCATCTAGTCTGTTATCAATTAGATGGTCTTGACTTTGGGAGTCTAGAACTGCACTCTAGTTCCCGTGAGGAAAGTCCAAGCTTGGTGTCACAGGACAAAGTCTCCATTCTAGTTTCTCTTGCATAAAGACAGGCTTGTTGCTGTGAGACTAAGACACTACACAACATTCATTCATAAAGGACAGGCTCAGAACCGTGGGCCCAGGCCTCCACTTCAGTCTCTGTGAGGAAAAGACAGGAGAAATGCTGTGGGCTGAGGTCTCAGTTATACCTCCTGGAATAAGTGAAGGGGTTGGAACAGTAAGCCAAAGTCACCACTCTCGCTCTAACAGAAAGTCTAGGCCTAGATCCAAGGTTTTAGTTCTCAAAGAAAGATATTCTTACATGAGGAAAAGCTGGCCTTGTGGTTTTAAGTCTCCAATCTAATTTTCAATGAAGACAGGCTTGGTGGCTTTAGACCAGGGCTCTGTTGCATAAGTGTTAGGAAGAGACCGACTTTGTGTCATGGGCCCAGGCCTCCAGTCTACATCATTTGAAGGGAGGACAGTACTTTTACCATGAATGGTTATTTCCTTTCTTTCCTTAAGAGTAGATAGCTTTGATCTGTGGGTCATGCACTGCACATTTCTTTTTGTCACAGAGTCTAAGCTGTTGGTAGTGTGCGTAGGTCTTTTGCCCAGTCTGTTCAAAATTAGACAGTCTTAATGTCAGAGACATGGCCTAGTGGGAGTCATGATAGGATCACATGACTGTCCCACAAGAGTCACGTGTCTATCAATAGACTGTCCTGTATGAAACAAAGGGAGATTGTGTGACAGATGGGGATGACGCAGTGCTCCCTTTTGAATGATGAGTGCAGATCACTTGATAAAATTCACATAAACACTGAGAAAACATTATTCTGTGTGTAACAGAAGGTTGCCGGGAAAGTCTCCTAACTGACCTCCAATCGAATGTTGTGTTCACATTACAATAAAACTTACTTGATGTCAACGGTATATGCAGCAAGACAATGATAGTTAATTTGCCTCAGATTTTGTATGTTGTCAGGAAACCTGCTTTATGGCAGTGGAGGCGCTGTCCCATCTTTGTCTCCTTGAAAATTGGAGGCTGATTGTGCTGTGAGGTAGTGACTGGATAGCTATGGAAACAACATACGCCATTTTTCTGTATTGTAGGAATCTTTGTAGGGATACCTCCTCATGGCAGAAAGAATTGCTGCCTCAGAATTCCTCTCTCCTAATGCTGCTGATACTGAAGCTGCCTCTCACAGCCTCTGGAGCTCCCTGCAGGAGAAAAGGGAGGAGAGTAGCTGTGGCAACTTCCCTGAACTGCCCTGTCTGGAGGTTTTGCGATCTCCACACAGCTGACAGCAGGACCCATTCATCAGAGCAGAAAGCAAAGAAGCAGGAGAGGACCATAGCAAAACAACAGTTGATTTTTACCGACTGTGGTTGCAAAGCTGAGGTTGAGCTGCAGCCCCCAGCTCCCAACCCAGAGGGCTCCTTCCTCTATACCCTCAGAGAACAATCATCACATAGCCCAAGCAGAATCTGAGCAAAAGCTGCCAAGACTGTCACTGACATTGACAGGGACTGAAACTGAGGGTAGCAAGCATGATTAAATAGATACAATTAAACAAAAAAGGCATTATTTAGGATTCATATAATGCAGGGTCCAAGAGGCTTAGACACTACCTGCTGGAAACCAAAAGAAAAGCACTTTCTTTGCAGCAGGTTAAAGAGAGACTTTTATGTAATAAATATTCTTTCTGGAAAACAGCAAAATACACTTCCATTAATGCTCAGACAGAGAAATAGTCCATTAAACACTATCAACAATCAAGGTGAAAAGGGATATCAGAAAGAAAGAGAAAAATCTCCATAAAATAGACTACAAGCATAGGAATATACAACTTAAAGAACAGAGAATTCAGGTTGGTGCTTCTGAAAAAACTCACTGAGTTCTGAAATGAGTCATATCAATAATTTCAGGAATTGAAAAAACAACTAGATGAGCGGAATAGATCTTCTGAAGATAAAACACACACACACACACACACACACACACACACACTGCAAGAGTTGAAAAATGAAATAGAAAGCTTGGGAAATAGAGTCGATTAAATGGAGGAAAGGGTCAGTGATATCAAAGACAGAAATCTGGAAATAAACCAGAAGGAAGAAGAGAGAAACCAAAGAATGAAAAATAATGAAAGAGAAATACAAGACCTAGCTGATACCAATAGGAGAGCAAACATAAGAATAATGGGCATTATCAAAGGCGAGGAAAAAGAGCAGGGACTAGAAAGCATTTTCCGATAAAGAGTTGACAAGAATTTCCCAAATCTAAGGAATGAGCTGGAGCTTTGATTTCAAAAAGTCAACGGATCACTCAATTATCTCAACCTAAAAAAGCCTTCACCAAGACACATTGTATTAAAATTATCAAAAATCAATGACAAAGATAGAATTCTCGGGGAAGCCAGGGAGAAGAAAATGGTAACTTATAAAGAAAAGCCCATTATATTATCATCAGTTTTCTCAGCACAGACCTTACAAGCTAGAAAGGAATGGAATGAAATATTTAAACTATTAAGTGAAAGGAACTACCAGCCTAAAATAATGTATCTAGCAAAGGTCCCCTTCAGATATGAAGGAAAAATTAAGACCTTTCCAGACATATAAAAATGAGGAATTTTTCCAATATGAGGCCTGTACTACAAGAAATACTGAAAAAGGTCAGCTCACCTAAAACAAATGACAGAAATAAAAAAAAAATAAAACATAATTAGAAGCAAAGTGACTATAAGGCAAATAGAAGCAGAGGAGTGCAATCCTTATTAAAAACAAGGTATTATAAGCTTAAATAATAAGAGAATTGCTATAGCAAGGTAGTGATGAACGTTCAGCATACATAGGGACAAAATGAGATAGCAATGACTTGAAAAAGTAAGGATTCAAAGATCCAAATTTGCAAAGAGGAATGGAGATAAGGCAAACACAGAAGAAAATGGATGACTGTATATATATAACTATCCTTTACATATTCGTAATGGTGACCACACACCAAAGATTCAGAACTAAAATATATAATATAAAAGAAGAAGAGGGAAAATCCACATAATCCAACCAAAATAAACAAACACAAGGACAAGGAAGCAATGGAAACACCGACCTACCGAAAGCAAAAAATAAAATGGCTATAAGAAGACCTCATATTTCAATAATCATCCTAAATATAAATGGACTGAAGTCACCAATAAAAAGGCACAGAGTTGCAGAATGGACCCCAAAACAAAACCCAACCTTATGCTGCCTCCAGGAGACACATCTCAGCTCCAAAGACGAATACAGACTCAAAGTGAAAGAGTGGAAAATGACATTTCAAGCAAATGGCATTCAGAAAAAAAAGCAGGAGTAGCGGTACTAACATTGGATGAAATAGATATCAAAATAAAAAAGGTAGAGAAAGATACTGAGGAACACTTCATAATGATAAAGGGAATCATGCACCAAGAAGACATAACACTTCTTAATATCTATGCTCCCAATCAGGGAGCCCTGAAATATGTAAAGCAATTACTACCAGAACTAAAGGGAGAAAAAGACCAAAACACTATCGTACTAGGGGACCTAAATAAACCACTGTCAGATATGGACAGATCATCCAAACAGAAAATCCGTAGGAAATAACGTCCTTAAAAGACACATTAGACCAACTGGACAAAATTGACAGTTACAGAGCCTTCCATCTCAAAACAGCTGCTTATACATTCTCTAGTGCACATGGAACATTCTCAAGAATTGACCACATACTGGGACACAGAGATAGCCTCAACAAATGTAAGAGGGTTGAAATCATACCAACCATATTCTCTGCACATAATGCATTGAAACTAGAGATCAACTGCAAAAAGAAATCAGGAAGAACCACAAATACATGGAAATTAAACAACATGCTACTGAAAAATAACCATGTCAGGGAAGAAATAAAAGAGAGATCAAGAGATACATAGAAACAAATGATAATGATAGTAAAACATATCAAATCTTGTAGGACATGGCAAAAGCGGTCATAAGAAGAAAGTTCATATCATTACAGGCCTATCTCCAAAAACAAGAACGAGCCCAAATAACAAAACTAACACTTCATCTTAAAAACAAACAAACAAACAAACAAAAAACCCAAAAAACTAGAAAAAGAACAAATGAGGCCTAAAGTCAGCAGAAGGAAATAATCAAAATTAGAACAGAAATAAATGAAATTGAAATAGAAAAAAAACAGAAAAAATAAATACAACAAAGAGCTGGTTCCTTGAAAATATTAATAAAATTGACAAACCCCTGGGTAGACTCACTAAAGAAAAAAGAGAAAGGACACAAATAAACAAAATCAAGAATGAAAGAGGGGAAATTATGACTGACATCATAGAAATACAAAGGATCATGCTAGCATACTATGAAAAAGTATATAATAACAAATTTAATAAACTAGAAGAACTGGACCAGTACTTAGAAAAATACAATCTTTCTAGACTGAATCAAGAAGATCTGGAAAATCTAAATAGATCAATTGTATGGCAATTGAAATGGCAGCTGAATCAAGAAGATCTGGAAAATCTAAATAGATCAATTGTATGGTAATTGAAACAATCATCAAAAACCTACCAAAAAGTAAAAATCCAGGATCAGATGGCTTCACCAGTGAATTCTACCAAACAGTCAAAGATTTCATACCTATTTTCTTCAAAGTATTCCAAAAAAATTGAAGAGAGGGCAATACTTCCCAACTCATTTTATGAAGCCAATATTACTCTGATAACAAAACCTGATAAAGATAACACAAAAAAGAACACTACTGACCAATATCTCTCATGAACACAGATACAAAAATCCTAAATAAGATACTAGCGAACCGAATACAGGAACATATTAAAAAATTTATACACCATGATCAAGTGGACTTCATCCCAGAGGCACAGGGATGGTTCAACATACACAAATTGATTAATATGATATACCACATAAATTAAAAAATAAAAATCATATGATAATATCAATCGATGCAGAAAAAGCCTTTGAGAAGATACAGCATCTATTTATGATCAAAACACTTAACAAAATTGGTATAGAAGGAAAGTACTTTAACATAATAAAGACCATATATGACAAACCCTCAGCCAACATTACACTTAATGGTGAAAAACTAAAAACCTTCCCTCTAAGATCAGGAACAAGGCGAGGCTGTCCACTATTGCCACTGTTATTCCATATAACATCAGAGGTCCTAGCGAATGCAATCAGGCAAGAGAAAGATATAAAAGTATCCAAATAGGAAACAAAGAAGTCAAACTATCACTATTTGAGGATGACATGATTCTCTATACAGAAAACCCTAAAGACTCCACAAGAGCACTACTAGATACAATAAGCAAATACGGTAAAGTTTCTGGATACAAAATCAATGTAAAAATCCATAGCATTCCTATGCTCTAATAATGAAGTGTCAGAAAAAGAAGTAGAAAAAATAATTTATTTCGCTACTGCGCCAAAAAGAATAAAATACCTAGGAATAAATTTAACGAAACATGTGAAGGACCTGTAAAATGAAAAGTACAATACCCTATTAAAAGAAATCAAAGATAGAAAGAAATGGAAAGATATTCTGTGTTCTTGGATTGGAAGAATGAACATAGTTAAAATGACCATATTACCTAAAGCATTATACAAATTTAATGCAATCCCCATCAAAATCCCATTGTCATTTTTTAAAGAAATAGAACAAATAAATCATCAGATTTGTATGGAAGCACAAAAGACCCCAATTGCCAAAGCCATTCTGAGAAAAAAGAACGAGGCTGGAGGCATCACTCTGCCCAACTTCGAATTATACTACAAAGAGACAGTAATCATAAGAGCATGGTATTGGCAGCAAAACGGACACACTTGTGGAACAGAATCAAGAGTCCAGAAGTAAACCCATATTTATATGAGCAAATAATTTTTGACAAAATGGCCAAAAACATATAGTGGAGAAAGGAAATGATGCTGGGAATATTGGAAGGCCACTTCAATAAGAATGAAACTAGACTGCGGTCTATCACCACACACCAGAATTAACTCAAAATGGATTAAGGACCTGAATATAAGACATGAAACAATTAAATGCATAGAAAAAAATATAGGAACTAAACTCAAGGACCTTGGACTTGAATAGGATTTTGTGAATTTGATCTCAAAGGCAAGTGAAGTAAAAGCTAAAATAAAGGAATGAGACAACATCAAACTAAAAAGCTTCTGCTTAGCAAAAGAAATCATCAACAAGGCAAAGAGACATCATCCAAATAGGAAAATATATTTGTAAGTGATGACTCTGATAAAGGCCTAATATCTAAAATATACAAAGAACTCAAAACAACATAAAAACAAACAATCCAATCAAAAAATGAGCGCAAGAACTGAATAGACATTTCTCCCTAGAGGACATACATTAGCCAATAAATATATGAAAAGATGCTCAACTTCACCACCTATTAGAGAAATGCAAATCAAAACCACAATGAGATACCATCTCACACCTGTTAAAAGAGCTATAATCAACAGGATAAGTAATAACAAGTGTTAGAGAGGATGCGGAAAAAAGTCCACACTGCTGGTGGGACTACAAATTGGTACAGTCACTGTGGAAAACAGTTTGGAGGTTCCTCAAAAAACTAAGAAGTGATCTACCAATCCCTCTACTGGGTATTTACCTCAAAGACTTGAAAACTCATATCCAAAAAGAGATTTGCACACTGATGTTCATATCAGCATTATTCACAGTGGCTAGGACATAGAAGAAACCGAAATGTCCTCTGATAGATAATTGGCTAAAGAAGCTGTGGTACATATATACAATGGAATATTACTCAGCCATAAGAAGAGATAAAATACTGCCATTTGCAACAACAATAATGAACCTTGAGATAATCATGCTAAGCAAAATAAGCCAGACAGAAAAAGTTGAAAATCACATGATATCACTTGCATGTGAGATATAAACCTAAAAGCAACAAATGAACAGGACAAACAAACAAAGACTCATGGACATGGACAATGGACTAGTGGTTACCAGAGGGTAGAGGGTGGAGGAGGAGGAGGAGGGAGGTAGACAGTGTAAAAGAGGTCAAATATAGGGGTGTAGAAGGAAGGTGAAGTGGGTAAAGGGGATCAAATATATGTAGCTAAAGGAAACTGGATTTTGGGTGGTAAACACACAATAGAATATATAGATGTCAAATTATAATGTACACCTGAAAATTGTATAATTGTATTAACCAATGTTACCCCAATAAAGTTAATATAAAAAGTAAAAATAAAAAAATAAATTAAAAATTTCCTCTCTAGCAAACGTTAGACTACAAATTCTGAGACGGCCTAGAAAGAAAGCTGAGGTATTGACATTGAGGAAGTTTCTTCGATGTGTTCTGAAAACCCTTGCTTTAGGCTAGCAGAAGAAAATGAGGTGAAAGTCACTTAAAAATCTCATAGCTAGGGAATCTTGCGATATTCATGTGGCTGCCCCATGGGAATCACATGACCATCAAGAGACTGGCCTGACAGCATTACAGGGAGATCATGTCACATTGGGGTGATGGTGCAGTAACTCACTTTTGAGTTATCCTTCTACATTCCTTGGTAAAATTCACATAAATGCCTCAAAAGGAAAGTCTGTGTGTAATGGACCATAACCCATACAGCCACCTCACTGTCCTTCAGTTGAAAGGTCAAGTCTGCAAGAAAAGACTTGCTTGCGGATAGCAGTGTAGGCTATCAGACAATTGCTGTTACATAACAGGTTTCCTCTGTGGTCGGGCAACCTGTTTGAAGGCTGTTGCACTTTAACCGCATTGAAATTTGGAGGCTGAGTCTGCTTGAGGAAGCTACTTTAGAGCAGTGGAAACAACAGCAGCCATTTTGCTGTATTGTAGCAAAAATGCTGAGTAATTGTGAGCATAACTCTTAAAGGCTTCAGGTGCGACTCCCACACTATTCTTGTATGAGGACTTACTATCGAAAGGGAATTGCTTAGCGGCCAAAGCATCAATGCCAGAATATTGAAAATGAAGAATTTATGAAATGTGTTTTGAAAATACTTGGTTGAGGATAGGGGAAGAGGAATAAGGTGGCAGTCACTTGAAAATCACATAGCACTCACTAGGGAATCACACGGCAGTCATTTGAACACTTCACAGGATTCACATGGGTGTCAAAGAAGACCCTGAGGGAATCATGTGTCTACCAGGTGACTATTCTTGTTGCTGTGGGTGTAGGTTTTCACTCTATTTCTTAAAATTAACCAGGTTTGAGTGTGTGGAAAACGTTTTCCACTCGAGTTTACTTTGAAAATGAGGCCAGTATCCACTCTACTTCTCCTGATCTGGGCTAAGGACTGGGTTCTGGACCTTGGACTTCTACTGGTACTATGAAAGGAGATCTCCTGGAACATTCCAACATTATAATACTCTAATCTGAATTTATATCAGATTAACTTCAACAACATACAAAAACTCTGATTCTTTACACTTCTATCCCCATCCTTTTCACTTACGGATACACAGAATTGTCTTTACATATTGTGTGTTTTAAAACATAAATTAAAATTCTTTTACATGTGTCGGTCTCTTAAATTATGTAGAAAATAAGATTTGGAGTTACAAACCAAGGTTATATTAATACTAGCTTTTACGATAGTAATCTTTTTTCCTTAAATATGTTAGTCTCTCAAATCACATAGTAAACAAAAAGTACTATTACAAAACATTATTATAATACTAACTTTATGATTGTCCACATATTTACCTTTGCTGAGATCTTTAATTTTTCACATGGCTTTGAATTTCTTTCTAGAGTTCTTTTATTTTACCTTGCAGGACTCCCTTGTGTATTTCTTGCCAGACATATCTAGTGGTCACAGATCCTTCAGCTTTTATTTATCTAGTGTATATCTTAATTTTTCCCTCAGTTTTGGTGGACAGCTTTGCCAAATATAAGATTTTGTATTGGAGTTTTACTTTTTTAGCACTTTGAATATATCTGCCACTGTCTTCTGTCCTCTAAAGTTTCTGATGAGAAATCTGCTGATAATCTTATTGAGAATCCCTCATATGTGACCACTAACTACTCTCTTGCTTCTTTCAAGATTCTTTTCTTTTCTTCTTTTTGAAAATTAGATTCTAATAGTAAAAACTAAGTTGTGCTAATAATTATGTAAACTTCTGTATTTATATTTAAAATTCTCTACTGTCACTTTGGATAAATAAATAATTTAATGTTGCCTTACAATAATGAAAGAATCTTTTTGGTTGACTATGTTTGACAAACTTCCTAAGATTCAAAATCTAAGGAGAGTCATTTTCTTGACATTTGAGATTAAGAACGTAGGAGGTTTTCAGAAGGATCCCTGAAATACCTCAAAGACTTGTTTCCTCTCCTTATAAAAAGAGAAATTAAAATAATTAGGCCTATTTGGTATGTTAAATTACACAAAAAGAATTGTCAAATAACAATGCTTAATCTTTGATTATATTTTAGATTTATTAATGTAAATGCTGCAAAACTTAAAGTTTTTCTCAGAATTAGAGTTTGGTTCTCTTTTACACTGTCAAAAGGACAGTATAAAAGTTTTTCGCTATTGTTCTGCTCCAGATAAGATATTGTACGGTTTTCTACCTAAAAAGCAAAGATTCTCTATTAAAAAAATAGTATTTTGTGTATTTAATGTTATCTTAATCAGGCACTTGATTACTCAAAAAAATAATCTCAATCCTAAAAATTAAGATTTTCATAAAACTAGTAACTTGTATTTATGTTTGACATCTTTTATTTTCACTTTGAAAAATGGATAGTTTAATATTGTTTCATAATGATACACAATCCTTTTGGTCAAGCACGTTTGAGGAACTTCCCAGAGTTCACAATATAAAAGAGACATTTTTTAACCTGGAAATGGCTTTAGGTCATTCTATCAGTGGGCTGCTGGAATACTTCAAAAATTTGTTCTTTCTCTTTATAAAAGAGAACATTAAAACTAATCAGTCTTATTTGATATACTAAAGTTGCATGAGAAGTTTGTCAGATAAATAATAATTATGTTATATTTGTATGCATATGTTTTGTTTTTGTTTTTGTTGAGCACAGTGCTTTTATTTTACATGTCAGTTCCAAAGAAGGCAGTTTTATAAGTCAGCAGCCAACAGAATTTCTAAAAGGGGAAGTGACAGCAAAGGTAATTGGCTCAAATCCCTCTGTGTACATCAGTACGTCATGTACATTTCATGTCTGAGCACCTTGTGTATCTAGCTTAATTGAAGGTAAGGCAATGTAGATTATGCAAATAAGAAGTCTGTGTTCTGTGATCAGGAATGGCTACTACATGTGTCACACAAGATGCACAATCTGAAATGTTTCAATCTACAACTGACGGGTTTGCGCTTTGGATTAAATTTCTCCTATCTACTAGTTTTCAGAGAGAAGAGGCTTAGTGCTTTGTGACCCGGTCTCTCTTCTACTTTTTGTTATGAAAAGACAGGCCTTTTGCCTTGGGCCTGTGTCAACAATCCATATCCTCACAAGGGAGGATAATGTAGTGATACCTTTGTACTGACAAGTGCATACCACAGAAAAAATTCACATCAACATCGAGAAGTCATTAGTCTACCTGGAGCAGAACATGGCCAAGATAGCTTACTAACTGTCCTCAATCAAATGTCGTGTAAACATTACAAATCTAATTTGAAGTCAACTATATATGCGTTCATTCAATGATCTTTAATTTGCTTCTAGTTCTGTTTTTCAGGAAAACTGCCTTATGTATATAGAGGCAACTGTCGCACATTGGTGCTGTTGATAATTTAGCATGAGTGTGCTGAGAGGAAGTGACTGGATAGTGTGGAAATAATAGCCACAATTTTTCTGTATTGTAGGAAAAAATGCTGAGTCATTGTGAGGATACCACTTGGTGGAGGAAAAAACAACTGCCTCAGAATTTCTTTATACTAAGCCTGAGACTACAAATTTTGAGAGGGACTGGCTTCACCACCAAGGAAAGAAAACTGAGAAATTGACATTGAGGCTGTTCTATCAACGTGTTCTGAAGAGGCTTATGTCAGTCTAGCAGAGGAAAGTGAGGTGGATGTCGCCTGTGAAACTTGTCACAGGAATTAAGGAACCTCGCCATACTCACGAGGCTTACCTGCGGGATTCATGTGACCATTAAGAGACAGGCTGAGGGCATCACAGGGAGTCACGTGATATTAGGTTGATGGTGTGACACTCACTTTGAGTTACCCTTTTCTATTCCTTGGTAAAATTTAGATAACCACTGAGAAAATGATAGTATCTGTGTAACATAGCCACCTAATGGCCCCTCAATCGAAAGGTCAGGTCTGCATGAGAAAGTTCGTTAAGGAAGGTGGAATAGGTGAACAAACAATTGTTGTTAGATAAGTGGATTTAGATTTCATCTGTGGTCAGGCAACCTGCTTGAACACAATGGAAGCTGCTGTCAAACATTAACTCCATTGATATTTGGAGGCTGAGTCTGCTTGACGAAGCTTCTTTAGAGTATTGTAAATTGTAAGCGCCATTTTGCTGTATCATAGCAAAAACATTGAGTCATTGGGAGTATAACTCTGAATGGCTTCATGTGGGACTCTCACACTATTATTTTATGTGCACCTTTGGCCACTACTGTCGATAAGGAATTGCTTAAAGGCCAATGACTCAATGCTGAATATTTAAAATAACAGTTTATGAGATGAGTTTTGAAACATTTGTTTGAAAATTGTGGAAGAGGAATAAGATGGACATCACTGAAAATCACTTAGAAATCAATAGAGAATCACACGGAGATCAAATAAACACCTGGTCGAATTCACATGAGGATCAAGGAATACCTGCACGAATCTGAAATCTACTAAGTGTCTAGTCTTGTTGCTGTGGCCGTAGGTTTTCACTTTACTTCGTAGAATCAACCAGGCTTCAGAGCATGAGTCGTATTGCAAAAAAGTTTACTTTATATATGAGATGGTATTGTGTTTTCAAACATCCACCCAACTTACTCCAGTTCCATCAGAGGACTGCCTCCTAGTCCATGTTCTTCCAACAACTTTTATTTTCCTACTAAGAATGTCTTGTGACCATTTGCCAATTCCTCTACCTAAGGATTCATTATATAAAGTTAAGCTATATTCTTTGGGCCAAGGTCTCCACTCTACATCCTAGACATAGGAAAAATACTTGGTTGTGTTCCAAGCTCCCCAATCGAGTTTCTTAAAGAACAGTCTAGGCTTTGGTCAGATTGCTTAGTGCCCATAATACCGTCTCTTACCAAAGAAAGGCTTTGTAATCTTTCAATAAATGTTTAAAAGGATAATTGGTGACGTGGGACCAGGTTGTGCTGAATGTACTGTTATGATGACAAAGGGTTGGTGCCATTGACCCAACTTATATAGTTAATGCTTTCAAAGGATCCCAGTCTTGGAGGCATGCACCGAATCCTCCACTCTTCCACCTTCTTGGAGATCACAGCTTGGTTCTTTAGGCCAAGGTGTCCACAAGAGTTTCAGGTAACAAAGGCCAGGCTGAATATTCTTGGTCTAGGTCTTGAGACAGGACATTGTTATCAATTGCATAGTCTTGATGTTGTGGGCCTGGGCTTTAACTATGTCCTTTTATAAGGTCCAGGCTTGATTCAGATTTCCACAGTCTCCATTTGACTCTTTGTTCCCTAAAGAAGGCTTTTGCTTTTAGACAATGATTTCAGGCAACATTTGTTCACATAGAACAGGCTTGGAACTGTGAGATTATGTTGGAGAAAGTCTGGGATAATTTCTCAAAGATACTTTCTGTAAATAGAGGCAGGGATGTAACTGCCACAAAGGATAGCACACTGTATCCCAATAGAAAATATAGGCAGGAGACAAGGTCCTAGGTTTCCAAATAAGACTCAAATTATATGAGTACATACTTGCCCATGGTTTCAGTTTTCCTATCTATTAGTTTTCAGAGAAAATAACCTTAGTGCCTTGGTTCCCAGTCTTCCTTTTATTTTTTGTTAAGAAAAGACAGAGCTTGTGTCTTGGGCTCATGTCACCAATACACATCCTCACAAGGGAAGATGATCTAATGCTTTCTTTAAAGAGATGAGTGCATATTACTTGAAAAATTCACATCAACACAGAGAAGTTATCAGTATGTGTGGGACAGAAGATGGCTGATAACAGACTTCGTACTGACCTCCAATTGAATCTCATGTCCACATTACAAATCTTATATGAGTTCAATGGTATATGGGTGCAGTCAATGATCTTTAATTCACCTCTACTTTTGTCTTTTGTCATCAGTGGAGGCACAATTCTCACATGAGTGGCGTTCATAATTGAGACTAATTGTGCTGTGAGGAAGCCAATAGATAGTGGTTGAAACCATAGCTGCCATACTGCTTTATTGTGGGTAAAATCCTGAGTTACTGTGAGGAGACCTTTTCATTGCAAAAAGAATGGCTGTTTGAGAATTTCTTGATATCAAACCACAGACTGAAAATCTGTGAGAGACTGGCTTAACCTATATGGATAAAAAGCTGAGGTTCAACATTGGGGCAGTTTCTTCAACATGTTCTGAAAGTGCTTTTATAGCCTAGCAGAGGTCATGAACTGGAAGTCTCCAAAAATCTCTTACCAAGAAATAGTAAATCTTGGGATACACACAAGGGATACACACATGGGATTTACATGACAGGAAGGGACTGACCTGAGAGCAACACACGAAAATCACATTAAATTGCGGTTATGGTATGGTGCTCACTTTTTGGTTGCCCTTCTATATTTCTTGATAAAATTCACGTAAGCACTGAGAAAATAAAATTACCTGTATAACATAGCCACCTAATAGCCCTTCATTCGAAAGGTCATGTCTGCATGAGAATACTTGCTTGATGATGGTGGCATAGGCTAACAGACACTTGTTGTTAGGTAACTGTCCTGAGATTTCGACTCTGCTCTGGCAACTTGCTTGTATATAATGGGAGCAGCCGTCACACATCGACCACATTGAAATTTAGAGTCTGAGTCTGAATGACGAAGCTACTCTAGAGCGGTGGAAACTCTAAGCGCCATTATGCTGTATTATAGCAGAACTGCTGAGTCATTTAAGCAGAACCCTTAATGGTTCTGGTTAGAGAGTCATACTATTCTTGAAGGTGAACCTTAGGCTACTACTGTCGAGAAAAATTTGCTTAAAGGCCATTGATTCAATGCTTAAATATTGATAATAAGAGTTTATGAGACGTGTTTTGAAAACACTTATTTGAGTATAGGGGAAGAGGAATAAGGTGGAAGTCACCTGGAAAGCACATAGTAATCACCAGAAAATTACATGGAAGTGAAGTGATCACCTGGAAGTATTCACGTGGGGATCAAGGAAGAGCCTGCAAAATCTGGTGTCTACCAGGTGACTAGTCTTATTGCTATGGCTGTACGTTTTCACCTTCCCTCTTACCATGAATTAGTTTTCAATTTATGAAGTGTTTTGCACTCAAGTGTACTCTGTAAATGAGACCGGCATAGTTTGTGCATTCAAAATTCCACAAAACTTACCCTAGTTCCAGCAGAGGACTGGGTCCGGGGCCATGGACTGCCATCGACATTTTGTCCTACCAAAGAGGTCTTGTGACCATGTACCATGTCCTCTATTTAAAGATCCATTAAGTAAAGTTAGGCTAGATCCTGTGTGCCAAGTCCTCCTCTCTACTTCCTTGAAATAAAAGCAATGCTTGACCAAACTTGCAGGCTCTCCAATCGAGTAACTTACAAAACAGTTCAGGTTTTGATCCTGGTTTCCCAGTGCCCAAACTATGTTCTATTACCAGGGGAAAGGCTTGGTGCTGTAAGATATGGACATCTTTCATTAATTGTATAATAGTAAAATTGGTGACGTCGAACCAATTTGTGCTGAATGTACTGTTATGATGACACAGGTTGAAGTCCTTGCCCCAATTTCTATCATAAATGCTTTAAAGGGAGGACAATCTTGAAACTGGGCACCAAGTCATCCTATTTTCTTCCCTCTAGGAAGTGGCAGTCTAATTCTGTAGGCCAAGTTATCTACAATAGCTTCAGGTAGCAGGAGCCAGGCTGGATGTTTGTGTGCCTAGGTATTCAGATTGGATATTGTTACCAATTGGATGATCTTGATGTTGTTGCCCTGAGTTTAACTACTTCTTTTTAGGTGGTCTAGGCTTGGTTCAGATTTCCACAGTCTCCATTTTATTTTTCCTTTCCTAAAGAAGGCTTTTGCTTTGAGCCACGGCTCCAGGCAACATTTGTTCATAGTAAACAAGCTTGGAATTTGGGCTTAGGCCACTGATTCAGTCTGTCATAGAAAGTTGGACGAAATGCTATGGGCTAATTTCTCAGATCTACTTCCTGGAAATTGGGGTAGGGATTGGAACTGCAGAACCGAGATCAGCACCCTGGCCCTGAATAAGAAACGGAGGCAGGAGATAAGGTCATAGGTTCTAAGTAAGATTCAAAATATATAAGAACATGCTTGCTCTTTGGATTAAGTCCTTCTATCTACTAGTTTTCAGAAAAGACAGGCTTAATGCTTTGATTCCCAGACAGCCTTCTCGTTTTGTTAGGAAAAGACGGGCATTGGGACTTTGGATCGTGTCACCAATCCATTTCCTCCAAAGTGAAGATGACACAGTTCTCACTTTGTAGTGATAACACCTATCACTGAAAAAATTCACATCGACACTGAGAAGTCATTAGTCTATGTGGAGCAGAAGATGGCCGAGACAGCCTCCTAACTGTCCTCCAATCGAATGTCTTATCCACATTACAAATCTAATTTGAAGTCAACGGTGTATGCAGGCAGTCAATGGTCTTTATTTGCCTCTAGTTTGGTCTGTTTGTCAGGAAAACTGCCTAATGTTCGTGGGGGCTACAGTTGCCCATTAGCGGTGTTGAAAATTGAGCCTGAGTGTGTTTGGGGCAGCACCTGGATAGTGATGGAAACAATAGCCGCCATTTTTCTGTATTGTAGGAAAAATGCTGAGACATTGTGAGGATACCACTTGAAGGAGGAAAGAACGGCTTCATTAGAATTTCTCTGTATCAAACCTCAAAGCTTGACCACAAAGAAAGAAAACTGCGATATTGACATGGAGGCTGTTCCATCAACGTGTTCTGAAGAGTCTTATTTTAGTCAAGCAAAGGAAAGTGAGGGGGAAATGGCCTGAAAATCTCGTAACAAGAATTAGGGAATCTCACGATACTCACGAGGCTACTCTGCAGGATTCACATGACCGTCAATAGACAGGCCTGAGGGCATCACAGGGAGTAAAGGGATATTGTGTTGATAGTGTGGTGCTCACTTTTGAATTACCCTTCTCCTTTCCTTGTTAAAATTTAGATAACCACTGAGAAAATGATAGTGTCTGTGTAACATAGCCATCTAGTGGCCCCTCTATTTAAAGGTCATGTCCGTTTGAGAAGGTTCGCTTGAGGATGGCGGCATAGGGGAACAGACAATTGTTGTTAGATAACTGGCTTTTGGTATCATCTTTGGTCAGGCAACCTGCTTAAACACAATGGAAGGTGCTGTCGAACATTAACTGCGTTGATATTTGGAGGCTGAGTCTGCTTGCCAAAGAAATTTTAGAGCGGTGTAAATTGTAAGCACCATTTGCTGTATTATAGCAAAAATGCTGAGTTATTGTGAGTATAACTCTTAATGGCTTCAGGTGGGACTCAAGCACTATTCTTTTATGCAAAACTTTGGCCACTACTGTTGACAGAGAATTGTTAAAAGGCCAAAGAGTTGATGTTGAATATCAAAAATAAAAGTTTATAGATGAGTTTAAAAACACTTTTTGAAAATACAGTATAGAATAAAGTTATAAATCACCTAAAAAAATCACTTAGAAATCACTACGGAATCATGCATACTTAAGTAAACACCTAGTGGAATTCGCATGCAGATGAAGGAATAACCCTCACTAATCAGGTGTCTACTCTTTGACCACTCTTTTACTGTGGCCGTATGTTTTTACATTACTTTGTAGAATGAACCAAGATTTACACCATGAATAGTATTATAATCGAGTTTACCTTAAATACGAGATTGGCGTGGTGTTGTGTTTTTAAACATCCACCCAACTTACCCCGGTTCCAACATAGGACTGCATCCTAAGCCATGGACTTCCAATGACGTTTCTTTTCCTACCAAGAGTGTCCTGTGACCATTTTCCAAGTCCTCTACCTAAAAATTCGTTATGAAAGGTAGGCTAGAATCTGTGGGCCAACGTCTTCGCTCTACTTCCTAGAACTAGATCAATACTTGGTTGTGATTCTAAGCTTCCCAGTCGAGTTTTATAAAGAAAAGTCCAGGCTTTGGCCATGTTTCTGAGTGCCAACACTACCTTCTCTTGCCAGAAGAAAGGCTTTGTGCTGCAAGATATGGTTTCCTTTAAATAAATGTCTAAAAGAAAAATTGGTGATGTGGGACCAGGTTGTGCAGAATGTACTGTTATGATGACACAGGGTTGGTTCCATCGGCTCAATTTCTATTGCAAATGCTTTCAAGGGAGTAAGGTCTTGAAGGCATGCACCAAGTTCTCCACTCTTCCTCCTCCTAGGAGATGACAGCTTGGTTCAATAGGCTAAGGTTTCCACAGAGTTTTAGGTAACAAGGCCCAGGCTAAATATTTGTTGGTCTATGTCTTGAGACTGGACATTGTTACCAATTAGATGATCTTGACATTGTGGGCCTGGGCTTTAACTATGTCCTTTTCGGAGGTCCAGGCTTGGTTCAGTTTTCCACAGTCTTCGTATATTCTTTTTCTTCCCTAAAGTAGGCTTTTGCTTTGAGACAAAAACTTCAGGCATCATTTGTTCATAGATCACAAGCTTGGAACTATGAGTTTACGTCACTCTTTCAGTCTATGTGGAAAAATTGTAAGAAATTCTCGGCTAATTTCTCAAATCTACTTTCTGTAAATAGAAGTAAGAATTGTAACTGAAACCAAGGACAGCAGAGTGCATCCCAATAAAATATGCAGGCAGGAGACAAGATCCTAAGTTTTAAGATGAGACTCACATTACACAAGGTCAGACTCATCCTTTGGATTAAGTTTTTCTATCTACTAGTTTTCAGAGAGGATAGACTTAGTGCCTTGGTTCCCAGTCTCCCTTCTACTTTTTAGGAAAAGACAGGCCTTGTGCCTTGGGCCCATGTCACCAATCCACATCCTCACAAGGGAAGATGATATAATTCTTTCTTTGAATTGATGAATGCATATCACTGAGAAAATTCACATCAACATTAAGAAATTATTAGTATGCGTGGGACAGAAGGTAGCGGAGACAGACTTCATACCTACCTACAATCGAATGTCATGTCCACATTACAAATCTTATGTGAAATCAACGGCATATGCAGGTAGTCAATGATTTTTAATAGGCTCTAATTTTTTTCTGTTTGTCAGAAAAACTGCCTATGTCAATGTAGGCAGAAGTTGCACATTGGCTGTGTTCATTAATAGGCCTGAGTGTGCTGTGAGGAAGCAAATGAAGAACAGTTGAAACCGTAGTTGCTATATTGCTTTATTGTAGGAAAAATGCTGAGTCATTGTGAGGATACCTCTTCTTTTCAAAAAGAACAGCTGCATAAGATATTCTCTATATCAAACCATGGACTAAAAATCTTCGAGAGACTGGCTTAACCAATATGGAAAAAAGCTGAGATACTGACATTGAGGCACTTTGTTCAATGTGTTCTGAAAAGGCTTGTGTTAGCTTAGCAGATGTCATGAGGTGGAAGTTGACTGAAAATCTCATTCCAAAAATTAGTTAATCTCGTGATACTCACGAGGCTTTCTTGCGGGATTCACAAACCAGGAAGAGATTGGCCTGAGAGCGACACACGAAAATCACGTGAAATTGGGGTGATGGTGTGGCATTCACTTTGTTTAATCATTCTATATTCCTTGGTCAAATTCACATAAGCACTGAGAAAATAAAATTACCTGTGTGATAGAGCCACCTAATAGCCCTTCAATCGAAAGGTCATATCTGCATGAGACGACTTGCTTCAGGATGGCGGCATAGGCTAACACACACTTGTTGTTAGGTAACTGCCCTAAGGTATTGTCTCTGGTCATTAACCTGTTTGTATAAAATGGGAGCAGTGGTTGCACATCAACCATGTTGAAATTTAGTGGCTGAGTCTGAATGACCAAGCTACATTAGTGCAGTGGAAACTCTAAGTGCCATTATGCTGTATTGTAGCAGAAATGTTGAGTCACAGTGAGCAGAATCCTTAACTGTTCTGGTGGCAGATCCATGCTATTCTTGAAGGTAAAACTTAAGCAACTACTGTTGAGAAGAAATTGCTTAAAGACCAATGACTCAATGTTGAAATATTGAAAATAAGAGATTATGAGATGTGTTTAGAAAACACTTGTTTGAGGATAGGGGAAGAGGAATAAGATAGAAATCACCTAAAAGTCACATAGTAATCACCAAGAAATTACATGGAGGTCAAGTGAATACTTGGAGAGATTCACGCGGGGATCAAGGTAGTCCTGCAGGAATCTGGTATCTACCAGGAGACTAGTACTGTTGCTGTGGTTATTTGCTTTTGCCTTACTTCTTACAGTGAATCTGGCTTCAATTTGTGAAATGTTTGCATTCCAGTGTACCCTTTAAATGAGAAGGGCATGGTGTTGCATATTTAAACGTCTACACAACTTACCCTAGTTCCAGCAGAGCACTGGGTCCTTGGCCATGGACTTCCATTGACATTTTTTTCCTGCCAAGAAGGTGTTGTGATTTTGTGTCATGTCCTCTTTCTAAAGATCCGTTAAGTAAAGTTAGTCTAGATTCTCTATACCAAGGTATCCACTCTACCTCCTGAAAATAAAAGCCATGCTTGGCTATGCTTCCAGCTGTTCAATCGAGTAACTTACAAAACAATTCTGGCTTTGATTCAGGTTTCTTTTTTTATGCCCAAACTATGTACTATTACCAGGAGAATGGCTTGGTGCTATAAGGTAGGGTCACCTTTCAATAATTGTATAAATGAAAAATTGGTGATGTGGAACCAGTTTGTGCTGAATGTACTCTTATAAGGACACATGTTTGTGTCTTTTGCCCAATTTTTATCATAATTACTTTAAAGAGAGGGCAGTTGGAACTGTGCACTATGCCCTCTATTCTCCTCCTACTAGGAGATGACAACTTGATTCTGTAGGCCAAGTTTTTTACAAGAGTATCAGGTAGCAGGGTCTAGTCTGGATGTTTGTGGGCCTCGGTCTTCAGACAAGATATTGTTATCATTTGGATGATCTTGATGTTGTAGCCCGGAGTTTAACTGCTTCCTTTTTGGTGATCCAGACTTGGTTCATATTTCCACAGTCTCCTTTTTTTTTTCTTCCCTAACAAGGCTTTTGTTTTGAGCCAGGGCTCCAGGCAACATTAGTTCCCAGAAAACAGGCTTGGTCTTGGGCTTACGCCACCATTTCAGTAAATGTCAGAGAAAGTTGGAAGAAATGCTGTGGGCTAATTTCTTAGATCTACTTCCTGGAAATAAGGCTAGGGATTGGAACTGCAAAACGAAGGTCAGCAAACTGGTTCCTAATAGGAAATAGAAGCAGGGGACAAAGTTCTAGGTTTCAACATAAGCCTCAAATTACATGAGGACAGTCTTCTCCTTTGGATTAAGTTCTCCTGTGTACTAGTTTTCAGAGAGGACAGGCTTAGTGCTCTGGGTCCCAGTCTACCTTTTACTTTTTGTTAAGAAAAGACAGGTCTTGTGCCTTGGACTCATGTCACCAATCCATATCCTCACAAGGGAGGATGATGTAGTGCTCCCTTTGTAGTGACAAGTGCATATAACTGAGAAAACTCATATCAACATAGAGAAGTCATCTATGTAGGGCAGAAGGTGGCCAAGACAGCCTCCTAATCATCCCACAATCGAATGTTGTGTCTACATGACAAATCTAATTTGAAATTATCGGTATATGCGGGCAGTCAATAATCTCTAATTCACCTCTAGTTTGGTCTGTTTGTCGGGAAAACTGCTTTAGTTTTGTGGGGGCAACTGGCATATTGGCGGTGTTGAAAATTGAGCCTGAGTGTGCCGTGAGTAAGTGACTGGATAGTGATTGAAACAATAGCCGCCATTTTTCTGTGTTGTAGAAGAAAGGTTGACTCATTGTGTGGATACCACTTGATGGCGGAAAGAACGACTGTCTCAGAATTTCTCT
This sequence comes from Pteropus medius, assembly GCF_902729225.1. Lineage (NCBI taxonomy): Eukaryota > Metazoa > Chordata > Mammalia > Chiroptera > Pteropodidae > Pteropus > Pteropus medius. The sequence continues at coordinate 188,054 of NW_024345842.1, read as the reverse complement.
ATAACAAACCTTAGACTACAAATTCTGAGAGGGACTGGCTTAATCACCAATGAAAGAAAACTGAGATGTTGACATTGAGGCTGTTCCATCTACGTGTTCTGAAGAGGCTTATTTTAGCCTAGCAGAGGAAAGTGAGGTTCAAGTAGCCTGGAAATCTCGTCACAAGAATTAGGGAATCTTGTGATATTCACAAGGCTTTCCTGCATGATTCATGTGACCATCAGTAGATAGGCCTGAGGGCATCATAGGGAGTCACGCTGTATTATAGCAAAAAATCTGAGTTATTGTTAGTATAACTCTGTACGACTTCATGTGGGACTCCCGCACTATTCTTTCACGTGGACGTTTTGCCACTTCCATTGACGAGAATTGCTTAAATGACAATGACTCAATGCTGAATATTGAACATAAGAGTTTAAGAGAAGAGTTTTGAAAACACTTGTTTGAAAATAGAGGAAGAGGAATAAGTTGGAAATCACCAAAAATCACTTAGAAATCACTAGAGAATCAAGCGGCGATCGAGTAAACACCTGGTAGAATTCATATGTGGATCAAAGAATACCCCACACTAATCTGGTATATACCAAGTGACCAGTCTTGTTGTAGTGGCCATAGATTTTCACATTACTTCTTAGAATGAACGAGGTTTCACAGAATGAATCGTATTGCAAATGAGTTTACCTTACACATGAGATTGGCGTGGTGTTGTGTTTTCAAACATCTACTCAACATACCACAGTTCCAGCAGCAGACTGCCTCATATACCATGGACTTCTAACAACTTTTCTTTTCCTGCCAAAAATGTTTTGGGACCATGTTCTACATTTTCTTTCTAAAGATTTGTTATGTAAAGTTAGGCTAGATTCTGTGGGTCAAGGTCTCCACTCTACTTTCTAGAAAGAAGAGCAACACTTAGTTGTGATTGCAAGTTGCCCAGTTGTGATTGCTAGTTGCAAGTTTTTTAAAGAACAGTCCAAGCTTTGGCCAGATCTCTCACTGCCCACACTACCTTCTCTTACCAGAAGAAAGGCTTGGTGCCGCAAGGTATGGTCACCTTTCACTAAATATCTAAAAAGAAAATTGGTGACATGGGACCAGGTTGTGATGAATGTACTGTTATGATGACATGGGGTTGGTGCCATTGGCCCAATTCTTATCATAAATGTTTCAAGGGAGTATAGTCTGGGAGGTGTGCAACCGAGTCCCTCATTCTTCCTCCTCTTAGGAGATGACAACTTGGTTCTATAAGCCAAGGTGTCCACGAGAGTTTCAGGTAAGAAGGGCCAGGCTGGATGTTTATAAGTCTAGGTCTTGAGACTGGACATTGTTACCAATTGGATGGTCTTGACGTTGTGGGCCTGGTTTTTAACTATGTCCCTTTAGGTGGTCCAGGCTTCATTTAGATTTCCACAGTCTCCATTTTTCTGTTTGTTTTCTAAAAAAACTTTTTCTTTGAGACAAAGACTTCAGGCAACATTTGTACACAGAGAACAGACTTGGAACTGTGCGCTTATGCCATCCTTTCAGTCTCTGTCAAAGAAATTCTGGGCTAATTTCTCAAATCTACTTTCTGGAAATAGAGGTAAGAATTGTAACTGCAACCAAGGACAGCACATTGGATCCCAATAGGAAATGCATACAAAAGACAAAATCCTAGGTTTCTAGATAAGATTCAAATTACATGAGGACAGGCTTGCCCTTTGGATTAAATTATCCTATCTACTAGTTTTCAGAAAGGAAAGGCTTAGTGCCTTGGGTCCCAGTCTCCCTTCTACTTTTTATTAGGAAAAGACAAACCTTGTGCCTTGGGCCCATGTCACCAATCCGCATTCTACAAGGTAAGATGATGTAGTGCTTTCTTTGAAATAATGAGTGCATATTACTGAGATAATTCACATCAACACTGAGAAATCATTAGTACGCCTGGAACAAAAGGAGGCTGAGATAGATAAAGTACTGACCTCCCATCGAATGTCACGTCCATATTACAAATCTTATGTGAGTTCAACGGTATATGTGGGCAGTCAATGATCATTAATTCATCTCTATTTTTGTCTGTTTGTCAGGAAAACTGCCTATGTCAGTGGAGGCAGAAGTTGCACATTGGCTGCGTTCGTAATCGAGCCTGAGTGTACTGTGAGGAAGTGAATAGATAGTGGTTGATACCATAGCTGCCGTGTTGCTTTATTGTAGGAAAAATGCTCAGTCATTGTGAAGATACCCCTTCATTGCAAAAAGAATGGCTGCTTAAGAATTTCTCTATATCAAACCACAGAACTTAATATCTTCGAGACACTAGCTTAACCAATATGGAAGCAAAGCTGAGATACTTACATTGAGGCAGTTTCTTCAAGATATTCTGAAAAGTTTTGGTGGTAATAAGGTGGAAGTCACTTGGAATTCTCATAACAAGAATTAGGGAAACTTGTGATACTCAAGAGGCTTTGCCACAGAATTTGCATGACCAGAAAGAGAATGGCCTGAGGGCAACAAACGAAAATCATGTGAAATTGTAGTGATGATGTGGCACTCACTTTTGTATCACCCTTCGACATTCCTTGGTAAAATTCACTTAAGCACTGAGAAAATAAGATTACCTGTGTAACAAAGCCACCTAAAAGCCCTTCAATCTGCATGACAAGACTTGCTTGAGGATGGCGGAATAAGCTAACACACAACTGTCCTTAGGTAACTGCCCTGAGATTTAGTTTCTTGTTGGACCACCTGCTTGTTTACATGGGACCAGCAGTCACACATCAACCGCATTGAAATTTAGAGGCTGAGTCCAAATAATGAAGCTACCTTAGAGCGGTGAAAACTGTAAGCACCATTGTGCTGTATCGTAGGAGAAATGCTGAGTCATTGTGAGTAGAACCCTTAACAGTTCTGACGAAAGATCCATGCCATTCTTGAAGGTTTATCTTGGGCTACTACTGTAGAAAAAAAATTGCTTTAAGGCCAATGACTCAATGCTGAAATATTGAAAATAAGAGTTTATGAAATGTGTTTTGAAAACACTTGTTTGAAAATAAGAGAAGAGGAATAAGGTGGAAGTCACCTGAAAATCACGAAGTAACCACCAGTGAATTCCATGGAGGTCAAAAAATACCTGGAGAAGTTCACGTGGAGGTCAAAGAAGACCCTGCAGGAATCTGGTTTCTACCAGGTGACTAGTCTTCTTCCTGTGGCTGTAGGTATTTGCCCCCTTTCTTACAATGAATCAGGCTTCAGTTTGTGAAATGTTTTGCAATTGAGTGTACCCTGTAAATGAAACAGGCATGGTGTTGTGTTTTAAACATCCACACAACTTACCCTAGTTCCAGCAGAGGACTGGTTCCTGGGTCATGGACTTCCATCTACATTTTTTCCTACTAAAGATCCGTTAAGTAAAGTTAAACTACATTCTGTGTGCCAAAGTCACCACTCTACTAACTGGAAATAAAAGCATTGCTTGTCTGTGCTTTCGGGCTCTTCAGTTGAGTAACTTAGAAAACAGTTCAGGCTTTGATCCAGGTATCTTAGTGGCCAAAATACATTCTATTACCAGGGTAAAGGCTTTGTGCTGTAATGTATGGTCACCGTTCAAGAATTGTATAAAAGGAAAATTTGGTGACATGGAACTAGTTTATGTTGAATGTATTGACACAGGTTGGTGCCTGGTCCAAATTCTATCATATATATTTTAAAGGGAAGATCACCTTGGAACCACGCACAACTACTCCATTCTTCCTCATTCTAGGAGATGTCAGCTTGATTCTGTAGGCCAAGACATCCACAAGAGTTTCAGGTAGCAGGGCCAGGCTGGATATTTGTGGGCCTAGGTCTTTAGACTGGATATTGTTACCAATTGGATGATCTTAACGCTGTGGCCCTGAGTTTAACTGCTTGCTTTTAAGTGGTCCACACTTGATTCGGATTTCCACAGACTCATTTTATTTTTTCTTCCCAAAGAAGTCTTTTGCTTTGAGCCAGGGCTCCAAGCAATATTTATTCACAGAAAACAGGCTTGGAACTTGGGCTTATACCACCATTTCAGTCTATGTTGGAGAAATTTGGAAGATATTATGTGCGCTAATCTCTCAGCTCTACTTCCTGGAAATATGTTAGGGATTGGAACTGAAAAACCAAAGTCAGCAACCTGGTTCCTAATAGGAAATAGAGGCAGGACACAATGTCCTAGATTTATAGGTAAGACTCAAAATAAGTGAGGACAGAATTGCCCTTTGGATTAAGTTCTCCCATCTACTAGTTTTTAGAGAAGACAGGCTTAGTGCTTTGAGTCCCAGTCTCCCTTCTACTTTCTGCTAGGAAAAGACAGGTCTTGTGCCTTTGGCCTGTGTCACCAGTCCATATCCTCACAAGGGAGGATGATGTAGTTCTCCCTTTGCTGTGACAAGTGCATATAACTGAGAAAATTCACATCAACATGGAAAAATCATTAGTCTAATGGAGCTGAATGTGGTCGAAATAGCCTCCCAACTGTCCTCCAGTCGAATGTCGTGTCCACATTACAAATCTAATTTGAAGTCAACAAATATGTGGGCAGTTAATGATCTGTAATCTGCTGCTAGTTTTGTCTGTTTGACAGGAAAACTGACTAATGTTCGCGAAAGTAACAGTCGTACTTTGATGGCATTGACAACTGTGCCTGAGTGTGCCATGAGGCAGCGACTGGATAGTGGTGGAAACAATAGTGGCCATTTTTTTTTTTGTATTGTAAGAAAAATGTTGAGTCATTGTGAGGATACCACTTGATGGTGGAAAGAACAGCTACCTCAGAATTTCTCTTTACTAAACCTCAGACTAAATATTCTGAGGGGGACTGGCTTAACCATCAAGGAAAGAAAACAGATATCGACATTGTGGTTGTTCAATCAACATATTCTGAAGAGGCTTATTTTAGCCTAGCAGAGGCAAGTGAGGTGGAAGTCGCTTGGAAATCTTGTCACATGAGTTAGGGAATCTTGTGATACCCATAAGGCTTCCCAGCGGGATTCACGTGCCTGTCAAAAGACAGGCCTGAGGACATCAAAGGGAGTCATAATATTGGGTTTATGCTATGGTGCACACTTTTCAGTTATCCTTCTCCATTCCTTGGTAAAATTCACATAAGCACTGAGAAAATAAGATTACATGTGTAACAGTGACTGAAGAGCATTTCAATCGAAAAGTCATGTCTGCTTGAGAAGATTTACTTGAGGACAGTGGCATAGGCTAACACACACTTGTCATTAGGTAACTTCCTTGAGGTTTCATCTCTGGTCAGGCAACCGACTTGTATACAATGAGAGCAGCAGTTACACATGAACCATGTTGAAATTTAGAGCTTGAGTCTGAACGACGAAGGTACTTTAGATCTATTGGAAACTCTAAGCACCATTATGTAATATTGTAACAGAAATGGTGAGTTACTGTGAGCATAACCCTTAAAGGTTCTGGTGGGAGATCCACGCTCTTCTTGAAGGTGAACCTTAGGCTACTATTGTCGAGAAGAAATGCCTAAAAGTCAATAACTCAATGCTGAAATGTTGAAAATAAGAGTTTATGAGATGTGTTTTGAAAACACTTGTTTGAGGTTACCGGAATAGGAAGAAGGTGGAAATCACTTGAAAATCACGTAGTAATTACCCGGGAATTACATGAAGGTCAAGTGAATACCTGAAGTGATTCACATGGGGATCAAGGAAGTCTCTACAGGAATCTGGTGTCTACGAGGTGACTATTCTTGTTGCTGTGGCTGTCGGTTTTCACCTTACCCCTTACAGTGAATCAGGCTTCAGTTTGTGAAATATTTTGCTCTTGAGTGTCCCCTGTAAGTGAGACCAGCATTGTGTTTTGTATTCAAGCATCCACAGAACTTACCCTAGTTCCAGCAGAGTTCTGGGTCCTGGGCCACGGACTTCCATCGACAATTTTTTCTACTGAGATGGTCTCGTGACTGTTTGCCACATCCTCTATCTAAAGATCTGTTAAGCAAATTTAGACTAGCTTCTATGCGCCAAGGTATCCACTCTACTTCCTGTAAAGAAATCAATGCTTTGCTGTGATTTCAGGCTCTCCAACTGAGTAACTTATGAAAACATTTTCAGGCTTTGACCCTGGTTTCTTAGTGCCCAAACTTTGTTCTATTAGCAGGGGAAAAGCTAGGTACTGTAAGTTATGGACATTTTTCTATAACTGTATAAAAGTAAAATTGGTGACGTGCAACCAATTTCTACTTATTGTACTGTTATGATGACACAGGTTGGAGTCTGTGTCACAATTTCATTGTAAATATTTTAAAGGGAAGACAATCTTAGAACCGTGGACCGAGTCCTCCATTATTCCTCCTATTAGAAGACGACAGCTTGGTTATATTGACCGAGGTGTACACAAGAGTTTCAGGTAACAAAGGCCAGCCTGGATGTTTGTGGGCCTAGGTATTCAGACTGGATATTGTTACCATTTGTATGATCTTGACGTTGTGTCCCAGGATTTAATGGCTTTCTTTTAGGTGGTCAATGCTTGGTTCAGATATCCAAAGTCTTTATTTCATTTTTTCTTCCCTGCAGAAGACTTTTACTGTGAGCCAGGTCTCCAGGCAACATTTGTTCACACACACGCACACACAAACAAGCTTGGAACTTGAGCTTATACCACCATTTCAGTCTATGTCAGAGAATATCGGAAGAAATGCTCTGGGCTAATTTCTCAAATCTACTTTCTGGAAATAAAGGTAGGAATTGAAACTGCAAAACCAAGGTCAGCCCCTTGGTTTCTGAAAGGAAATAGAGGCAGGAGACAAGGTCATAGCTTTCTTAATAAGACTCAAATTAGATGAGGACAAGCTTGCCTTTTGGATTAATTTCTGCTATCTTTTAGTTTTCAGAAACAGGCTTAGTGCTTTGGATCCCAGACCCTCTTCTACTTTCTGTTAGGAAAAGACAGACCTTGTGTCTTTAGCCTGTGTCACCAATCTATATCTTTATAAGGGAAGATGATGTAGAGCTCCCTTTATAGTGACAAGTGCATATCACTGAGAAAATTCACATCAACATTGAGAAGTCATTAGTCTACGTGGAGGAGAAAGTGGCAGAGGAAGCCCCCTACTGTCCTCTAATTAAATTTTGTGTCCACATTACAAATCTAATTTGAAGTCAACAGTATATGTGGGCAGTCAATGATCTTTAAGTCACCTCTATCTTTGTCTGTTTGTCCGAAAAACTACCTTATATTCTTGGAGACAAAAAACGCATATTGACATCATTGATAATTGAGCCTGTGTTGTGAGGCAGAGACTGAATACTGGTGGAAACACACACAACGTTTTTCTGTATTGTAGGAAAAATGTTGAGTCATTGTGAGCATACTACTTGATGGTGAAAAGAACGGCTGCCTCAGAATTTCTCTATACCAATACTCAGACTACAAATTTTGAGAGGGACTGGCTTAATCACCAAGAAAAGAAAACTGTGATATTGATACTGAAGCTTTTCCATGAATGTGTTCTGAAGAGGCTTATTTTAGCCTAGCAGAGGAAAGAATTGTAGAAGTTTCCTGGATATCTTGTAACAAGAATTAGGGAATCTCGCGATACTTTCAAGGCTTTCCTGCGGGATTCACGTGACTGTCAAGAGACAGGCCTGAGGGCATCACAGCGAGTCACGTGATATTGGTTGATGGTGTGGCACTCATTTTGAATTATATTTCTCCATTCCTTGGTAAAATTTAGATCATCACTGAGAAAATGATAGTGTCTGTATAACATAACCACCTAAATCCATTCATTTGAAATGTCATATCTGTGTAAGAAGGCTCGCTTGATGGCTGTGGCATAGGTGAACAGACAATTATTGTTTCATCTGTGGTCAGGCAACCTGCTTGAATGCAGTGGAAGCTGCTTTTGAACATTTTCTGCGTTGATATTTGGAGGCTGAGTCTGCTTGACGAAGCTACTTTAGAGTGGTATAAACTGTAAGTGCCATTTTGATGTATTTTAGCAAAAATGCTGAGTGATTATGAGTATAACTCTGAATGGCTTCATGTGGGATTCCTGCAATATTCTTTTATGTGGATATTTTGCCACTACTGTCGACAAGGAATTGCTTAAAGGCCAATGACTCAATGCTGAATATTAAAAATGAGTTTATGAGACAAGTTTTAAAATATTTGTTTGAAAATACGAGAAGAGGAATAAGATGGAAATCACCTGAATATCACTTAGGAATCAGTAGGGAATCATGCAAAGTTCAAGTAAACACCTTGTAGAATACATATGAGATCAAAGAATTCCTCGTACAAATCTGGTATCTACCAGGTGACCAGTCTTGTTGCTGTGACCATATGTTTTCACTTTACTTTGTAGAATGAACTAGACTTCAGAGCATGAACTGTATTGCAAACAAGTTTACCTTATATATGAGATTGGCGTGGTGCTGTGTTTTCAAATGTCAACTCAACTTAACCCAGTTCTATCAGAGGACTGCCTCCTAGGCCATGGACTTCCAACAACTTCTCTTTTCCTACCAAGAATGTCTTGTGACCATTTGCCATGTCCTCTACCTAAAGCTTCATTATGTAAAGTTAATCTTGAATCTGTGAGCCAAGGTCTCCACTCTACTTCCTAGAAATAGGAGCAATATTTGTGATTCCAAGCTCTCCAATCGAGTGTTTGAAAGAACAGTCCAGGCTTTGGCCAGCTCTTTTAGAGCCCACCCTACCTTCTCTTACCATAAGTAAGGCTTGGTGATACAAGCTATGGTAAACTTTTAATAATTGTTTTAAAAAAATTGGTGACATGGGACTAGGTTGTGCTGAATGTACTGTTATGATGACAGGGTTAGTGCCATTGGCCCAATTCCTATCGTAAATGCTTTCAAGAAAGTACAGTCTTGGAGGAGTGCATCAAGTCCTCCATTCTTCCTCTTCCTAGGAGATGAAAACTTGGTTCTATAAGCTAAGGTGTCCACAAAAGTTTGAGGTGACAAGGGCCAGTCTAGATAATTGAGGGCCTATGTCTTGAGATTGAACATTGTAACCAACTAGATGGTCTTGATGTTGTGGGCCTGAGCTTTAATAATGTTCTTTAAGGAGGTCCAGTTGTGGATCAGATTTCCACAGTGTCCATGTTATTTTTTCCTCCCTAAAGTTGGCTTTTGCTTTGAGGCCAGAACTTCAGGCAACATTGAACATGCTTGGAACTGTGTGCTTACACCACCCTTTCAGTCTATGTCGGAGAAAGTCTGGGCTAATTTCTCAAATCTATATTCTGGAAATAGAGGTAAGGATTGTAACTGTAACCAAGAAGAGCACAGTGGATCTCAATTGGAAATGCAGGCAGGAGACAAGTTCCTAGGTTTCAAGATAAGACTCAAATTACATGAGGACAGACTTGCCCTGTGTTTTAAGTTATCCTACCTACTAGTTTTCAGAGAGGAAACAAGGCTTAGTGACTTGGTTTCCAGTCTCCCTTTTACTTTTTTTTAGGAAAAGACAGACTTTATACCTTGGGCCCATGTCATCAATCCACATCCTCACAAGGGAAGATGATGTAGTGCTTTCTTTGAAGTGACGAGTGCATATAACTGCAAAAATTATGCCGACACTGAAAAATCATTAGTACGCGTGGTACAGAATGTGGACGAGATAGACTTCGTACTGATCTCCAATTGTACGTAATGTCCGCATTACAAATCTGATGTGAAGTCAATGGTATATGCCAACATTAATGATCTTTAATTCGTCTCTACTTTTCTCTGTTTGTCAGGAAAACTGTCTATGTCAGTGGAGACAGAATTCACACATTGGCTGCATTCATAATTGAGCTGAGTGTGCTGTAAGGAAGCAAATGGATAGCAGTTGAAACATTAGCTGCCATATTGCTTTCCTGTATGCAAAATGCTGAGTCCTTGTGAGGATAGCTCTTCTTTGCAAAAAGAATGACTGCTTAAGAATTTCTCTATATCAAACCAAAGCGGGGGAAAAAAAAAAAAGCCTGTGGAAGACTGGCTTAACCAATATGGAAAAAATGCTGAGATACTGACATTGAAGCAGTTTCTTTAAAGTATTCTGAAAAGTCTTGTATTAGCATGCCAGAAGTAATGAGGTGAAAGTCTCCTGGAAATCTCATACCAAGATTTAGGTAACCTTGCGATACTAACGAGGCTTTGCTCAGGAATCACTTGACCAGAAAGAGACTGGCCTGTGGGTAACACACAAAAATCATCTGAAATTGGCGTGTGACGCTCACTATTGTTTCGCCTTTCTACATTCCTTTGTAAATTTCACATAAACACTGAGAAAATAAAATTACGTGTGTAACATAGCCACCTAACAGACTTTCAGTTGAAAGGTCATGTCTGTATGAAAAGACTTACTTGAGGATGTCAGCATAGGCTAAAACACACTTGTCGTTAGATAACTGCCCTGAAATTACGTCTCTGGTCAGACAACCAGCTTGTTTACAATGAGAGCAGTGGACACACATCAAACATGTTGAAATTTAGAGTCTGAGTCTGAATGATGAAGCTACCTTACAGGGGTGGAATCTCTAACCTCCATTATGCTGTATTACAGAGGAAATAATGAGTCATTGTGAGCATAACCCTTAACAGTTCTAGTGGGAGATCCATGCTATTCTTGAAGGTGAACCTAGGCTACTACTGTCGAGAAGAAATTGTTTAAAGGACAATGACTCAATGCTGAAATATTGAAATAAGAGTTTAGGAGAGGTGTTTTGGAACATTTGTTTGGGGATAGGGGAAGAGGAATGAGGTAAAAGTCACCAGAAAATCACGTAGTAATCACCAGGGAATTACATGGAGTTCAACTGAACATCTGGAGAGATTCACGTGGGGACCAAGGAAGTCCCTGCAGGAATCTGTGTCTACCAGGTGACTAGTGTTGTTGCTGTAGCTGTAGCTTTTCACCTTCCCTCTTACAATCTAGTTAAACTATATTCTGTGTGCCGAGGTCTCCACTCTACTTCCTAGAAATAAAAGCAAAGTTTTGCCGTGCTTCCACACTCTCAATTGAGTAACTTACAAAACAGTTCAGCTTTGATACAGGTTTCTTGGTGCACAAACTACATTCTTTACCAGGGGAAAGGTTTGGTGCTGTAAAGTATGGTCACCATTCAATAACTGTATAAAAGTAAAATTGGTGATGTGGAACAAGTTTGTGCTGAATGTACTGTTATGAGGACACAGATTGGTATCTTTGGCCTAATTTCTATTGTAAAAACTTTTAAGGGAGTACAGTCTTGGAATTGTGCACCTAGTCCACCATTCTTCTTCCTTGTAGGAGATGACACCTTACTTCTATACCCCAAGGTGTCCACAATAGTTTCAGGTAGTAGGAGCAAGGCTGGATGTTTGTAGGCCTAAGTCTTCAGACTGGATATTTTTACCAATTGGATGATCTTTATGTTGTGCCCCTGAGTTTGTGGGCCTAAGACTTCAGACTGGATATTTTTACCAATTGGATGATCTTTATTTTTACCAATTGGATGATCTTTATGTTGTGCCCCTGAGTTTAACCTCTTCCTTTTGGGCAGTCAAGGCTTGGTGAAGATTTCCACAGTCTCCGTTTTATTTATTCTTCCCTAAAGAAGGCTTCTACTTTGAGCCAGGGCTCCAGGCACCATTTGATCACAGAAAATTGGCTTGGAACTTGGGCCTATACCACTATTTCAGTAAATGTCAGAGAAAATCAGAAGAAAAGCTGTGGGTTAATTTTTTAGATCTACTTCTTAGAAAAAAAGGTAGGGATTGCAACTGCAAAACCAAGGTCAGCACCCTGGATCCTAATAGGAAATAGAGGCAGGAGACAAGGTCCTAGGTTTCTAGATAACCTCAAATTACATGAGGACAAACTTTCCTTTTAGATTAAATTCTCCTATATATTAGTTTTCAGAGAGGACTGGCTTAGTGCTTGGTGTCCCAGTCTCCCTTTTACTTTCTGATAGGAAAAGGCAGTCCTGTGCCTTCAGTCCATGTCACCAATCCATATCCTCTCAAGGGAGGATGATGTAGTGCTCTCCCTGTAGGGACAAATTCATATCTCTGAGAAAGTTCACATCAACATTGAGTGGTCATTAGTCTACGTGGAGCAGAAGGTGGCTGAGACAGCCACCTAACTGCCCTCCATCGAATGTTGTGTGCACATTACAAATCTAATTTGAATTAAAAGGTATATGTGTGCAGTCATTTATCTCTAATTTTCCTCCACTTTGGTCTGTTTGTCAGGAAAACTGCCTTATGTTCATGGAGGCAACAGTTGCACATTGTCAGCATTGATAATTAAGCCTGAGTGTGCTGTGAGGCAACTACAGGATAGAGGTGGAAACAATAGCCATCATTTTTTTGTAATGTAGGAAAAATGCTTAGTCATTATGAGGATACCACTTGATGGCTGAAAGAACCCCATTGTCAGATTTCTCCACATCAAACCTTAGAATACAAATTCTGTGAGGGACTGGTTTAACCACCAAGAAAAGAAAACAGATACTAACATTGAGACTGTTCCATCACTGTGATCTGAAGGGGCTTATCTTAGCCTAGCAGGCCAAGTGACGTGGAAGAGGCCTGGAAATCTCATAAAAAGAATTAGGGTATTTCGCGATACTAACGAGGCTCCCCTGCAGGATTCACGTGACCATCAAGAGACAGGCTGAGGGCATCAAAGAGAGTCACGTGATATTAGATTGATGGTGTGGCACTCACTTTTCAGATACCCTTCTCCATTCCTAGGTAAAATTTAGATAACCACTGAGAAAATGATAGTGTCTGTGTAACATAGCCATTTAACGGCTCTTCAATCGAAAGGTTATGTCTGCATGAGAAGGTTTGCTTCAGGACAGCGGCATAGGTTAAGAGATAATTGTTAGATAACTGTCCTTAGGTTTCAACTGTGGTCAGGCAACCTGCTTGAACACAGTCGAAGGTGCTCTCGAACTGCGTTGATATTTGTAGGCTGAGTCTTCTTGAAGAAGCTACTTTAGAGCGCTGTAAAGTGTAAACACCATTTTTCTGTATTATAAAAAAATGCTGAGTTATTGTGAGTATAACTCTGTCCAGCTTCATGTGGGACTCCCACACTATTCTTTATGTGGACCTTTGGCCGCTACTGTCGACAGGGAATTGCTTAAAGGCCAAAGACTGAATACTGAATATTAAAAATAAGAGTTCATGAGACGAGTTTTAAAAACATTTTGTTGAAAGTAGGGGAAAAGGAATAAGGTGGAAATCACCTGAAAATCGCTTAGCAATTACTAGAGAATCACACGGAGATCAAGTAAACACCTGGTGGAATTCACATAGTGATCAAGGAATACCCCGTATGAATCTGGTATATACCAAGTGACCAGTCCTGTTGCTGTGGCCATAGGTTTTCACTTCACTTGGTAGAATGAACCAGGCTTCAGAGCATGAATCACATTGCAAATGAGTTTACATTATATATGAGATTGGAGTAGTGTTGTGTTTTCAAACGTCCACCCAACTTACTCCAGTTTCAGCAGAGGACTGCTTCCTAGGCCATGGACTTCCAACATTTTTTCTTTTCCTACCAAGAATGTCTTGTAACCGTTTACCAAGTCTTCTATCTAAAAATTTGTTATGTGATGTTAGGCTATATTCTGCAGGCCATCCACTTTATTTCATAGAAATAGGAGTAATACTTAAATTTGATTCCAAGCTCCCCATTTGAGTCTTTTAAAGAATAGTCCAGACTTTGGCCAGGTTTCTTAGTGCCCACAATACCTTCTCTTACCAGAAGAAAGGCTTGGTGCTACAAGGTATTGTGACCTTTCAATAAATGTCTAAAAGGATTAGTGATGACATGAGACCAGTTTGTGCTGAATATACTGTTATGATGACACAGGGTTGGTGCCATTGGTCCAATTTCTATCGCAAATGCTTTCAAGGGAAAACAGACTTGGATCGTGCACCATTCCTCCATTCTTCCTCCTCCTAGGAGATGACAGCTTGGTTCTATAGGCCAAGGTGTACACAAGTGTTTCAGTTAACAAGGGCCAGGTTGGATGATCGTGGGCCTAGGTCTTGAGACTGAACATTGTTACCAATTGGATTGTCTTGACATTGTGGTCCTGGGCTTTAACTATGTCCTTTTCGGAGGATTGGTTCATTTTTCCACAGTCTCCATTTTCTTTTTCTTCCCTAAATTATGTTTTTGCTTTGAGACAAAATCTTTAGGCGTCATTTGTTCACAGAGCCCAAGCTTGTAACTATGGGTTTACGCCACCCTTTCAGTCTGTGTAAAAAAGTAATAAGAAATTCTCCGTGCTAATTTCTCAAATCTACTTTCTGGAAATAGAGGTATTGAGTGTAACTGAAACCAAGGTATTGAGTGTAACTGGAAATAGAGGTATTGAGTGTACAGTGCATTCCAATAAAAAATGCAGTCAGGAGAAAAGGTCCTAGGGTTCAAGATGAGACTTAAATTACATGAGGACTGACTTACCCTGTGTTTTAAGTTATCCTATCTACTAGTTTCATGAGAGGATAGGCTTAGTGCCTTGGTTCCCAGTCAACCTTCTACTTTTGGTTAGGAGAAGACAAGCCTTGCACCTTTGGGTCCATGTCACCAATCCACATCCTCACAAGGGAAGATGATGTGCTTTCCTTGAAGTGATGAGTGCATAAAACAGAGAAAATTTACATCAGCACTGAGAAATCATTAGTATGCGTGGATTCGAAGGTGGTCGAGACAGACTTTGTACTGACCTCCAATCAAAAGTCATGTACACATTACAAATATATGTGAGGTCAATGGTATACGTGGCCATTAATGATCTTTATTTCGTCTCTACTTTTGTCTGTTTGTTAGGAAAACTGCCTATGTCGTTGGAGGCAGAAGTCTCCATTGGCTGCATTCATAACTGATGCTGAGTGTACTGCGAGGAAGCGAATTGATAGCGGTTGTTACCATAGCTGCCATATTGCTTTATTGTAGGAAAACTTTTGAGAAATTCTGAGGATACTCTTCATTGCAAAAAGAATGGCTCCTTAAGGATTTTTCTATAACAAACCACAGACGAAAAATCTGCAAGAGACGGACTTCATCAATATGAAAAAAATGCAGAGATACTGACGTTGAGGCAGTTACTTCAACCTGTTCTAAAGAGGCTTGTATTAGCCAACCTGAAGTAATGAAGTGGAATTCGTTTGGATATCTTGTACCAACAATTAGGAAACCTCATGATATGAAGCTTTGGCGCAGGATTTACGTGACCTAGAAATGACTGACCTGAGGGCAACACAAGAAAACCATGTGAAATTGTTGTAATGGTGTGGTGCTCACTTTTGCGTCACCCTTCTATATTCCTTGGTAACTTTCACATGAGCTCTGAAAAAATAAGATTACCTGTGTAACATAGCCACCTCACAGCCCTTCAATCAAAGGTCATGTCTGCATGAGAAGACTTGCTTGAGGAAGGCGTCATAGGCTAATATACACTTGTAATTAGATAACTGCCAAGAATGTCTTGTGATCATCTTCTACCTAAAGTTTCATTATGCAAATTTAAACTAGATTGTGTGGGCCCAGGTCTCCACTCTACTTCTTAGAAATAGGAGCAATACTTAGTTCTGATTCCAAGCTCCCCAATTGAGTTTTTTTAAAAAAAACAGTTCAGGCTTTGGCCAGGTTTCTTAGTGCCCACAATACCTTCTCTTACCAGAAGAAAGGCTAGGTGTTGCAAGGTATGGTCACCTTTCAATAATTGTCTAAGAGGAATTTGGTTATTTGGGACCAGGATATGCTGAATGTACTGTTATGATGATACAGGCCTGTTGCAATCAGCCCAATTTCTAATGTAAATGCTTTCAAAGGAGTACAATTATGGAGATGTGCACGAGGTCCTCCATTCTTCCTCCTAGAGGATATGACAACTTAGTTCTAAGGCCAAAGTTTCCACAAGAGTTTCAGGTATTAAGAAACAGGCTAGATATTTGTTGGCATAGGCCTTGAGACTGAACATTGTACCAATTGGATGGTCTTGACGTTCTTGGCCTGGAATTTAAAGTACGTCCTTTCATGAGATCCAGGTTTAGTTCAGATGTCCACAGTCTCCGTTTTATTTTTTCTTCCCTAAGGAAGGCTTTTGCTTTGACACAAGTTCATAAGGCAATATTTGTTCACTAGAACAGACTTTGAACTGTGGGCTTACGACACTCTTCCTGTCTATGTCGGAGAAAGTCATAAGCCATGCTCTGGGCCCATTTCTCAATTCAACTTTCTGAAAATACAGGTAGGGATTGTAACTGCAGCCGAGGACAGACCACTGGATCCCAGTAGGAAATGCAGGCAGGAGACAAGGTCTTAGGTTTAGAGATAAGACTAAAATTACATGAAGACAGACTTGCCCTGTGGTTTAAGTTATCCTATCTACTAGTATTCAGAGAGGATAGGCTTAGTTCCTTGGTTCCCAGACTCACTTCTACTTTTTGTTAGAATAAAACAGGCCTTGTGCCTTGAGCCCATGTGACCAATTCACATCCTCACAAGGGAAGATGATGTAGTGCTTTCTTTGAAGGGCCGAGTGTCTATTACTGAGAAAATTCACATCAACCATGAGAAATCATTAGTATGCATGGATCCAAAGGTGGCCGAGATAGACTCGTACTGACCTCCAATCAAATGTCATGTCCACATTACAAATCTTATGAGATTTCAACAGTCAATGATCTTTAATTCACTACTACTTTTGTCTGTTTGTCAGAAAACTGCCTGTCAGTGGAGGCAGAAGTTGCATAGTAGATGAGTTCATAATTGAGCCTGAGTGTGCTGTGAGGAAGGAAAAGGAGAGCGGTTAAAACTATTGCTGTTATATTGCTTTATTGTAGGACAAATGCTGTGTCCTTGTGAGGATACCTCTTCTTTGCAAAAGAATGGCTGCTTAAGAATTTCTCTATATCAAACCACAGAATAAAAATCTGTGAAAGACTGGCTTAACCAATATAAAAAATAGCTGAGAAACTGACATTCAGGCAGTTTCTTCAACATTTCTTCAAGGCTCATATTAGCTTAGAGGAGGTAATGAGGTGGAAGTCAACTGGAAATTTTGTGCCAAGAATTAGGAAATCTCGAGATACAGATGAGACTTTCCTGAGGCATTCACATGACCAGGAAGAGACAGGCCTGAGGGCAACACGTGAAACTCACATGAAATTGGGGCGATGATGTTGTGTTCACTCTTGTGTCACCCTTCTACATTCCTTGGTAAAATTCACATAAGCACTGAGAAAATAAGATTACCTGTGCAACATAGCCACCTAACAGCCCTTCAATTGAAAGGTCATATCTGCATGAGAAGACTTGCTTTAGACTGTAGCATAGGCTAACACACACTTGATGTTAGGTAACTGCCCTGAGATTTTGCCTCTTGTCACGCCACCTGTTTGTATACAATGTGAGCAGTGGTAACACATCAACCACGTTAAAATTTAGAGTCTGAGTCTGAATGACGAAG
Source organism: Pteropus medius (assembly GCF_902729225.1). Lineage (NCBI taxonomy): Eukaryota > Metazoa > Chordata > Mammalia > Chiroptera > Pteropodidae > Pteropus > Pteropus medius. The sequence goes on along the minus strand of NW_024345842.1, from coordinate 170,584 downwards.
GTACCTTAGAGCAGTGGAAACTCTGAGAGCCATTAGGCTGTATTGTAGCAGAAATGCTGAGTCATTGGGAGCATAACCCTTAATGGTTCAGGTCAGAGATTGAAGCTATTCTAGAAGGTGAACCTTAGGCTACTACTGTTGAGAAGAAATTATTTAAAGGCCAATGACTCAATGTTGAAAGATTGAAAATAAGAGATTATGAGATTTGTTTTGAAAACACCCTTTGAGGATAGGGGAAGATAAATAAGGTGGAAGTCATCTGAAAATCACTTAATAATCACCAGGGAATTAAATGGAGATCAAGTGATTACCTGGAGGGATTTACTTGGGGATCAAGGCAGATGCTGCAGGAATCTGGTGTCTACCAGGTGACTAGTCTTGTTGCTGTGGCTGTAAATTTTCACCTTACATTTAAAAATGAATCAAGTTTCAGTTTTAGAAATGTTTTGCACTCGACTTTACTTTTTAAATGAGACAGGCATGGTGTTTTGTATTCAAATGTCTACACAACTTACCCTAGTTCTAGCAGAGTACTGGGTCCTGGGCCACAAACTTCCATCAACACTTTTTCCTATCAAGAAGTTCTTGTGACCGTGTGTCATGTCTTCTATCTAAAGGTCTGTTATGTAAAGTTAAACTAGATTTTGTGGGCCAAGGTCTCCACTTTACTTCTTGGAAATAAAAACAATGCTTGGCTGTGCTTCCAGGCTCTCCAATTGACTACCTACAAAATAGTTCAGCTTTGATCCAAGTTTCTTAGTGCCCAAACTATGTTCTATTACCAGTGAAAAGGCTTGGTGATGTGAGATATGGTCACCTTTCAATAATTGTATAAAAGAAAAATTGGTGATGTGAAACCATTTTGTGCTGAATGTACTGTTATGAGGACATTGTTTGATGTCATCGATCCAATTTCTATCCTAAATACTTTTAAGTGAGTACAGTCTTAGAATCGTGCACCGAATCCACCATTCTTCCTCCTTCTAAGAGATGACAGCTTGATTCTATAGGCCAAGGTGTCCACAATAGTTTCAGGTAGCAGAAGCCAGGCTGCATGTTTGTGGGCCTAGGTCTTCAGACTGGATATTGTTACCAATTTGATGATCTTGACATTGTGCCCCTGAGTTTAACTGCTTTCTTTTAGGTGGTCCAGGCTTGGTTCAGATTTCCACAGTCTCCGTTTTATTTTCTCTTCACTAAAGAAGGCTTTTGCTTTGACCCAGGGCTCCAGGTAACATTTGGTCACAGAAAACTGGCTTGGAACTTGGACTTACACCACCATTCTAGTATATGTCAGAGAAAGTGGGAAGAAATTCTTTGGGGTACTATCAGACCATTTCTTTTGTCTTTTCCCCTAAGATACTAAAGGTATGGCATAATCCAACAGTTTCAAGCCTGTCCTCTGTGAGCAAATGTCGCCTGGAGTCCTAGGCTCACAGTGGAAACCTTTATGGAAGAAAAAGTAGGACAGAGACTGTGGAAATCTGTACCAAGCCCTGACCTCCTAAAAGGAAGTAATTGACAGTCCCCAGCCCACAACATCAAGACCATCCAATTGGCAACAAGGTCCAGTCTGAAGGCCTAGGCCCACAAACATCCAGTCTAGCCCCTGTTACCTGAAACTCTTGTGGACACCTTGGCCTAGAAAAGCAATCTGTCATCTCCTAGGTGGAGCAAGAATGGAGGACTCGGAGCACGACTCCAAGACTATCCTCCCTTTAAAGCATTTACGATTCAAATTCGGTCGATAGCAACCCTGTGTCATCCTAATAGTACTTTGAGCACAACCTGGTCCCACACAATTTTCCTTTTAGACAATTATTGAAAGGCGACCATACCTTACAGCACCAAGCCTTTCCCCTGCTAAGAGAACATAATTTGGGCACTGAGAAACCTGGCACAAAGCCCGAACTGTTTTGTAAAGAACTTGATTGTGGAGCCCAGAAGCCAGATATGCATTGCTCCTATTTCCAGGAAGTAGAGTGGAGACCGTGTCCCACATATTCTAGCCTAACTTTACTTAAAGGACCTTTAGTTAGAGGACTTGGCACACGATCACAAGACTTTCTTGGTAAGAAAAAAAAAAGTTGATTGCAGTCCATGGCCTAGGACTCAGTCCTCTCCTAGAACTAAGGTAAGTTGTGTGAATGCTTGAAAACACACCACCACTCTGGTCCCCTTTACAAACTAAACTCGAGTGCAAAACATTTCACACTCTGAAGCCAAGTTCATTCTAAAATTAAAGTGAAAATCTATGCCAACAGCACCAAGATTAGTCAACAGATTCCTGCGAGGTCTTCCATGATCCCCATGTGAAAACCAGGAGGTGTTCACTTGACCTCCGTGTGATTCCATAGTGATTCCTACATGATCTTCAGGTGACTTCCATCCTATTTTTTTCCCCTATCCTCAAACAAGATTTTGCAAAACACGTCTCATAAACTCTTATTTTCAATATTTCAGCTTTGAGGCAATGGCCATTAAGCAATTCCCTCTCAACTGTGGTGTCCTAAGGTCCTTATACAAGAATAGTGTTGGTGTCTTACCTGAAGGTGTAAAAGACTTATGCTCACAATTGCCCCATCCAGCAAGTGGTAAATCCTGCCTCATCCAGCGCAGCCCTGGAAAATAGTCCTGAGTGGGAATGGTGGGAGATTGAGAAAAGAAAGAAGGCAGAAAGCTGGAATCGGGAGGCCCAATATTCACTGATGATGGAGTAGAAAGGGATTTTATTTTTGCAAGTTGCTTTTTTACAAAAGCATACATTTCCTGGTTAAATAAGATTAGAGCATGCAACCTACACATCCTACTATAATCATTTGCATTTCCATAGATTATCCCCACTCTACACACCCTGCTGTAATCATTCACATTTCAACACTGCATTGTTCTCTTATCAGTTCTTACTTCCCCATTCTTAGGAGGATTTGTAGAGGTGAGGCAAGCCTTGGTTGGCCTGACAGATTGCAAGGACCTTGTCAGCTTACAACCCACTCTCCACATCTCCCCCTTCCTATTTATTTTTAAGCCACAGAGCATGCAATGTAATTTGAGACTGTGCTATTTGTCTTAGCAGGATTCCACAGCCAACTGAAAAAGCACAAAAGAATACAACTAGTAAACATACAATTCCAGAAAAAATCCAAAAAGTATGTTTAAGCATATTCAAAGGATTAAACAAACCTTCACACACTGTCTTAAAAATCTTTAGCTAAATCTTTTGGATTCATAGTATCCTTTGCATTCTGTATATCCAAAATCTCTTGATGTAAACTATGCAAATCTAAACTTAAATGCAATCGCACCCAATGCCAATTTCACTTAGATTGATTATCAATCACATTAGTTACACATGCCCTCTTATTATGGGGACCCATACAATTAGTTAAATTATAATTGGTACAAGATACATTAAGAAGTCCATTTGAAACATTTGTTTGCAATTGTCCAATTAGAAAAACATAGCGGGCAGCAACCCAGGCTCGAACTCCATAGTTTTGTTTAATATTCAAATCTGCAGTAGACACATCAGCTAGATTAACAAAGTTCAAAGCTTCAAAAGCTCACCACAAGTCCTTCTGAATGTGTCCTTTTGGAGTGGTCATCAAAGAAGCTATGTACCCTCCAAGTGAGCTTCTCCGGGTCTGATCCATCTTCACAATGCTTGACCAGACTTTCAGGCAGCCGACGAGGTCCGTCTGCACCTTTAGGAAAAACACAGACATGCCCCTGTCCACACACTGAAACGGGATCAGAGCCATGCCATTCATTAGCTATTGGATCTTTCCAAAGAATTACTGCTCGTGGATTTTTTGAAGGAGACCAGAACCGTTCTGCAGCTGTTTGACCATCATCATCTGTGTTTAAAAATTTAAAGTAAAAAGTACAAGGTTTAAGACATTCTGAGGAGTTACGGAGCTGACTTCCCACCCCTCGCTCCTGTTTTTTTCCCCCTGTATTCGAAGTATGTTAACAGCAACAATAACAGACTAAATAAATACCAGGCAGTATGTTTAAGAAAATTGTAGGGGTTAAAGCCTCTCTTATCATCTCGAGTTTTCTCAGCCAATTTTGCAGGATCCACAATAAAGACTCTACTGTTCTGGATGTCAAGAATATGTTTATGAAGATTAGCTACAAGGAGACTGGTGTTGTGGCGCGAATGATTCTGAGACCCACGGAGCCAATTGAGATTAATTATGAGCCTTTATTAGCTGGCCGGCGACTGACTCTCTACCACGCAGGGTTAGAGGAGATCAGCCCCGAGCTTCCTGAGCAGGCTGCTTATAAGGTTTTTTACTACATCTTTGAATGAACAGATGACAAGAAGCAGAAGTCGTTAATTCTTTGTACACAGATAAATGTATTCAGGGGAACTCCCAGCAAACAGGGCTTAATAGATAGTTTTATTACCTTTGCCTTGGAATGCTGCGCTTCCCCCTGGGGCTGGTGCCCAGGGATATCACCTCCCTGCAACTGAGTTACTGCTCTCCCTAGGAGATGGTGCCTGGAGATAACCTCTTCCCTGAAACTGGAGAATTTCCACTTTTACACTGGCATTATTGCCAGTTCATATTTCTCGTAAATGTAATTTAACTTAATTTTAATCCCATTCAGAGGCATTGTAGTCTTTTCCTGCCTCCTCCCTACATTATTTCCCTTCAGAGATTTTATTCTCTTAATCTTAAGAGGATGTTGAGGGAGGAAAGTCTGCCTTCTGTTTCTTCTTCAAAGTAGAGATAGGGCTGTAATTCTTGCCAACTGGAAATAAAAATCTCTGAAACCTATTCTAAGGGCCCCAGAGGCAGACAACATGAGGTTGTTCTAACATGTAGAAGTGGTGGGAAGCCTTGTAACCTAGAAGATATAAACTTAGCAAAGACCAAAGTTAATAGTAGAGGTAATTGACAATGAAGTTACTTTTTCATGGCAGTGTGTTAATTCAAGGTACACAAAAGTTCCCTGATTCTCTTAGACATGTGAACTTATCTAGTTTCTGGAACCAGAGCTTAAGTTCTTCCACGGGTTCACAGGAATAGGTTGCATTTTCCAATTTATGTTCTGAAGGAACCTGTGAGGACTCATAAGAAATTGATTTAATTCAAGATAAAGGTATCCAGTTGTAGATTCCTTGTAAATTGACAGCATTTGGGAACTCAAAATTTGGAAGGGTCTTTCTATTTGCCTTGAGGGCTGACTATTTATCCCTGTTGAGATGGGACATCACTTGTACAATTCTTAATCTTTTAGCAGGAAATAAAATGGGACATCTCTTGCAGAGTTCATCTTTTTAGTGAACCTAGTTAAGTTTTCTTCCTTTCTTTGGTAAAAGGCTTCCTGCCTCAAATCCTGATAATTGCCCTGGCCACTCAGATCCTCTAGCTATTGATAAGGGTCATTAGCCCACTGTTAAGCAGAAATAGTGTTAAACCAGGCAGGGCACTTAGAGTCTGGGGGAGCGGGACAGTGACTTTAAGCCAAAGGTCTTCCTTTTTACTCTTTAAGAAATGGATTGACTAATGCTGTTTCCCTTTACTCACTTAATAGGCAAATTAATAATAGAAATTAATAGATGTATGATTGAAATAACGAGCTTGTATTTTCTTTTCCTCGTTTAGGGACTGAGGTGGCACTTCAGCAGGAAACCCAAGACCCCACTCTGAATGAGGCAGAAAAGGAAAGAGCTCCATGAAACCCCTGTAGGCAGAGACTAGGGCCATTCTCAGCAGGAAGCAGATACTGAAGAAGAGACTTCCTGTCTCTCAACATCCATACTAATAATAAGGGGGTTCATGGCTCTTAGAAAAGAGCTAGGCAGGGAAGTTAGTTAGGGGGTTTTGGGTCTGCCTGCAAAGACACTGTGGTCATCCTATCTTAGAAGGGGTCTGTCTTAATCCTCCCACAATTAAGCAAGCCAGAAGGCATTTTTTAACTCATATGAAGAACCCAGAGATTTAGGAACCAGTTTAAGCCAGTCACTCGCACCTGCCCAATAAAGACCCCAAGGACCTTCAACTCACCCGAGTCTCATTATACCATCATTATAATATGATGCATACGCCCAGAAGTTCATTAACATCATTATAATAGATTGAATTCTGGGAAAAAACATGCAGAGAAAGCAAAATGATGACTCACTGAGTCCTGTCAATCTTAGTTGTCCATCAAGGAAGCCCACTCCTCTAAGAAAAGTAAGCAAGGGATACTTTTGGTTACAAAGCAAAAAGGGATAAAATATCCTAAATTTTTTGTTACCAGGCATTTTGAGCCATGCTTCTCTTGCTCAAGGCCTGCTTCCACATCTGGAAGTGTACTTCCCTTTCTAATAAAACTTTTCTTTTCTACTGTATTTTGGTGTCTTGCTCAATTCTTTATTTGAGACATCAAGTGTGCTGGCTAGAAAATTAATGCTTGGCTATTGCCCATGGGAACATAGGCTATAGCCCATGGGAACATAACATTCTCACAATAAGCTTTCTGCTTCTGTACCCCCGCTTACACAACCGACCTGTGGGTTGATAGGTAGTGAATAGGAGAAAAATAGACCTTTATGTTTAAGAGATAATGAGGAATGAGATTTAGGGCTTAAAAAGCTTGTATCTCTACATTTCGGGGTTGCTTAATTTGGGGTCTGCGTACCCCTGGCAGACCCAGCTGGCTGAATAAAGAGCGTGTTTCCTATAACTCACTGATTTTTGGTGGTCTGTGTGTCTTTCGGGGGCTGGTGGCTACAACATTTGGGGCCCCTAATGAGATCTCAGAGAGTGGCCCTGGGATCTAAGACCGGACCAACCTCTGAAGTGGTTGCTGTTCCTGTTATGGATTCAAAGGGGTGGCCAACCTGAGACGTTCTAGGGCCTTTGAATGCTGTGATGGGTCAGTACAATTGTCAAGGACGTAACCTTTAGGACACACTCTTTGTTCTTGGTCCCGAAAGGAATCTGGAATCTCCAAGGCCTCGATGTCTGGAAAAAGGTACCTTCCTATTTCTGTTGACCGGTCAGTGGGAGTCTGTGGAGAGACTGGACACCGTCATATCTCCCGGACCATGGCCAGGCCACGGGATGTCGCCTCCTGTGCCCTGTTGTTGGGTTCTGTTTATTACCTCTGGTCTTGTCTAGGTTGTAGGTGGCGGACTTCTCTGGGTTCACCTACACCCCAGTAATTGTTCTTGTCTGAGTGTCTGATTGTTCTTGTCTGAGTGTCTGTTTTGTGTTTTCTTCTCAAGCGATAGGGGGAAGCCTGAGTTCACAAAAGACACCCTTGGATTGTCTTCTGCAACATTTCAAAGAATGGTTTGTAGAAGGAGCTGACTATGGCATAAAGTTTTCTCCAAGAGGACTAAAAACATTGTGTAAAGTTGAGTGGCTGTCTTTTGATGTAAACTAGTCTCCAGAGGGTTCTTTTGACAGGGGTTTAGTGTGGAATGTTTGGAAGATTGTCAAGGGACACCCGGGACATCCTGATCAGTTTCCCTACATCAATCAAGGGTTAAAACTTGTTCAGACACACCCTCCTTGGCTCCACCGGCATGCGCTTTCTCTAGGGGCGTGAGTCTTAATTGTGGGCCCCCCAAAACATGCAACCGAATCTCCAAGACAGCCCAGTCCCTCAGTCCTCCAATCTCCAACAGAGGACAGTGACCTTCCTCCACCCTATAATCCAGGACAACAGAGGCCAAATAGCACTCCACCTCCTCAGACACGGGCCGGTAACCCCAATGGTCCTCCTGCTCCCACTCCGGGCGGGGCACCAGCTGATACCACCATCCCGTCCATCCTCCCCTTACGAGAAGCGCCACCCCAGGGGTATCACACAGACAGGCCCTTTATGGTTTATGTGCCTTTCTCAACTAGTGACCTGTACAACTAGAAGGCACAGAATCCGCCTTTCTCTGAGAAAACCCAGGCATTAATGGGACTCTTAGAAACTGTTTTTCAGACTCACTGCCTCACCTGGGACGATTGCCAACAGCTTTTAATTACCCTCTTCATGGAGAAAGAACGCAGAGGCATTCGGACTGAAACACAAAAGGTAGCTGTGGGAGGGAGGAGAGTTGAGGAAGCAGGGGAACAGATTGAGGAGGAATTTCCCTCCACCCGCCCAGACTGGGGACACAATTCTCAGGCAGGGAGAACGGCATTAGATCGGTACCACCAGATTCTAATTGGGGAAATTAGGATGGCTGCTCGTCAGCCAACTAACCTTTCTAAGGTAACTGAAGTTATACAAGAACCACAGGAATCCCCTGGAGCATTTCTTGAACGAGGCGTACCAGGTATACACCCCCATTGATCCTGAGGCCTAGCAGGCAATTAATATAGCCTTTGCTACTCAGGCAGCCCCTGATATCCAGTGTAAATTGCAAAAATTAGAAGATTTTGCAGGGATGAACCTGTCCCAACTTGTTGAGATAGCCCAGAAGGTGTTCTACTACAGGGAGGCACTGAATGACCCCAAACGTATGGCTAAAATCTGAAGCTACTGCCATCACCCAGCCAATCTGTTGCCAGACCCAGACCCTGAGATCCCCATTCATGACTGCATAGATTTCACTGACTCTGTGTGTTCCTCTCAGCCAGACCTCAAAGACTCCCCTCTGCCTGAGGCCGATGAAGTTATGTTCACGGATGAGAGAAGCTTCATGCAGGAAGGAAGGAGGTATGCTGGGGCAGTGGTTGTAACTCTAACTGACACAATCTGGTCACAGGCTCTTCCTCATAGGACTTCTGCTCAAAAGGCAGAACTCATCGCCCTCACTGAGGCACTAGATGGGGAAAGAATAAGGCAATCACAATATACACTGACAGCCGATATACCTTTGCCACTGCACATGTACACGGAGCCATCTATAAGGAAAGAAGTCTTCTGACTTCAGCTGGGAAGGACATCAAGAACAAGCGGGAGATCTTAGCCTTACTTGAAGCCATATAGATGCCTAAGACTCTTGCTATTGTTCTTTGTAAATGGCATCATAACGGGAATAGTCCTGAGGCTGAGGGAAACCGATGAGCCAATGCAGAGACAAGAACAGTGGCCACAAGGACAGTGGGGCCCCTACCATATCTACTGACTGTTGTCCCTTACCCAGAACTGCCTCCGTCTTCGAACTATATGGCGAAAGAGAACATATATTTTCAAGATTAGGGAGCCACTAGGAACCAACAGGGATGGTGGACAACCCCAGATGGAAAAATTCGACTCTCACGGCCCTTGGAAGGACTCTCCTCCACCAAGTACACCAGAGCACACACCTAGGGCAAACTAAGATGCTCCAAGCTTTAGATCCCTACTTTCACTTGTTAAAAAAGAGAAGAGCTGCAGAGGAGATTGCCTCACGATGCCCAGCTTATGCCCAAATTAATCCAAAGAAGGGGAAGATAGAAGAACCTAGGCATAGGGAAAGAGAAGCTTATCCAGGGGATCACTGGGAAGTAGATTTCACTGAGATAACCCCGACTGTGGGGGGCTACAAATATTTACTTGTTTTATAGATACATTTTCAGGATGTGTAGTGGCTTTTCCTACCAGGAAAGAGACTGCCTTAGTAGTTACTAAGAAACTACTACAAGAAATTCTCCCTCAATTTGGTCTCCCTAGAACTGCAGGGTCGGATGACAGGCCAGCCTTCATAGCAAAGGATCACAATTGGCTAGCTACCTAAATTTGCAATGGAAACTCCACTGCACCTACCAGCCCAAAAAGTTTGAGCCAAGTAGAGCGAATGAATCGGACACTAAAAAAGACAGTAGTCAAGTTAGGATTAGAAACTGGTGGGACCTGGATAGAACTTCTCCCCTTTGCTCTTCTCCAAGCCAGGTGTACTCCATATTTTAATGGATTCACCCCATTTGAAATTTTCTTTGGAAAACTCCCCACCTTTAGTACCTAGAATAGAAGATGAAAGGCAGAACTACATAACCTTGTCTTACTTAAGTCTTTACAGGCCCTTCAAAGTGTACAGAAGGAGATTTGGTCTGGGGTTTGTGCTGCCCACTCAGCCCCAGGGGACAGACTTCCCCATCGGTTTCAGCCTGGGTACTCTGTGGATCCGGAAGTTCACTTCCAAGGTACTAGAACCCAAATGGAAAGGACCCTCCACTGTCTACCTGACGACGCCCACTGCAGTTAAGGTAGATGGCATCTCATCATGGATTCATCACTCCCTCGTGAAGGCAGCACAAGAGTGGACAGCTCAGGAAGATGGGCCCTTAAGACTAAGACTCAACCATACATAAGTATAACCCTTTGTTTCTTCCTTTTTATCTCTTCAGCCCAGGCATTCGACCAGCCACAACCAAAATCAGAAGGAGCATTAATATCTTTGCTTACGACAATACACGAGGTCTTAAATAAGACCACTCCAGACATAGGACAAGAGTGCTGGTTGTGCCTAAACCCAAAAAACCCCTTACTATGTCAGGGTAGGATCTCCTTTAAACTTAACTGAGCTCAGCAGGCTATAACTTCAAGTCAATTCACTAGCAGAAGTAGTCCTCCAAAATAGAAGAGGTTTAGTTTTATTATTCTTAGAACAAGATGGATTATGTATGGCTCTAGGTGAAACTTGTTGCTTCTATACTAATAATTCTGGAGTAAGTAGAGAGAGTTTATGACTAGTAGAGAGAAATTTAGATGCCAGGAAAAAAATAAAGACTAGAATCAGATAATTGGTTTCATAGGATGTTCAGTTGGTCACCATGGCTAACAACCCTTCTATCTGCTATAGCTTGACCTTTAATCCTCCTCATCTTCTTGTTAACTTTTGGCACATGTTTCCTCAATTTCTTGTTTGCATATATAAGAAAGAGAATTAATTCTATTAAACTTTTAGTATTACGAAATAGAGGCTATGAGCAAATTCCACATGAAGAATCAAGGATTTGATTTTCTGCTAAGGCCAGTGGGGAATATGCTGGTTGGAAAATTACTGTTTGGCTATAGCCCATGGGAACATAGGCTATCACCCATGGGAACGTAATATTCTAACAATAACCTTTCTGCTTCTGTACCCCCGCTTGCACAACCGACCTGTGGGTTGACAGGTAGTGAATAGGAGAAAAATTGACCTTTATGTTTAAGAGAGAATGAGGAATGGGATTTAGGGCTTAAAAAGCCTGTACCTCTACATTTTGGGGCTGCTTAATTTGGGGTCTGCGTACCCCTGGCAGACCCAGCTGGCTGAATAAAGAGTGTGTTTCCTATAACTCACTGATTTCTGGTGGTCCGTGTCTCTTCTGCGAGCTGGTGACTACAACACAAGAACCTGGACAACACTCTGGGAGAGGACTCCACTCTCCGGTCACACTGTCATTGTGAAGTTAGCATTGGAGAGACGCCCATGGGATGAGTCAGGACAGAGTAGGTAGCTCTCGTAACTAGTAAAAATTCATTTTTTCCTAATTGCCATGTCAAGGGTGACCTGAGGCACCATTGTTGTGATCCTGGTGGATTTTCCTAGGACTGGAGTTTGCAAGCACTTGAGCCTTCATTGTTGGAGGAGAGATCAGCCCCTTCATGAGAGGTTTACTATGTGGGGGCAAGGGCTTATGAGGTCCACCCCGCCCCAGCTTCCCAGGGCAGGATGAACATTCGCCCTTTTAGTGCTCTTCCTTCTACAGTTTGCACATTGATTATGCCTCATGGCCTCAGGAGACAATGCCACTCATGGCCAACCAAGATCGAGGCCTTGCAAGCCTGCAAGGTTTTTATTGCCTAAGGTAACCTCAAGATGGTTCCTGTATAATGTACTTTGCTTCCTTCTCTGCCCATTCCCAGTTATTGGACTCCTTAAAGACCTCTGGCACCACGGCAGCTTGAGGGCTTGGGGTTTAGGACTCAACTTTTGGAGCTTCATTTAAATATTGGGCACAGACCGAGTTATGAATTGTATAGGTAGGAGTGTCTGGCCCTCAGATTTTGGGATAATGTTAGTATATTCTCTAAAAGCCTCAGAAAACTGATTAAGGCGATATAAAACACAGAAATTACTTTGATTAATCACGGAATCCTTGTTTTCTACTCAGAAAACTTTTTCATAACATCAGTGGCAGACTAATAGTCTAAGAAACATTACAACGCAACTTTAATTTTGCATTAGTTTATTTGGGGCATTTAAATTTCCAATCTCTTTTAGTTTAATCACATAAAAATTTCTTCTCAGGAGTTTTTTCTCATAAACCTTCTACTACTTTCTTCATTCCTTCAGTTTGCCTCTTTTCACTCATTCAGAAATAACTAACTTTAAGACAGACACCTTTCCTTTAATTTCCTTCAAAATAAAGCTCTATACTTCATACATTCTGTTACCATAAACATATATTTTCCTTTCCATCATAATTAGAATTCTTAACTGAACCACCATATTACATATAACACAAACAAATATAGATCAGAAGTCATGCACATAGTCATATTTCCCCATCATCAGTATTTGTAACTTTTCTGGGAGTTCCAGCTCAGCCAGGTAAAGTCCATTCGTGACTGTCCTTTCCTCCCCTAGCCTGCTGATCTCTGTGAGCCTCCCTCTCTATTTCTTGTTCATACTCAAGAGGCAATGGTGACTGAGGAGCAGAAGGTGGTGGAGAAGTATGAAGGTCCTCATGCCCCTCCAAAGTCCTTCGCAGTATAGCAACTAACTCATTACCTTCTCTTCCTGGAAGTTTCTGATGCTCCCAGGTAGAATCAAGACAATCTCTTATTAAAGCCCATAAGGAGAATGTAAAAATAGGGATCTTATCAGGCTCTTTAGAGGTATAGCACCTTCATAACTGCTTCCCAAAATTCTCCCAGTTCTGACTACTTACAGTTCCCTCCTCTGGAAATCAAAGACAAATTTCTTGCATAAAACATAAAAATTCTGTTAATTATTCTCCTTTCAATTTATAGTTTATAGCTCTAAGCATAATAATAAGCATTTGTACAAAAATATAGTGGTTTTGTTACCTTTGTTGTTCCATGTTTTGCTCCTACTATTAGAGCCTATTCCTTAAATTTATTTAACACATGTTTCTTTTTTAATTCTACTAGACTGTTAATTTTAATTTCTCTCTCCTCTCTTTGCATACACTTTTCCTGAGCAAGTCTTCTTATACTACCTGTTTTGAGTCTTCTTGTACTCGAGTCCCTGTACAGGCACTACCTGCCATGCTCAGCAAAAGGTTAACCTTTTCGTGTCCAGTGCGGCACTAGAAAATAACGCTGAATGGGAGCAATGGAATGTTGAGAAAAGAAAGAAGACAGAAAGATGGGATCAGGAAGCCCAATATCCACTGATGATGTAGTAGAGAGCGATTTTATTTTTGCAAGATGCTTTTTTATAAGAGCATACATTTACTGGCTAAAATAAGATGATCCCCACCCAAACTACACATTCTACTATAATCATTTGCATTTCCTTAGATTATCCCTACTTTATACACCCTGCTATAATCATTTGCATTTCAACTTCTCATTGTTCTCTGATCAGTTCCTACTTCCCAATTCTAAAAAGAAAATTGGTGTTGTGGGACCAGGTTGTGCTGAATGTATTGTTATGATGACATAGGGTTGGTGCCATTGGTCCGATTTCTATCCTAAATGCTTTCAAAGAAGTACAGTCTTATAGGCATGCACTGAGTCCTTCATTCTTCTTCCTCCTAGGAGATGACAGGTTGGATCTATAGGGCAAGGTGTCCACAAGAGTTTCAGGTAACAAGGACCAGGCTGGATGTTTGTAGGCCTAGGTTTTGAGACTAGACATTGTTACCAACTGGATGGTCTTCTTGTTGTGTGCCTGGATTTTAACTATATCCTTTTAGGACAACCATGCTTGTTTCAGATTTCAATCATCTCCATGTTACTTTTTGTTCCCTAAAAATGTTTTTTTTTTTCTTTGAGACAACGACTTCAGGAAACATTTGTATACAGAGGACAGACTTGGAACTGTGGGCTTATGCCAACCTTGCAGTCTATGCCTGAGAAAGTCAGAAGAAATGCTCTGAGCTAATTTCTCAAATCTACTTAATGGAAATAGAGGTAGGGATTGTAACTGCAACCAAGTACAGCATATAGGATCCCAATAGAAAATGCAAACAGGAGTCCAAGTCCTAGGTTTTGAGATAAGACTCAAATTACATGAGGACACACTTGCTCTGTGGTTTAAGTTATCCTATCTTCTAGTTTTCAGAGAGGATAGGCCTAGTGCCTTGTTTCTCAGACTCCCTTCTACTTTTTGTTAGGATAAGACAGATTTGGGGCCTTGCACCCATGTCACCAATCCACATTTTCACAAGGGAAGATGATGTAGTGCTTTCTTTGAAGTGACGAGTGCATATCACTGAGAAAATTCACATCAACACCGATAAATCACTATTATATGTGGAAGAAAAGGTAGCCAAGACAGACTCCATACTGACCTCTAATTGAATGTCAAGACCACATTACAAGTATTATGTGAGGTCAATGGTATATGCGGGCAGTCAATGATCTTTAATTCGCCTCTACTTTTGTCTATTTTTCAGAAAAACTGCCTATGTCAGTGGAGGCATAAGTTGCACACTGGCTCCGCTCATAATGGAGCCTGAGTGTGCTGTGTGGAAGCAAATAGATAGAGGTTGAAATCATAGCTGCTGTATTTCTTTCTTGTAGGAAAAATACTGAGTCATTGTGAGGATATCTCTTAACTGCAAAAAGAATGGCTGCTTAAGAATTTCTCTACATCGAAACACAAACTAAAAATCTGCAAGAGACTGGCTTAACCAATATGGAAAAAAAAGCTGAGATACTTACACTAAGGCAGTTTCTTCAAGGTGTTCTGAAAAGGCTTGTATTAGCCTATCAGTGGTAATGATGTGGAAGTCGCCTGGAATTCTTGTAACAATAATTATAAAATCTTTTAATATTTCACGAAGCTTTGCTGTGGGATTAATGTTATTAGAAAGAGACTGGCCTGAGGGCAACACAAGAAAATCATATGAAATCAGGGTGATGGTGTGGTGCTCACTTTTGTGTCATCCTTCTACATTCCTTGGTAAAAGTCACATAAGCACTAAGAAAATAAAATGACCTGTGTAACATAGCCACCTAATAGCCCTTCAATCGAAAGGTCATATATGCATGAGAAGACTTGCTTGAGGATGGCAGCACTTGTGGTTAGGTAATGGCCTTGAGGTTTTGTCTCTGGTCAGGTAAACTGATTGAATACAATGGGAGCAGCAGTCACATATCAACTGTGTTGAAATTTAGAGATTGAGTTTGAATGACGAAGCTATCCTAGAGTGTTGGAAACTAAGCACCATTATGCTGTATTGTGGCAGAAATGCTGAGTCATTGTGAGTGGAATCCTTAATGGCTCTGGTGGGAGATCCACATTATTTTTGAAGTTGAACCCTTAGGCTACTACTGTTGAGATGAAATTGCTTAAAGCCAATGACTCAATGCTGAAATATTGAAAATTAGAGTATATGAGACGTGTTTTGAAAAGATTTGTTTGGGGCTGGGGAAGAGGAATAAGGTGGAAGTCGCCTGATTATCATGTAGGAATCACCAGAGAACGACATGGAAATAAGCGAATACCTGGAGGGATTCACGTGGGGATCAAGGAAGACCGTACTGGAATCTGGTGTCTAACAGGTGACTAGCTGTGGCTGTAGGTTTTCACCTTACCTCTTACAATGAATCACGTTTCAGTTTGTGAAATGTTTTGCACTCGAGCGTACCCTGTAAATGAAACAGGCATGGCATTGTATATTTAAATGTCCACACAACTTACCATATTTCCAGCAGAGTACTGGGTCCTGGGCCATGGAGTTCCATCAACATTTCTTCCTACCATGAATGTCTTGTGACTGTGTGCCACGTCCTCTTTCTAAAGATCCATTAAGTAATGTTAAACTACATTCTGTGTGCCAAGTCTCCTCTCTATTTCTTGAAATAAAAGATTACTTGGCCGTGCATCCAGACTCTCCAATTGAGTAACTTACAAAACAATTCAGCTTTGATTCTGGTTTTGTAGTGCCCAAACTATGTTCTATTACCAGGGGAAAGGTTTGGTGCTATAAGGTATGGTTACCTTCCAATAATTGTTTAAAAATAAAATTGGCAATGTGGAACTAGTTTGTGCTGAATGTATTGTTATGATGACACAGGCAGGTTGGTATGTTTGGCACAAATTCTATCATATATACTTTAAAAGGAGGACCATCTTGGAACCAGCACCGACTTCTCCATTTTTCCTCATTCTTGGATACGACAGCTGGATTCTGTAGGCCAAGGTGTCCACAAGAGTTTCAGGTAACAGGGCCAGGCTGGTTGTTTCTGTGCCTATTTCTTCAGACTGGATATTTTTACCAATTGGATGATCTTGACGTTGTGGCCCTGAGTTTAACTGCTTCCTTTTAGGTGTTCCAAGCTTGGTTCAGATTTCCAAGGCTTCCACTTTGTTTTTTTTTTTTTTTTTCCTTAAAGAAGGCTTTTGCTTTGAGCCAGGGCTCCAAGAAACATTTGTTCACAGAAAATAGGCTTGAAATTTGGGCTTACGCCACCTTGTCAATCTATGTCAGAGAAAGTCGAAAGAAATGCTGTGGGCTAATTTCTCAGATCTACATCCTAGAAATAGTGAGAGGATTGGAACTGAAAAATCAAGGTCGGCACCCTGGCTCCTAATAGGAAATAGAGGCAGGAGACAAGGTCCTAGGTTTCTAGATAAGACTCAAATTACATGAGGATAGGCTTGCCCTTTGGATAAGTTCTTCTATCTACTAGTTTTCAGAGAGGACAGGCTTAGTGCTTTGGGTCCCAGTCTCACTTCTAATTTCTCTTAGGAGAAGACAGTCTGTGTGCCTTGAGCTCATATCACCACTCTACATCTTTAAGAGGGAGGATGGTGTAGTACTCCTTTTGTAGTGACAAGTGCATATCACTGAGAATATTCACATCAACCCTGAAAAAAGTCATTAGTCTACGTAGAGCAAGGGTTGCTGAGACAACCTCCTAACTTTCCTCCAATTGAATATTGTGTTCACATTACACATCTAATTTGAAGTCGACAGTATATGCGAGCAGTCAGTGATCTTTCATCTGCCTCTAGTTTGGTCTGTTTGTCAGGAACACTGCCTTATGTTCATGGAGGCAACAGCTGCACATGGGCAGCATTGATAATTGAGCCTGAGTGTGCTGTGAGGCAGCAACTGACTGGATAGTGGTAGAAATAATAGCCACCATTTTTCTATATTGTAAGAAAAATTCTGAGTCATTGTGAGGATACCACTTAATGGCAGAAAAAAATGGCTGCCTCAGAATTTTTCGATACCAAAGCTCAGACTTCAAATTCTGAGAGGGACTGGCTTAAACACCAAAGAAAGAAAACTGATATATTGACATTGAGGCAGTTTCTTCAACGTGTTTTGAAAAGGCTTGTATTAGCCTAGCAGAAGTAATGAGGTGGAAGTCACCTGCGAATCTTGCACCAAGAAGTAGGAAATCTTGGGATACTAACAAGGCCTTGCTGCGGGATTCACATCACCAGGAAGAGAATGGCATGAGGGCAACACACAAAAATCATTTGAAATTGGATTGATGGTCTGGCTCTCACTTTTGTATCACCCTTCTACATTCCTTGGCAAAATTCACATAAGCACTGAGAAAATATTACCCATGTAACATAGCCACCTAACAGCCCTTCAATCTAAAGGTCATGTCTGTATGAGAAGACTTTCTTGAGGATGGCAGCATAGGCTAACATACAATTGTTGTTAGAGAACTGCCCAGGTTTTGTCTCTGGTTAGGAAACCTGCTTGATTGGAATGGTAGCTGTGGTCACACATCAACTGCTTTGAAAATTAGAGCCTTGGTCTGAATGACAAAGCTATCTTATAGGGGTGGAAACTCTAAGCGGCATTATGCTGTTTTGTAGGAGAAATGCTGAGTCATTGTGAGCAGAGCCCTAAAGGTTCTTGTAGGATATCCACGCTATTCTTGAAGGTGAAACAGGCTACTACAGTGAGAAAAATTGTTTAAGGCCAATGACTCATTGCTAAAATATTGAAAACAAGACTTTATGAGACTTTATGTTTTGAAAACACTTGTTTGAGGATAGAGGAAGAAGAATAAGGTGGAAGTCACCTGAAAATCATGTAATAATCACCAGGGAATTCCATGAAGCTCAAGTGAATGCCTGGAGGGATTCATGTGGGGATCAAGGAAGACCCTGAAGGAATTTGGTGTCTACCAGGTGACTAGTCTTATTGCTGTGGCTGTAGGTTTTTGCCTTACTTCTTACAATGAATCAGGCTTCAGTTTGTGAAATATTTTGTACTTGAGTTTACTCCCTAAATGAGACCAGCATGATGTTGTGAATTCAAACATTCACACATCTTACCCTAGTTCAAGCAACGAACTGGGTCTTTGGCCATGGACATCCATCGGCATTTTTTCCTACCAAGAAGGTCTTGTGACCATGTGCCACATCTTCTATCTAAAGATCCGTTAAGTAAAGTGAGCCTAGATTCTACGTGCCAACGTCTACACTGTACTTACTAAAAGTAAAAGCAATGATTGGCTTTGCTTCCACACTCTCCTTTTGATTAACTTATGAAACACTTCAGACTTTGATTCAGGTTTCTTAGTGCCCAAACTGTGTTCTTCTCCCAGGACAAAGGCTTGGTGCTGTAAGGTATGATCAGCTTTCAATAATTGTATATAAGTAAAACTGGTGACATGGAACCAGAATCTGTAGACTGTACTGTTATGAGGACACAGGTTTGTGTCTTTGGCCCAAATTCTGTCGTAAACGTTTTAAAAGTAGAACAGATTTGGAACGGTGCACAGAGTTCTCCATTCTTCCTCCTTCTAGCAGATGACACCTTGATTCTTAGGCCAAGGTGTCCACAATAGTTTCAGGTAGCAGGGGCTAGGCTGAATGATTATGAGCCTAGATTTTTATACTGGATACTGCTACCAATTAGATGATCTTGACATTGTGGCCCTGAGTTTAACTGCTTCCTTTTTGTGTGTTCCAGACTTGGATCAGACTTCCAGTCTCTGTTTTATTTTTTTTCTTTTCTAAAGAAGGCTTTGCTTTCAGACAAGGTCTTCAGGCAACATTTATTCACTTAGAAGAGGCTTGGAACTGTGGACTTAAGCCAATCTTTCAGTGTATGTCCGAGAAAGTCAGAAGAAATGCTCTAGGCTAATTTCTCAAATCTACTTTCTGGAAATAGAGGTAAGGATTGTAACGTCAACTAAGGTCAGCACTCTGGATCCCAATAGGTAATACAGGCAGGAGACAAGGTCCTAGGTTTCGTAATAATACAAATTACATGAGCGCAGACTTTCCTTGTGGTTTAAGTCATCCTATATACTAGTTTTCAGAGAGGATAGTCTTCATGTCTTAGATACCAGTCTCCCTTCTAATTTGGTTAGGAAAAGACGGGCCTTGTGCCTTGGCCCATTTCACCCATCCACATCCTGAAAAGGGAAGATGATGTGCTTTCTTTAAAGTGACGAGTACATATAACTGAGAAAATTCACATCAACACTGAGAAATCATTAGTATGCATGGAATAGAGAGTGGCTGAGACAGACTTCATACTGACCTCCAATCGAATGTTATGTCAACATTTCATATCTTATGTTAGGTCAACGGTATATATGGGCAGTCAATGATCTTTAATTTGCCTCTACTTTTGTATGTTTGTCAGGAAAACTGCCTATGTCAGTGGAGGCAGAAGTCATACATTGGCTGCGATCACAAATGAGCCTGAGTGTGCTATGAGGCAGGGAATGTATAGCAGTTGAAACCATAGATGCCATATGCTTATTATGGAAAAATGCTGACTCATTGTGAGGATACATCTTCATTTCAAGAAGAATGGCTTCTTAAGAATTTCTCTATATCAAACCACAGACTAAAAATCTGCGAGAGATTGGCTTAAGTGATATGGAAAATAAGCTGAGATAATTACATTGAGGCGATTTCTTCAAAATGTTCTAAAAAGGCTTGTATTAGCCTAGCAGAGGTAATGAGGTGGAAGATGCCTATAAATTTTGTACCAAGAATTAAGAAATCTCCCGATACTTACGAAACTTTCCCACGGGATTCATGGAATATGAAGAGACTGGCCTGAGGGCAACGCAAAAAAATCACGTGAAATGGGGTGATGGTGTGACACTCACTTTTGTGTCCTCTTCTACATTCCTTGGTAAAATTCACATAAGCACTGAGAAATAAAATTACCTGTGAAACATAGCAACCTATCAACCCTTCAATGTTTACTTGAAAAGACTTCCTTGCGGATGGCAGCATAGGCTACACACATTTGTCGTTATGTAACTGCCCTGAGTTTTTGTCTCTGGTCAGGCAACCTGGTTGTACACAATGGGAGAAGTGGTCACACATTATCTGTATTGAAATTCAGAGATCTATTCTGAATGACGAGGCTACCATAGAGCGGTGGAAACTCCAAGCACCATTGTGCTGTATTGTAGCAGAAATGCTGAGTCATTGTGAACATGACCCTTAATGGTCTGATGGGAGATGCATGCTATTCTTGAAAGTGAATCTTAGGCTACTACTATCGAGAATAAATTGCTTAAAGGCTAATGACTCAATACTAAAATATTGAAAATAAGAGTTTATGAGACGTGTTTTGAAAGGATTTGTTTGGAGATAGGGGAAGAGGAATAAGGTGGAAGTCACCTGAAAATCACATAGTAATCAGAAGAGAATTACATGGAGGTCAAGTGAATACCTGGAGGAATTCACATGGGAATCAAGAAAGACCCTGCGGAAATCTGGTATAAACCAGGTGACTAGTCTTGTTGCTATGGCTGTAGCTTTTCACCTGGCATCTTACAATTAATCAAGCTTCAGTTTGTGATATGTTTTGCACTTGAGTATACCCTGTAAATGAGACTAGTGTGGTGTTGTCTATTCGAACATCCACACAACTTCCCTAGTTCCATCAGAGGACTGAGTTCTGGGCCATGGACTTCCATCAACATTTTTTCCTACCAAGAAGGTCTTGTGACAATTTGCCATGTCTTCTATCTAAATATACATTAAGTAAAGTTAGGCTAGATTCTGTGTGCCAAGATCTCCACTCTACTTCCTGGAAATAAAAACAATGCTTGGCTGTGCTTCCAGGCTCTCCAATTGAGTAACTTACAAAACAGTTAAGGCTTTATACAGGTTTCTTAGTGCCCAATCTATGTTCTAGTAACAGGGGAAAGGCATGGTTCTGTAAAGTATGGTAACCTTTCAATAATTGTATAAAAGAAAAATTGGTAATCTGAAACCTTTTTGTGCTGAATGTACTGTTATGATGACACAGGTTGGTGTCTTCGGCCCAATTTCAAGCATAAATACTTTAAAGAGAGGACAGTCTGGAAATGTGCACCGAGTCCTCCATCTTCCTCCTTCTAGGAGATGACAGCTTGATTCTGTAGGCCAATGGGTCCACAATAGTTTCAGGTAACAGAGTCAAGCCTGGATGTTTGTAGGCCTAGGTCTTCAGACTGGATATGTTACCAAATGAATCATCTTGACTTTGTAGCCCTGAGCAGTTAAACTAGTGCTGCCTTTAACATGGTCAAAGCTTGGTCCAGATTTCCACAGTCTCTGTTTAATTTTTTTTTTCCCGATATAAGGCTTTTGCTTTGAGTCAGTGTGCAGGCAACATTTGATCACATTAAGCAGGCTTGGAAATTAGGATTAGGCCACCTATTCAGTCTATGTCAGAGTAAGTCGGAAGAAATGTTGTGGGCTAATTTCTTAGATCTAATTCCTGGAAATCGGTATAGGAATTAGAATAGCAAAACCAAGGTTAGGACCCTGATTCCTAATAGGAAATAGAAGCAGGAGACAAGATTCTAGGTTTCTAGATAAGACCCAAATTACATGCTCTTTGGATTAAGTTCTGCTATCTACTAGTTTTCAGAGAGGATAGGCTTAGTGCTTTGGGTTCCAGTCTCCCTTCTCCTTTTTATTAGGAAAAGACAGGCTTTGTGTGTTTGGCTTATGTCACCAATCCATATCCTCCAAAGGGAGGATGACTTAGTGTTCCCTTGTAGTGACAAGTAAATATCATTGAGAAAAATCACATCAACCATGAGAAGTCATTAGTAAACGTGGAGCAGAAGGTGGCTGAGACAACCTCCTAACTGTCTTCCAATCGAATGTCATGTCCACATTTCAAATCTAATTTGAAGACAATGGTATATGCAGGCAGTCATTGATCTTTAATTTGCATTTAGTTTTGTTTGTTTGTCAAGAAAACTGCCTTATATTCATGGAGGCAAAAGTCGCACATCGGCAATGTTGATAATTGAGCCTGAGTGTGCTGTGAGTAAGCAACTAGATAGGGGTGGAACCAATAGCCGTCATTTTTCTCTATTGTAGGAAAAATGCTGAGTCATTGTGAGGATACCACTTGGTGGCAAAAAAAATGGCTGCCTCTGAATTTCTTTATACCAAACCTCAGACTACAAATTCTACGATGGACTGGCTTAAAGACCGAGGAAAGAAAACTGAGATATTGACATTGAGGCTGATCCATCAACATGTTCTGATGAGGCTCAGTTTAGCATAACAGAGGAAAGTGAGGAGGAATTAGCCTGGAAATCTCATAACAAGAATTAAGGAAATGCAGTATTCACGAGGCTTCTATGCGGTATTCACGTGACCATCGAGTAACAGGTCTTTGGGCATCGCAGAGAGCCACATGATATTGAATTGATGGTGCGGCACTCACTTTTTTTTAAGTTAACTTTCTCCATTCCTTGGTTAAATTTAGATAACCACTGAGAAAACGATAGTGTCTGTGTAACATAGACACCTAACGACCCTTCTATCAAAAGGCCATGTCTGCGTTAGAAGGTTCGCTTGAGAACGGGGACATAGGTGAACAGACAATTGTTAGATAACTGGCCTTAGATTTCATCGGTAGTCAGGCAAACTATTTGAATGCAATGGAAGCTACTGTCGAACATTAACTGCGTTGATATTTGGAGGCTCAGTGTTCTTGACAAACTAACTTTAGTGCGATATAAACTGTAAGCAACATTTTGCTGTATTTTATCAAAAATACTGAGTCCTTGTGAATATAACTCTGAACAGCTTCATGTGGGACTCCAGTACCATCTTTTATGTGGACTGTTGGCCACTACACTCAACAGGGCATTGCTTAAAGGCCAATGACTCAATGCTGAATATTAAAAATAAGAGTTTATGAGAAGAGTTTTGAAAACACTTGTTTGAAAATAGGGGAAGAGGAATAAGGTTGAAATCACATCAAAATCACTTAGAAATCACTAGAGAATCACACGAATATCAACATCTGGTGAAATTCACAAGCGGATCAAGGAATACCCCACACGAATCTGGTATATACCAAGTGACCAGTCTTGTTGCTGTGGCCATAGGTTTTCACTTTACTTTGTAGAATGAACCAGGCTTCGGAGCATGAATCGCATTGCAAATGAGATTGCATTCTATGTGAAATTGGAGTAGTGTTTTG
Source organism: Pteropus medius (assembly GCF_902729225.1). Classification (NCBI taxonomy): domain Eukaryota; kingdom Metazoa; phylum Chordata; class Mammalia; order Chiroptera; family Pteropodidae; genus Pteropus; species Pteropus medius. The sequence goes on along the minus strand of NW_024345842.1, from coordinate 147,089 downwards.
TTTTCAAACTTCGACCCAACTTACTCTACTTCTAGCAGAGGACTGTGACCTTGGCCATGGACTTCCATCATAATTTTTTTCCTACGAAAAAGGTCTTGTGACTGTGTGCCACATCCTCTATCTAAAGATCCATTAAGTAAATTTAGGCTACATTTTGTGTGTCAAGGTCTCCACTCTACTTCCTGGAAATAAAAACAATGCTTGGCCATGGTTCCATGCTCTCCAATCAGTTAACTTATAAAACAGTTTAGGTTTGATCCAGATATCTTAGTGCCCAAACTATGTTCTATTATGAGGAGAAAGGCTTGGTGCTGTAAGGTATGGTCACCTTTCAATAATTGTATAAAAGGAAAATTGGTAATCTGAAACCTTTTTGTGCTGAATGTACTGTTATGATGACACAGGTTGGTGTCTTTGGACCAATTTTGAGCATAAATACTTGAAAGGGAGGACAGTCTCCAAATTGTGCACTGAGTCCTCCATTCTTCTACCTCTTAGGAGATGACAGCTAGGTACTATTGGGGAAGGTGTCCACAATAGTTTCAGGTAGCAGGAGACATGCAGGATGTTTGTGGGCCTACGTCTACAGAGTGAATATTGTTACCAATAGAATGATTTTGACGTTGCGGCCCTGAGTTAATAGCTTCTTTTTACGTGGCCCAGGCTTGGTTCAGATTTCCACAGTATCCATTTTATTTTTGCTTCCCTATAAAAGGCTTTTGCTTTGAACCAGGGTTCCTAACAACATTTGTTCACAGAAAAAAAGGCTTTGAACTTAGGCTAATGCCACCATTTCAGTGTGTGTCAGAGAAAGTCGTAAGAAATGCTGTGGGGTAATGTCTAAGCTCTACCTCCTGGATGTAGGCATAGGGATTGGAACTACAAAACCAAGGACAGCACCCTGATTCTTAATAGGAAATAGAGGCAAGAGACAAGGTCCTAGGTTTCTAGATAAGACTCAAATTACATGAGGACAGGCTTGCTCTTTGGATTAAGTTCTGCTATCTACTAGTTTTCAGAGAGGACAGGCTTAGTGCTTTGGGTCCCAGTCTCCCTTCTACTTTCTGTTAGGAAAAGACAGGGCTTGGACTTTGGGCCAGTCCATATCCTCACACAGGAAAAATGATGTAGTTCTCCCTTTGTCGTGACAAGTGCATAGCATGAGAAAATTGTTATCAACACTGAGAAGTCATTAGTCAAGGTGGAGCAGATGGTGGTCGAGACAGCTTCCAACTGTCCTCCAATCGAAATTTGTGTCCATATTACAAATCTAATTTGAAGTCAACAGTATACGCAGGCAGTCAATGGTCTTTAATTCACCTCTCGTTTAGTCTGTTTGTCAGGAAAGCTGCCTTATGTTTGTGGAGGCAACAGTCGCATATTGACGGCGTTGATAATTGACCCTGAGTGTGCTGTGAGTCAGTGACCTGATAGTGGTGGAAATAATAATCGCCATATTTCCGTAGTGCAGGAAAAATGCCGAGTCATTGTGGGATACCATTGATGGAGTAAAGAATGGCTGCTTCAGAATTTCTCTTCACCAAACCTCAGACTAAATATTCTAAGAGGGACTGGATTAACCAGCAAGGAAAGAAAACTGAGATATTGACATTGTGGCTGTTTGATCAACGAATTCTGAAGAAGCTTATTTTAGCCTCGAGAGGAAAGTGGTGTGGAAGGCGCCTGGAATTCCCATAACAAGAATTAGGGAATCTCGCGATACTCATGAGGCTTCCTTGCGAAATTCACGGGACCGTCAAGAGACAGGCCGGAGGGCATCAAAGGGAGTCACATGATATTGGGTTGATGGCGTGGCACTCACTTTTCAGTTACCCTTCTCCATCCCTGGGTAAAATTCATATGAGCCCTGAAAAATCAGATTTCCTGTGTAATATAGCCACCTAAGAGCACTTCAATCGAAAAGTCATGTCTGTTTGAGAAACTTGCTTGAGGATGACGGCATAGGCTAACACACACTTGTCATTAGGTAACTGCCCTGAGGTTTCGTCTCTGGTCAGGTAATCTGCTTATATACAATGAGAGCAGCAGTCACATATCAACTGTGTTGAAATTTAGAGACTGAGTCTGAATGACAAAGGTACCTTAGATCGGTGGAAACTCTAAGCGCCATTATGTTGTATTATAGCAGAAATGCTGAGTCATTGTGAACGTAATCCTTAATGGTTCTAGTGGGAGATCCACGCTATTGTTGAAGGTGAAACTTAGGCTACTACTGTCGAAAAGAAATTGCTTAAAGTCCAATGACTCAATGCTGAAATGTTGAAAATAAGGGTTTATGAGACATATTTTGAAAACATTTTTTGGAGGATAAGGGAGAGGATTAAGGTTAAGTCATTAGAAATTCATGTAGTAATCACCTGGGAATTACATGGACGTCAAGTGAATATCTGGAGGAATTCATGTGGAGATCAAGAAAGACCTTGTGGAAATCTGGTGTCAACCACGTGAGTAGTATTGTTGCTGTGACTGTTGGTTTTCGCCTGGCATCTTATAATGAATCAGGATTCAGTTTGTGAAATCTTTTGCTCTCGATTGTACCCTGTAAATGAGACCTGCATGTTGTTCTGTATTAAAAAGTCCACACAACTTACCCTAGTTCCAGCGGAGGACTGGGTCCTGGGCCACGAATTTCCATCGACATTTTTTCCTACTGAGACTGTCTTGTGATCATGTGCCACATCCTCTATCTAAAGATCTGTTAAGTAAATTTAGACTAGATTCTGTGTGGCAAGGTATCCACTCTACTTCCTGTAAATAATCAATGCTTTGCCGTGATTCAGGCTCTCCAATCAAGTAACTTATGAAAACAGTTCAGGCTTTGATCCAGGTTTCTTAAGGACAAACTTTGTTCTATTACCAGGAGAAAGGCTTGGTGCTGTAAGATATTGTCATCTTTCTATCACTGTATAAACAGAAAATTGGTGACATGCAACTAATTTCTGCTTAAGGTACTGTTATGATGACACAAGTAGGTGTCTTCGACACAATTTCTATTGCAAATACTTTAAAGGGAGGACAGTCTTAGAACCATGAATAGAGTTCTCCATTATCCCTCCTACTAGAAGATGACAACTTGGTTATATTGGCCAAGGTGTCCACAGGAGTTTTAGGTAACAAAGGCCAGGCTGGATATCATGGGCGTAGGTCTTCATACTGGATATTGTTACCAATTGGATCTCTACATTGCGGCCCTAAATTTAACGGTTTCCTTTTAGGTGGTCAATGGTTGGTTCAGATGACCACAGACTTTGTTTTTTTTTTCTTTTCTACAGAAGGCTTTTGCTTTGAGGGCTCCAGGGAACATTTCTTCACAAAAAACAAGCTTGGAACTGAGACTTATGCCACCATTTCAGTAAATGTCAGAGAAAGGTGGAAGAAATCTGCGGACTAAGTTCCCAGATCTACTTCCTGGAAATAGTAGTAGAGATTGGAACTGCAAAACCAAGGTCAGCACCCTTGTTCTTAATAGAAAATAGGAGCTGGAGACAAGGTCATAGGTTTCTAGATAAGACTCAAATTACATGAGGATAGGCTTGCCATTTGGATTAGTTCTCCTATCTGCTAGTTTTCAGAGAGTACAGGCTTAGTGCTTTAGGTCCCAGTCTCCTTTCTACTTTTTGTTAGGAGAAGACAAGCCTGTGCCTTGGGCCCGTGCCAATCCATATCCTCAGAAGGGAGGATGATGTTGTGCTCCTTTTGTAGTGACAAGTGCATATAACTGAACAAATTCAAATCAACACTGAGAAATCATTAGTCAATGTGGAACAGAAGGTGGCCAAGTTAGCCTGCTGTCTGCAAAGTGAATGTCATATCCACATTACCAATCTAATTTGAATTTAACGGTATATGCAGGCAGTCAATGATCTTTAATTCTCCTCTAGCTTTGTCTGTTTATCAGGAAAATTGCCTTATGTTTGAAAATAGGGGAAGAATAAGGTGGAAATCACCTGAAAATCACTTAGAAATCACAAGAGAATCATGCGGAGATCAAGTAAACACCTGGTGGAATTCACATGGCGATTAAGGTTACCAGACACTAATCTTGTATCTACCAAATGACCAGTCTTGTTGCTGTGGCCATAGGTTTTCACTTTATTTTGTAGAATGAACCAGGCTTCAGAGCAAGAATCGTATTGCAAACAAGATTACCTTATATATGAGATTTGTGTGGTGTTTTGTTTTCAAACGTCCACCCAACTTACCTTAGTTCCAGCAGAGGACTGCATCCTAGACCATGGACTTCCAATGACTTTTCTTTTCCTACCAAGAATATCTTGTGACTGTTTGCCAAGTCCTCTACCTAAATATTCATTATGTAATGTTAGGCTATATTCTTAGGGCCAAGGTGTCTACTCTACTTCCTAGAAATAGAAGCAATACTTGGTTGTGATTCCAAGCTCCCTATTCAAGTTTTTGAAAGAATAGTTCAGGCTTTAGCCTGGTTTCTTAGTGCCTACACTAACTTATCTTACCAGAAAAAAGGATTGGTGTTGCAAGGTATGGTCAGCTTTCAATATTTGTCTAAAAGGAAAATTATTGACATGGGACCTGGTTGTTTGAATGTACTGTTATGATGACACAGGCGTCATCCACCCAAATTCTATTGTAAATGCTTGCAAGGGAGTATAGGCTTGGAGGCTTGTACCGAGTCTTCCATTCTTCCTACTTCTAGGAGATGACAGCTTGATTTTGTAGGCCATGGTGTCCTTAAGAGTTTCAGGCAACAAGGGCCAAGCTGGAGATTTGTTGGCCTAGGTCTGAAGACTGGACATTGTTACCATTTAGATGGTCTTGAAGTTATTGGCCTGGCTTTTAACTATGTCCTTTTAGGAAATCCAGGCTTGGTTCATATTTCCACTGTATCCGTTTTACTTTTTCTTCACTAAAGAAGGTTTTTGAACTTCAGGCAACATTTGTTCAAAGAGAACAGGCTTGAAACCGTGGGCTTATGTAGGAGAAAGACTGGTCTAATTTCTCAAATCTACTACTTGTAAATATAGGTAGGCATTGTAACTTCAAACACGGACAACACACTGGATCACAATAAGAAATGCAGGCAGGAGACAAGTTCCCAGGTTTTAAGATAAGACTCAAATTACTTGAGGACAGATTTGTCCAGTGGTTTAAGTCTTCCTAACTATTATTTTTCAGAGAAGATAGCCTTAGTGCCTTGTTTCACAGGCTCCCTTCTACTTTTTGTTAGGAAAAGACAAACCTTGTGCCTTGGGCTCGTGGTCACCATTCCACATCTTCCCAAAGGAAGCTGATGTAGTGTTTTCTTTAAAGTGACGAGTACATATAACTGAGAAAATTCTCATCAAAACTGAAAAAATCATTAGTATGAGTAAAACAGAAGGTGGCTGAGACAGACTTCGTACTGACCTTTAATCGAATGTCACGTCCACATTACAAATCTCATGTGATGTCAACGATATATGTGGGCCGTCAATGATCTTTAATTTGCCTCTACTTTTGTCTGTCAAGAAAATGACCTATGTCAGTGGAGGCAGAACTCGCACATTGGCTGAATTGATAATTGAGCCTGAGTATGCTATGACACAGTGAATGGATAGTGGTTGAAATCATATCTGCCATATTGTTTTATTGTAGGAAAAATGCTGAGTCATTGTGAGGATACCTCTTCATTGCAAAAAGAATGACTGTTGAAGAATTTCTCTATATCAAACCACTGACTAAAAATCTGAGAGAGACTGGAAAAAGGCTGAGATACTGACACTGAGGACATTTCTTCAACGTGTTCTGAAATGGCTTACAGTATCCTAGCAGAGTTCATGAGGTGGAAGTCGACTGGATATCTCATACCAAGAAGTAGGAAATCTCACGATACTTACGAGGCTATCCTGCAGGATTCACATGACCAGAAAGAGACTGGCCTGAGGTCAACACACGAAAATCACATGAAATTGAGGTTATGGTGTGGCACTCCCTTTTGAGTTACCCTTATATATTTTTTGGTAAAATTCACGTAAGCACTGAGAAAATGTTACCTGTGTAACATAGCAAAGTAACGGCCCTTCAATCGAAATGTCATGTATGCATGAGAAGATCTGCTTGAGGACCACGTTATAGGATAACACACACACACTTGTGGTTAGGTAACTGCCCTGAGGATTTGTCTCTGGTCAGGCAATCTGCATGTATACTATGGGAACAACGGTCACACATCAACCGCATTGAAATTTAGAGACCAAGTTGGAATGACGAACCTACCTTAGAGTCATGGAAACTGTATGGGCCATTACGCTGTATTGTAGCAGAAATCCTGAGTCATTGTGAGCATAACCCTTAATGGTTCTGGTGGGAGATCCACACTATTCATGAAAGTGATCCTTAGGCTACTCGTGTTGAGAAGAAATTGCTTGAAGGCCAATGACTCAATGCTGAAATATTGTCAATAAGAGTTTATGAGATCTATTTTGAAAACACTTGTTTGAGGATAGGGGAAGAGGAATAATGTGTAAGTCACCTGAAAATCATGTAGGAATTAGCAGGGAATTACATGGAGTTCAAGTGAATACCTGGAGAGGGATTCACATGGGAATCAAGGAAGAACCTGTAGGAATCTGGTGTCTACTAGGTGACTAGTATTGTAGGCTGTAGGTTTTCACCTTCCCTCTTATAATGAATCACGCTTCAGTTTGTGAAATGTTTTGCACTCACATGTACCCTACAAATAAGACTAGAGTAGTGTTGTGTATTCAAAAGTCCACATGACTTACCCTAGTTCCAGCAGGTGAGTGGATCCTTGGCCATGGACTTCCATCAACATTTTTTCTATCAAGAAGGTCTTGTGACGGTGCGCCCCGCCCTCTATCTAAAGATCCATTAAGTAAAGTTAGGTTAGATTTTGTATGCCAAGGTCTCCACTCTGCTTCCTGGAAATAAAGCAATACTTGGCCGTGCTTCCAGGCTCTCCAGTCGAGTAACTTACAAAACAGTTCAGGCTTTGATCCAGGCTTCTTAGTGCCCAAACTATGTTCTATTACCAGGGGAAAGGCATGGTGGTGTGAGGTTTGGTCCCATTTCAATAATTTTATAAAAAGAAAATTGGTGAGATGGAACCAGTTTGTGCTTAATGTACTGTTATGATGACACAGGTTGGTGTCTTCGGCCCAATTTCTATCTTAAATACTTTTAAGAGAGTACAATCTTGGAACTGAACACCAAGTGAACTATTCTTCTGCCTTCTAGGAGATAACAGCTTGATTCTGTAGGCCAATGTATCCACAATATTTCCAGGGGCCAGGCTGGATGATTGTGGGCTTAGGTCTTCAGACTGGATATTGCAACCAACTGGATGATATTGTATTTGAGGCCCTGAAATTTACTCCTTCCTTTTAGGTGGTCAAGCCTTGGTTCAGATTTTCATAGTCTCCTTTTTTTTTTCTTTCCTAAACAAGGCTTTTGCTTTGAATCAGAGTTCCAGGCAACATTTGATCCTGGAAAACTGACTTTGGAACTTGGACTTACGCCATCATTTCAATCTATTTTGGATAAAGTTGAGAGAATTGCTTTGCACTAATTTTCAGATCTCCTTCATGGAAGTAGGAATAGGGATTGGAACATCAAAACCATGGTTAGTATCCTGATTCCTAATAGGAAACAGAGGCAGGAGACAAGATCCTAGGTTTCTAGATAAGACTCAAATTGTATCAGGATAGGCTTGCCCTTTATATTAAGTTCTCCTATCTACTTGTTTTCAGAAAGGACAGTCTTAGTGCTTTCGGCCCCAGTCTCCCTTCTTCTTTTTGTTAGAAAAGATAGCCTTGCGCCTTGGCCCCATGTCACAAATCCATATCCTTAGAAAGGAGGATGATGTAGTTCTCCTTTTGTAGTGACAAGTGTATGTCATTGAGAAAATTCAAATCTACACCGAGAAGTCATTAGTCTATGTGAAACATAGGTGGTCGAGACAGCCTTCTAACTTCCCACCAATCAAATGTCATTTCCACATTACAAATCTAGTTTGAAGTCAATGGTATATGCGAATGTTTCATTCGCTTCTAGTTTTGTCTGTTTTCAGGAAAACTTCCTTATGTTCACGGAGGCAACAGTCGCACATTGGCGGTATTGATAATTGAGCCTGAGTGTGCTGTGAGGCAGCGACTGGATAGTGGTGGAAACAATAGTCGCCATATTTCTGTATTGTAGGAAAAATGCTGAGTCATTGAGGGGATACCACTTGATGGAGGAAAGAACGGCTGCCTCAGAATTTCTCTTTACCAATCCTCAGAATAAAAATTCTGAGAGGGACTGCCTTAACCACCAACGAAAGAAAACTGAGATATTGACGTTGTGGTTGTTCAATCAACATATTCTGAAGAGGCTTATTTTAGCCTCGAGTGAAAGCGATGTGAAAGATGCCTGGAAATCTCTTAACAAGAATGAGGGAATCTCTAGATATGCAGGAGGCTTTACTGCAAGTTTCACATGACCGTCAGAGACATACCTGAGGGCATTACAAGGAGTCACGTGATATTTTGTTGATGGTGTGGCGCTCACTTTGAGTTAACCTTCTCCATTCCTTGGTAAAATGTAGATAACAACTGAGAAAATGTTAGTGTCTGTGTAACATACCCACCTAATGGCCCTTCAATCTAAAAGTCATGTTTCCCTCAGAAGGCTAGATTGAGGACGGCGGCATAGGTGAACACACAATTGTTAGAAAACTGGCCTTAGGTTTCATCTGTGGCTAGGCAACCCGCTTGAACACAATGAAAGCTGCTCTTGAACATTAACTGTGTTGATATTTGGAGGCTGAGTCTGCTTGACGAAGCTACTTTAGAGCGGTGTAACCTCTAAGTGCCATTTTTCTGTATTATATCAAAAATGCTGAGTCACTGTGAGTATAAAGCTGAAGGGCTTCATGTGGGACTCCCGCACTATTGTTTTATGCCAACCTTTGTCCACTACTGCCAATAGGGATTTGCCTAATGTCTAAAGACTCAGTGCTAAATATTGAAAATAACAGTTTATGAGACGAGTTTTGAAAACACTTGTTTGACAATAGGGGAGAGGAATAAGGTGGAAATCACCTGAAAATCACTTAGAAATCACTTGAGAATCATGCAGAGGTCAAGTAAAGCCCTGGTGGAATTCACACACGGATCAAGGAATACCCTACACGTATTTGGTATCTACCAAGTGACCAGTCTTGTTGCCATAGCTGTAGGTTTTCACTATACTTTGTAGAATGATCCAGGCTTCAGAGCATGGATCATATTGCAAACAAGTTTACCTTATATATGAGATTGGCATGGTGTTGTGTTTTCAAACATCCACCCAACCTACCCTAATTTCAGCAAAGAACTGCCTCATAGACCATGGACTTCCAACAACTTTTCTTTTCCTACCAAGAACGTCTTGAGACCCTTTACCAAGTTCACTACCTAAAGAATTATTATGTAAAGTTAGGCTAGATTCTGTGGGCCAAGGTCTCCACTCTACTTCCTAAAATTAAGAGCAATACTTTGTGTGATTCCAAGCTCCACAATCTTGTCTTTTAAAGTACAGTACAGGCTTTAGCCACGTTTCTTAGTTCCCACAACACCTTCTTTTATAAGAAGAAAGGCGTGGCACTGCAAAGTATGGTCACCTTTTAATCATTGTCTAAGGAAAATTGGTGACGTGGGGCCGATTTGTGATAAATGTATTGTTTTGATGACACAGGGTTGTGTCATCTGCCCAATTTCTATCATAAATTCTTTCAAGGGAGTAGAGCCTTGGAGACGTGCTACTAGTCTTCATTCTTTCTCTTCCTAGGAGCCGATAGCTTGGTTCTATAAGCCAAGGTGTCCACAAGAGTATCAGATAACAAGAGCCAGGCTGGATGTTTGTGGCCATAGGTCATGACACTGGACATTGTTACCAACTGGATTGTTTTGATGTAGTAGCCCTGGTCTTTAACTATGTCATTTTAGGAAGCCCAGATTTGGTTCAGATTTTCACAGTCTCCATCTAATTTTTTCATCCCTAAAGAAGGCTTTTCCTTTGACACAGAAACTTCAGGCAACATTTGTTTATAGAGAATAGGTTTGGAACTGTGGGCTTATGGCAGCCTTTCAGTCTATGTCAAAGAAAGTCGTAAGAAATGCTCTGGGCTAATTTCTAAAATCTAAGTTCTGGAAATTGAGGTAGGGATTGTAACTGCAACCAAGGACAGCACACTGGATCCAAATAAAATGTGCAAGCAGGAAACAATATCCTAGGTTTTGACATAAAAGTCAAATTACATGAGGACAGATGTGTCCTGTGGTTTAAATTATCCTATCTACTAGTTTTCAGAGAGTCTAGGCTTAGTGCCTTGGTTCCCACCTCCCTTCTACTCTAGGTTAACAAGGACAGGTCATGTGCCTTGGACCCATGTCACCATTCCACATCCTCACAAGGGAAGAATGGTGCAGTGCTTTCTTTGAAATGACTAGTTCATATAACTGAGAAAAACCACATCAGCACTGAGAAATCTTTAGTATGGATGGAAGAAAAGGTGGCTGAGACTGACATTGTACTGACCTCCAACTGAATGTCATGTACACATTACAAATCTTGTGTCCGGTCAACGGTATATGCGGGCAGTCAATGATCTTTAATTTGCCTCTAGTTTTGTCTGTTTGTCAGAAAACTGCCTAGATTAGTGGAGGCAGAGTCACACATTGGCTGTGTTCACAATTGAGCCTGAGTATGCTGTGAGGAAGCGAATAGAGAATGGTTGAAACCATAGCTGCCATATTGCGTTATTGTAGTAAAATGCTGAGTCATCGTGAGGATACTTCTTCATTGCAAAAATAACTACTGCGTAAGAATGTCTCTATGTCAAACCACAGACGAAAAATCTGCGAGAGACTGACTTAACCCATATGGAAAAAAATCTGAGATACTGACATTGAGGCAGTTTCTTCAACATGTTTTGCAATGGCGTGCATTAGCCTAGTAGTGGTCATGAGGTGGAAGTCGACTGGAAATCTCATACCAAGAATTGGAAATCTCACGATACTCATGAGAGTTTCCCATGGAATTCACATGACCAGAAAGAGACTGGCCTGAGGTCAACACACGAAAATCATGTGAAATTGAGGTGATGGTGTGACTCTCACTTTTGAGTCACACTTCTACATTCCTTGGTAAAATTCATATAAGCACTGAGAAAATAAGATTACCCATGTAACATAGCCACCTAACAGCCCTTCAATCGAAAGGTCATGTCTACATGAGAGGAATTGCTTGAGGATGGTGGCATAGGGTAACACACAATTGTCGTTAGGTAACTGCCCTGAGATTTTGTCTCTGGTCAGGCAACCTGCTTGAATACAATGGGAGCAGCAATCACACATCAACCACCTTGAAATACATAGGCTGAGTCTGAATGATGAATCTACCTTAAGGCGGTGGAAACTTTAAGCGCCCTAATGCTGTATTTTAGCAGAGATGCTGAGTCATTGTGAGCAGAACCCTTAACAATTCTGATAGGAGATCCATATCATTCTTGAACGTGAACCTTAGGCTACTACTGTCAAGAAGAAATTGCTTAAAGGCCAATGACTCAATGTTGAAATATTGAAAAGAAGAGTTTATGAGACATGTTTTGAAAACATTTGTTTAAGGACATAGGAAGACGAGTGAGGTGGAAGTCAGCTGAAAATCACATAGTAATCAAGAGTGAATTACACGAAGATCAAGTGAATACCTGGAGGACTTCACGTGGGGATCAAGGAAGAACCTGAAGGAATCTGGTGTCTACCAGGTGACTAGTCTTGCTGTGGCTGTAGGTTTTCACCTTCCCTCTTACAATAAATCAGGCTTCAGTTTGTGAAATATTTTGTTCTTGAGTGTATCCTTTAAGTCAGTCTCTCGCAGACTTTTTGTCTGTGGTTTTGTGTACTGAAACATCTACACAATTTACCCTACTTCTAGCCGAGGACGGGCTCCTGATCCATGGACTTCCATAGTGACCATGTGCCATGTCCTCTATCTAAAGATCTGTTAAGTAATTTTAGGCTAGATTCTGTGTGCCAAAGTCTCCACTCTAAATCCTGGAAATAAAAGCAATGCTTGGTCATGATTCCGATCGAGTAATTTACAAAAGAGTTCAGGTTTTGATCCAGGTTTCTTAGTGCTCAAACTATGTTCTATTCCCAGGGGAAAGGCTTGGTGCTCTAAGGTATGGTCACCTTTCAATAACTGTATAAAAAGAAAATAGGTTACATGGAACCCTCCCCCCACCTTTTATTTAATGAATTGTTATGGTGACAAAGAAATTGGTGTCTTCAGGCCAATTTCTATGGAATATACTTTAAAGGGAGAACAGTCTTGGAACCATGCAATGAATCCACCATTCTTCCTCTTTCTAGGAATGACAGCTTGATTCTGTACACCAAGGTGTCCACAATTGGTTCAGGTAGCAGGGGCCAGGCTGGATATTTGCGGGCCTCGATTTTCAGATAGGATATTGTTACCCATTGGATGATCTTGATGTTGTGGCCCTGAGTTGAACTGCTTCCTTTTAGGTGGTTCATATTTCCATGGTCTCCATTTTACTTTATTTTTGTCCATAAAGAAGGCTTTCATTTTGAGCAGAACTCTAGGCAACATTTGATCACAGAAAACTGGCTTGGAACTTGGGTTTATGCTGCTATTTCAGTTTATGTTGGAGTAATCAGAAGAAATGCTGTGGGCTAATTTCTCAGATCTATACTTTAGAAATAGTGGTAGGAGTTGGAACTGCAAAACCAAGGTCATCACCCTGGATCCTAATAGGAAATAGAGGCAGGAGACAAGGTCCTGCCTCTAGGTTACTAGATAAGAATCAAATTACATAAGGATAGACTTTCTTTTTGGATTAAGTTCTCCTATCTACTAGTTTTCAGAAAGGACAGGCTTAGTGCTTTGGGTCCCAGTCTCCCTTCTACTTTTTGTTAGGAAAAGACAGGACTTGTGTCTTGGGCCCGTGCCAACAATCCATATCCTCACAAGGGAGGACGATGTAGTGCTCTCTTTGTAGTGAGAAGTGCTTATCATTGAAAAAAATTCACATCACCACAGAACAGACATTAGTCTACAAGGAGCAGACAGTGGCAGAGACAGCCTCATAACTGTCCTACAATTGAATGTTGTGTTCATATTACAAATCTAATTTGAAGTAACAGTATATGAAGGCAGTCAATGATTATTAATTCGCCTCTAGTTTTGTCTGTCAGGAAAACTGCCTTATGATCGTGGAGGCAACAGTTGCACATTGGCTGCATTGATAATCGAGCCTGAGTGTGCTGTGAGGCAGCGACTGAATAGTGATAAAAACAATAGCTGCCATTTTTCTGTATTGTAGGAAAAATGCTGGGTCATTGTGTGGATATCACTTGATAGCGAAAGAACAGCTGCCTCAGAATTTCTCTATACTAAACCTCCTACTACAAATTTTGAGAGGGACATGCTTAACCACCAAGGAAAGAAAATTGAGATATTGACATTGAGCTGTTCCATCAACATGTTCTGAAGAGGCTTATTTCAGCCTACCAGAGTAAAGAGTAGTGGAAGTCGCTTGGAAATCTCATTATAAGATTTAGGGAATCTCGCGATACTATGAGGTTTCTTTGTGGGATTCACGTGACAATCAAGGGACAGGCCTGGGGGCATCACAGGGAGTCAAGTGATATTGCATTGATGGTGTGGCACTAACTTTTGAGTTACCCTTTTCCATTCCTTGGTAAAATTAGATGACCATTGAGAAAATAATAGTGTATGTATTACATAGGCATCTAATGGCCTTCCAATTGAAAGGTCATGTATGCATCAGAAGGTTCACTTGAGGACGGTGGCATTGGTGAACAGACAATTGTTGTTAGATAACTGGCCTTGGTTTTCTTCTGTGGTCAAGCAATCAGCTTGAATGCAGTGGAAGCTGTTGTTGAACACTAACTGCATTGATATTTAAAGCATGAGTCTACTTTAGGAACCTACTTTAGAGCAGTGTAAACTGTAAGTGCCATTTTGCTGTATTATAGCAAAAATGCTGAGTCATTGTGAGTATAACTCTGAACGGCTTTATGTGGGACTCCCTCACTATTCTTTTATGCGGACATTTGGCCACTAATATCGACAGGGTATTTCTCAGAGGCCAATGACTCAATGAAGAATAATGAAAATACGAGTTAATGAGAATAGTTTTGAAAACATTTGTTTGAAAATAGGAGAAGAAGAATAAGGTGAAAATCACCTGAAAATCACTTAGAAATCACTAGGGATTCACTGGGAGGTCAAGTAAACACCTGGTGGAAATCATATTGAAATCAAAGAATACCACACACGAATCTGGTATGTACCAAGTGATCAGTCTTATTGCTGTAGCCGTAGGTTTTCACTATACTTTGTAGAATGAAAAAGGCTTCAGAGCATGAATCATATTGCAAATGAGTTTACCTTTTATATGAGATTGGCATGGTTTTGTGTTTTCAAACATCCACGCAACTTACTCTAATTCCAGCAAAGGACTGCCTCATAGGCCATGGACTTCCAATGACTATTATTTTCCTACCAAGAATTTCATGTGACCGTTTGCCAAGTCTTCTACCTAAATATTCATTATGAAAGTTAGGCTAGATTCTGTAGGCCAAGACTCCACTCTATTTCCTAGAAATAGGAGCAACAGTTGGTTGTGATTCCAAGCTCCCCAATCAAGTTTTTTAAAGAACAGTCCAGGCTTTGCCCAGGTTTCTTAGTGCCGATATTATCTTCTCTTATCAGAAGAAAGGCTTGGTGCTACAAGCTATGGTCACCTTTCAATAATTATCTAAGAGGAAAATTGATGATGTGCCTTAACTAATCATTCTATATGATTTCTTACAAAGTCTGTACGCCCAGTCTTGAACCTCTTTTGAATTTTCAGTTTCTTATTTCCAACTATTTTCTTTATTTAACTTATGTTACCTAGGATCAAAGGTCTAAAATTATCTTGTTTTTAATTCCTTTCTCTGTATTGCCAGACATCAAGTCCTATCAACTTTTTTTTTATATATATTTTCTATACTATCCTTATCTCACTGGCTATAATGATTAATTTTATGTGTCAACTTGACTGAACTATGAGAAGCCCAGATAGCTGGTGAAATATTATTTTTGAGTGCATCTGTGAGGGTATTTGGGATTTTAATTAGTAGACTGTGTAGAGAAAGTCACTCTCACTGATGTGGGTGGGTATCATCCAAGTTGTTGAGGACTGAACAGTAAGTACCAAAAGGTAGAGAAACAACAAATGTGCTCTCAGCTTGAGCTTGACCATCCATCTTCTTCTGCTCTCTGACATTGGCATTCCTGGTCTTTGGGCCTTCACACAGACGAGGGCTTACACCATTTCCATTCATTCCTGTTTCTCAGTCCATTGGAATTGGTTTGAAATTATACCACCAACTTTCTTGGGCCTCCAACCTGCAGAAAGCCAATCATGGCCATGGTACTCCTTAAGTCTCTGTAATCATGTGAACGAATCCCTCAAAATAAATTTATCTATGTCTTTATCTGTCAACTTATCTATCACCTATCTCTATTTCTGTCTGTCTGTCTGTCTGTCTATCATCTATCTCTCATCTCTATCTATCATCTATCTACGTATCAAACCTATCAGTTCTGTTTATCTGAAGAACCCTAAGAAACTAGCCCAATACTTGTTCAGGCATAGACTATTCTTTTAACATTTATTTTATCTCTTTCCAAGCTATCATACACAGTGGACTAACCTTTGTCACGTTATTTCTCTCCCTAAAAGAAATCTGCAAGCACATATTTTCTGCATTCATATTTCAAATAGTTGTGAAGAAACTAAAACTGAAAACATACAGGTAGCCACCTACATACTCAGATATCCCTTTTCTGTTTCCAGATATCTTAATTCTGTAGACTTAAGGAAAAGGAGGACAAAAATATTTTCAACAAGCATCTCAAGCGATTAACATCGGGTAAATCAAAAACCATATTTTGAGAAAGACTGCTTTATGATGTTTCTTTTACTTCTCTGTTTCCCATTTGTCTTCTTCATGAATTCACTGGTACTGCTATGCTGCTCACTGTCCTCTGAACTCACCTTGTAAATTCCTTTCCCCAAGCTTTTTCTTCCAATTTTCACCCTCAATCTCTTCTCATTCCTCTTCCACCTACACTAATCAGAATCAATTGCATTGAACAAAACCAGTTCTTGCATCAAATAAAGTTTCCACTTCCTTCCTCAATCAAGAAGCTATTTAGTTCACCACAACATTTATTTTCTTTACACTCAAACCATGCATGTCTATGTTTCTCTTATAGCAATTAGCCACATATTTCTTTGGTGTTACTTATTTTTATGCTTACACATCATAGCTTCTCCACCAGAATACAAACTTCTTGAAGACAACGATGTCATCTTTCTTATCCCGTTACCTAACTCAGAAAAAGGCTATGCTTATCAAGTACTCAATATATTTATTTAATATATAGTTTTGGGATGATTCTTATCACATAAAAATAATGTTTCAAGAGCGATGTGACAAAGAAATAGATTCATATTACATGTATTTCAACAAGTAAAGGAGCATCGTTGTTGCATGTAAAACAATAACTTAAAAATATTAGTCTACAAGAAAAGTTATATATTTGTATACACACACAAATACAATATTTTCTTGGTTTGTTTTGTTCTTGTAAATCTCTCAATGTGTCCATTAACACAATTTAGGATAGTTTTCCTAAAAATAAAATATATGTCTTTCCTGCATAATTAAATATGAAATAAAGTCCAAATGTCTCATATAAATTATCTTGATTGTACATAATTGTAAGAACACTAGCATTAGTCAAAGAGTAATAATCATTACAAGAGGACCCACAAAGCCATTACCTATTCATGTAATAAAGCAATAGCCTTTACCTATTCATGTAATAAATGTAATAGCCTTTACCTGTTCATGTAATAAGTCACGAATAATAAGTAATATCTGATTTCAGGATCAAAAACTGCACAATCCCAATATCATATGTTGTACGTATATTTACCATTTCTATCTTAGAAGGCAGTAGTTCTGTTATTTGGGCATATATCTAGCATTTGATTATCATTTCATACGTATAATTTGTAAAATGTCTTTGTAAATGTAATGCAATTCATAACCACTGAGAATTATAAAATTATGTTTCTATTAATTAGTCTAGGTCAGAATTACATAAATTCTGGCCAGCATAAATCATAACAAGCTCTAAGAGTAAGTACAATATGTTTTTTGTATATAAATAATAAATGTCAAAAGGTAAAGTTCAATAGAGCAATAGATAACTCGACAGCTTGTCTTTGATAGAAAACATCAGAGCATGCACTGCAGGGTGGAAAAATTAATTTTCTTTCTACCTTCTAACGTCTTCTGGCCGGACTAAAAATCAAATTAACATAAAAGATTAACAGAAAAAAATGACCAAATTTATTATGCATGTAAATACAAGTGTTCCATAAGAATATGAGAACAGATTAGGCAGTTAAGGCTTATATGAATTCTTGAGCTAAGAAGACAGGGGCCGGTGTGGGGGGAGGAGTGTGGTTTGAGACTTCAAAATGCAGGACAGCAATTCATGTGAAGCCAGAAATCAGATGTTTGATAAACAAATGTTTGTTGGGCTGTCTTTAACAATGGGGCACAGAGAGGACTTTGTTCAAATGGGCCTTGCTGGTTTCTTCCTGACTATCATACTAGTTCTTATTAAATTATAGCTATCTATGATAATAGTATCCTTCTTTGAGACAGTTATGGGGAAGTTCAGAAGCTTTTCCTGAATCTTTATTTTCTTAAAAATAACCAGCTTAAAATAACCAATACCACACAGGGCATATTTTGGGATGCCAAATTCTGCTTCCCCTCAGCATCAAACATAATTTACTAGGTAAACTGTCTATTGTACAGGCAAAGGAGTTTTCACTATTTTCCTCTGAAACAGATTTTCTCCATCTCCATACTGTTACCTATACTATTTTCTCCTTCAGGATCCATCTCAAATTGTATCTCCTCTGAGATCAGCCACATAGTACCTGCGTTCCTGAGATGGAAACTGAGCGATATGAAATTGGATAATATTATATCCTTGCCTTTGAGAACTCATAAGCCAGATGTAATTGTTTCCCATGATACAGGAATAATGGATGATTAAGAAGAGTTTCAAAAATGAGATGACTTTTACACTCAGCCTTGTAAAATAGGAGTTTATCTGTGAAACAGTGAGGGTAGGACATTTTAGAGGTAATAGTGCAAGCAAAAGCAGCGAGGTGTAGTTATTCCTTGAGAATAAAGGAAAATAAATCAATGAATGTGGAAACTGAGAAACACATTGCCAAACGAAACAGTATCGAGAAACCCCCTGAAGGTGAGAAAATGAAACTAATGAAGGTTCATTCTATTTATATTCCTTCTATGTGTCCCCCCCCCGCCAGATTTCTTTTTATAATATAAACATAATGTTGAAATTTATTTTGTTGTCTCATTAAAGGGAAGTCTTTTTTTAAATTTCATTAGCATATTCAAACAAAAAATTCCACAGGTTGTTAAAGCTGGTCAAAATAGAATATGTAACTGAGCGAAAAGTGTTCACTTTCCATTTTTTATGAGGTAAAAATACATAAAATGAATCTAATGGCTATCCTAAATCTTTAGTAAAATACTAAAAAGACTAGGGCTGTCTTACTTTATAGTGAAAACCTGACCTTGATTATATAACCATAGACTTCAGAGGGTCTCATAAACAAAATGGATGACTAATATATTTAGGAGATAATTGTGATAATTTTCCTCCATATTTTTAATGGCTAAAATTAATTGCATGCTTATGTTATCCAAATAATGGCTTCTATTTTCCATTTACAGAAATGTTATTTCTGTAATGCATCTGATTTAACAAGTTTTAGCTCTTCTGTCCATAGTTTTATATGCATAGTGACTTAGAAAATGGCAAACAAAACAGAATCGAAAACACCCCTACAGCTGAGAAAAATGAAACTTCTGAATGTTTATCATATTCACATTCCTGCTATGTGGTTCTTTCCCGCATTTTAATAAGGCATAGTTTGCCTCTATTGAAATGGGAGTTTTCTACTGTGGATGAACCTAGAGAGTATTGTGCTGAATAAAATAACTCAGATGGAGAAAGTCAAATACGATATGATTTCACAAAAAATAATTAACAAACACTTCAGAAATAGGCTCATAGACACCGAAAACATTTTGATGGTTGCCAGATGGGAGGAGGTGTTGAGGGTATGGATGAATGGAGGGAAAGGATCAAGAAGTACAAATTGGTAGTTACAAAATAGTCATGGGGGTGTAAATTGTAGCAAAAGGAATATAGTCAATAATATTATAATAATTATGTATGGGTCAGAGCGGTACTAGATTTATCGGGGTGATAGCTTCATCAATTATATAAATGTCTAATCACTATGTAGTACACATGAAGCTAATATAATGTATGTCAAAGTGTAACTGAAAAATTTTTTTTAAATACTTAAAAAAAAGGAGTTTCCAATTGCATAGACGAGGGCTTTATTATCAATCAAATGAATACTGGTCTCAGAAACAGATTATAAGGTTGCAAAAATATGTGTGAATTCGTGAATGAACTCCTCATGAAACATGATTTTCCTTCATAT
This sequence comes from Pteropus medius, assembly GCF_902729225.1. NCBI lineage: Eukaryota > Metazoa > Chordata > Mammalia > Chiroptera > Pteropodidae > Pteropus > Pteropus medius. Next base: position 127,399 of record NW_024345842.1, on the reverse strand, counting down.
TACATTTAATGAAATATATATTATAACCTATACTCTAATTAAGAAAGGTAAATCACACATCACTGTCACCTGTTCAGCAAATCAATTTCGGGAGGAATATTGCCTTAATGTATTTGTATTCATAAATGTATTAATAAAATTCTGTAACCATTTTAAAATTACATTTTCAACAAAGCTATTTTTCATAATTGAATCATTTTTTGGACAAAGAGATTCAGTTTTTTAAAAACGTAATTTTTTCAACTGAATATACAAGATGCCTAGAATGTTTGAAACAAAAATATCACAAAGGACATTACGGTATCAGTTTTCATAAAGTGATCTCTAAGTTTTAAAGTAATAAAGTTTGAATAGAATTTCTAAAACTGTGGCCACATGTTTATATTAAAAATATAAGGCCATGAACATACCCGAGATACCTGAAAAAATAACTTAACAATCTCCAATGTTGTTATTCACATTATACGAGGAATGCTTTTGGAAGTCAGTTAATCATGAGTAAGAGTCATTAGAATTATTTGTCACAGACCTTCTGTTTGGAACTAGAAAAGCCAAGACAATGAAGTGTATTACACGTTGTACCCTAAAGCAAAATCGTAAAATGAAATCATTAGCATCTGAGTTGTTATAGCATCAGTTTAAGGTTTATCTTAATTGTCCTGTCTTTTCTTCCTGATTGAAAAGCTAGCTATTAACACTTCATAAATCAAACTGAGCTATAAAAGTGCATATTATTGCTTTTGTTCTACATAGAAATATAAGAATGTGGATGATTTTTGTGGCAGTAATATTGATATAAGTTTATGTGAAAGTTCTTCTGAATACAGGTTCCTTGAAGACTTTCAGACCCAAGAACATTCTATCCTGAACCCAGGGGAGACTGAGGTGGTCTTAGGAGACAGAGATCATAGACAGAAACAAAAGATAATTCTCAATTTTGAAATAACATATTCAAAACATTAATGCATTCACATTTATCTTTCATTCATAAAATGAAGATAATTATTTCATCAAAAATAATGGGAGCCAAAAAAAAAACAAAACATGAGAGCCAAAGAAGAAATTATGGATACCTGACAGAATGGGACCAGCAGAAAAGAAATAAAAACTGGGAATCTGGAAGACTAGAGGATTTGCGGTGAAGGACTGAGAAATCAACCTTTACTTTCCATCTATATATGGAGGGAGAGAAATCCTCCAAAGCTCTTCAGAGTCCCTGTAATATCAAGCACTGGGAGGCAGCTCCTAAACACATTCCCATAATCAAGACATTTTACTGGCTCCATCTGTTGTAATGACTACCTAAAATATGACAATGAAAAAGTGATAAGTCTGCTATGGCACAGGAGGTATAGGTGGTATGTATGTCGCATATCTGCATACTGTTAGCCTGATATTCGAATCCCTTCATAATCTGGCCTTAACTTTCCAGACACACTAATTCACTGGACAAACCTTTATTGAGTATATTCATTATTAATTAAACTCATTACAAATGTTTTGACTATATTCTGCTCTCCAGCCACACTGAAATATCAGTATACTTAATATGGATATCGGAATATAATCATAAAAGTCTATTTTTTTATTTTCTACTATCTCCTGTATTCTGCTGATTTGAGATAGTCTTTTCTTCTGCTGTCAAGTGAAAGCTCAAGAAATCTCATGAGTTCTTAAAAAAGTGGTTCTAGTTCATAGAAAGTACTACGATCATGATAAGTTTTAAAAATAAAGATTCTCTAATTCAATATGTCAGTCAATATTCCCATTTCATTTAACGGTAATTTTTTTTCTCTCTTCCTAGCTGTGTTCTTGGAAAGTCTACTGCCTTTAGAGAAGAGGTTGTAAAAGACTTCCTTTTTCTCTATTCATCACTTCCTTGATAGTTTATTAAAAACTGCCTTATTACAATCAGGTTGCCATCATCTGAAGTTGGAGACTGAGGAGAAAAGGTTGGTAAGATAGGTAGGAAAGTTCCAATTAAATATTGCTATTGAGACACGGCTGAACATGCTTTGGGGCAGACCTGTGTTTAAAAGAGAAATCGTCCATGGGACACTTTCAGCACTGGAGTGCTCTCCTGCAGTAACTTGATTTGGGCAACACTTTTCATTTAATTTGATGTTACCACTTCAGGAGAAATTCCGCAATTCATCCTGAGCTTTTGCTGATTGCATTCTCATCACTCCTCCAGATGACCCTGTTAAATAGGATCTACAAAAACTAATATTTGCATGTGTCCCAAATATGGACCTTGGGTAACATTCACAGGCTCTTTGCCTGCATGATTCTATGAGTACAGGCTTCTTTTAAAGTAGCTGTGATACGCCTCTGTTCCAGCCATCAAAACAGCTTTTCAGCTCTATAGTTTACACTCTGGATTACCTAACAGGTCTCAGACATGAATTCGCTGTGCCCTATGAAACATAGGGACACAGTGGTCTTACTCCAGTTGCTAACATTAAAACTGAGAAGAAAATATGTAACCTCACAATGCCCTTTTTCCGGGGGGAATGCACAACTGGGGGATGAGAAAGATAATGCAATTACTTTACAACTTATTTTCCACAAGACTATTTCAAACAAAAATTTCGCTTAACCTTTTATTTTAAAATTTATCTTTAAATAATTTTTTTGGGGGGTGATATTAGTTAATGAAATCCAGTAAGTTTCAAGTGTACAATTTAACAGGCATGTGTGTTCCCCTCCCATAGTTAGATTTCTAACCCTTTTCACCCCATCTACCTCCCCCACCCCACATCTGGTAACCACTAGTCTATTGTCCATGTCCATGAGTCTCTGTTAGTTTGTCCTATTCCTTTGTTGCTTTAAAGTTTATGTCCCACATGTAAGTGATATCATGTGGTTTTCAACTTTTTCTGTCTGGCTTATTTCACTTAGCATGATTATCTTGAGGTTCATCCATGTTGTCGCAAATGGCAGTATTTCATCTCTTCTTACGGCTGAGTGATAGTCCGTTGTATATATGTACCACCGCTTCTTTATCCAATCATCTATCGTAGGACACTTCAGATGCTTCCATGTCCTGGCCACCGCGAATATGCTACTATGAACATCGCTGTGCATATATCCTTTTCAGATATGGCTTTTCAAGTCTTTGGGGTAAATACCCAGTAGGGAGATTAGCTAGATCTTATGGGAGACCAATTCTTAGTCTTTGAGCAACCTCCATACTGTTTTCCATAGTAGCTGTACCAATTTCCAGTCCCACCAGAAGTGTATGAGGGTTCCTTTTCCTCTGTATCCTCTCCAACATTTGTTATTACTTGTCTCGTTGATAACAGCTATTCTAATAGGTATGAGATGGTATCTCATTGTAGTTTTGATTTACATTTCCCTAATAGCTAGCGATGATGAGCAGCTTTTCATATGTTTGTTGCCATTTATATGTCTTGTTGAAAGAAGTGTCTGTTTAGTTCCTCTGCCTACTTTTTCACTGGAATGTTTATTTTGTTGTTGTTATTGAATTGTACGAGTTCTTTGTATATTTTGGATATTAGGCCCTTATCGAAGGCGTTGCTTCACCTATTTGGATAGTTGTCTTTTTACCTTGTTGATGGTTTGTTTTGCCGTGCAAAAGCTTTTTAGTTTGATGCAGTCCCATTCATTTACTTTTACTTTTACTCTACTTGCTTTTGAGGTCAAATTCATGAGGCCAAAGTCCATAAGTGTAGTTCCTACGTTTTCTTTATGCACTTTATATTTCAGGTCTTACATTCAGGTCCTTAATCCATTTTGAGTTAATTTTGGTGTGTGGTGATAGCCAAAAGTCTAGTTTCATTGTTTGGCAGGTGGCTTTCAAGTTTTCCAGCACCATTTATTGAAGAGGCTTTGCTTTCTCCACTGTATATTTTTGACTTTTTTGTTGAGAATTATTTGCTTATATAAACATGGGTTTATTTCCGGACTCTCGATTCTGTTCCACTGGTCAGTGTGTCTGTTTTTCTGCCAATGCCATGCCGTTTTGATTACTGTCGCTTGTAGTATAATTTGAAGTCAGGCTAGTTATGCCTTCAGCTTTGTTCTTTTTTTCTCAGGATGGCTTTTGTGATTAGGGGTCTTTTTTACTTCCATACAAATCTGATGATTTTTTGTTCTATGTTTTAAAAAAAAATGCTGGTGGACTTTTGATTGAGATTACATTCAATCTCTATAATGTTTTAGGTAATAAGGTCATTTTAACTATGTTGATTCTTCCTACCCAAGAATAGGGAATATCTTCCCATTTCTTTGTATCTTCTTCGATTTCTTTCAATAGGGTTTTAAAGTTTTCATTATATAGGTCCTTCTCATATATTGTTAGATTTCTTCCTAGGTTTTTGATTGAACTTTTCTTATTCTCCTTGGGAATAAGGGTTTTAAAGTGATTAATTATTCTGCTGTTCTTATTTTAAATATCTTTGATAATCTGTATCTGGTTTTTTTTGTACATTTCTTAGTAATTTTAGGCTTATTATATCTTGGTGCTTCTGTCTAAACCTCTAATTTAATACTTAGCTTTTCATCATTTCTAATATATGTTTCCTGTGTTTGGAACTGTCCTTTCAAACTTTTTCTATTCTTTTACAGGATACAGCTCAAGGCCAACACATTTGAAAAGTCTTCTCTAATCACTCATTTGTTAGTTGGTCACTCTTCTGTAGCATGCTGCACTGTGTACTACCACCAATCTTCTCTGTAGGTCCTGAAGCAATAATCAGTGATGTGCTAAACCTAGAGTTTGTTGAATAGAAAATAAAAACAGCAGCAACAACAACACAAGAGATATGTCATAGTTTGTGACTTATTGGGATACATACTTAGTCTTTTCTCTGCGTTTATTTATCAATTCTTGAAAAATAGACTCTTTAAAAATGCTTTCTGTGTACTTGGACTATTTTATTCATAATTCATTTATTCAGTTCATTATATATTTATTATATTACCCTCTATCTCTAAATATAATTAATGGAGTTTAAAAGATAAAGGCCAGTAGTTAGGAAAAGGAAAAATATATATCTAGAAGCCCTGGATGAGACAACTTAATGTAATCGAGTGAAAATGTAATCCTAAACTTGGTAACAGATAACTCGGTGTGAAAATCAGAGGACTACATAGTTCCCTTTCTCTCAAATTCATCAACCGTGAAACAATTCCACTGAATCAACAAATATTTCAACTACCCTGGGTTAAAGTTTGCATTTAGAAATTTGAGAAAATTGATTAAGTTGGCAATGTACTATTTGAATCTTCCAGAATTCTCCATAATTACAAAGAGACAGAGATTTGGATAGACAAATATTGGGAGACAGTAGTTCTTGTAGTTCTGTACATCTTGTTGAGTGTGCCAAAGTGTCAATGCCCTGAACAATTTTCACCTGGGACATGGGACTGTCTGTGCAACTGGCAATTCTGAAAAGTGAGATAATATTTGCAGGAATGCATCACATAGACCAGCAATTACCTGATCTTCCATTTGACAAAGACTTGCTATCACTTGCTATCACAGTGGCAGAATCAAAGCTTAGAGTTCTTTTGTGGTGTACTCCACTCATGAGCAAGTGTTATCTGGCCCTACAATTTGACTGTGAAATTTGGGGCTTAAGGAGCTGCTGGTTTCTATGCTGATGTACCTACTAGTATTTTTTGTTGTAATAAAATCCTTCATTTCTCTCCAGGATTCTTTTGTCTTTTATCAAGATCTATGGACCTTTAGTGGGCTAGATTAATAACCTGTACAGTTATTTCTGTGGAGTTTTTCCTGTTTCTAGGTCTCCTCCTCACTGTCAACTTATTTAAGTAGGAAAATATAGCCTCAATCCAAAACCCCACAGATAATATCTACAATTGAGTAAAGCAATAAGCTAACTTCCAAATCACAGAATGTGAGTGGTTGTGGAAAACAACGGACAGAAACAAAATCTCTATAATATCAGCAACTATGATGACCACTACTTTTAAGGATGTGTAGAGAAGAGTAAGAATTTCTCTTGGTCACGAGAACCAGTGAACCCCAAAGTTGTCCAGCGGCACTAAATAAAAAAGTTACTAAGCTAATAGGAAAGCAGTAGCAGGACAAAAGGCCACGCTAAGGAGAGCAGAATAGAAATTGAGCCACACAGACACAATAGGGCAAAACAGAAAGAAGATAAAAGAAAATAAAATTTCTCCAGTTAAAGTAGGAACACAGTAAAAAGCAAGTGGATTTCAAAAATAAAAAGATATATATTTTTAACACATTATTAAAAAAAACTAAAAAAAAGATATTCTAGAACTGTGAATTAGAAAAGCTATCTTAGCATACCTTCTTTTTTTAAGAGCATAAAAGGCTAATTTTTTAAAACAAGAATGATAGAAAAGGATCGTGGTTCAAGTCAGAAAGTAAAACAAAGAGCAAGCAAAATAATGGCTATAAGAAAATGAAGTCATTTTTTAAAAAGATAAAAACTATACCCTCATATTTTGAAACAAGCTAATTTATTAAAAAGAGAAGCTATAAACACATGCACGAGAATTAGAAAAAAATCATAAATACAACTTTTTAAATCTAAATGTAGTGAATAGAAAAAACATGGTGGAGTGAGAGACGTCCTCAGATCTGTCCCCTTGAAACAACAATAAGCTGAACATCAAAAACTCAACAAAAACACCCAAACTGCATACCAGCATGTCTGAGCATGGGATCTCCACAAAAGAGCTACCACAGGTCAGAACTCAGGGGGCGATGGACTGGGAGAAATAAAGAAGCTGCCTCTCTCAGCTGCTGGAGCCCCCTGCAGGAAGAGGGAGAGGTGAGAAGGTGCGACAACTTCCCTGATCAGCCCAGCATGGAAGTACCAGGACTTTTCTACTCCACTGGCAGCAGGGCTCAGTCATCAGGGCAGAAAGCAGAGAAGTGGGACACGACAGCAGAGAAACAACAGTTGATTTCTACTGGTCCCTGTTGCAAAACTGAGGTTGAGCTACAGCCCACAACCCTCAAACCAGAGGGCTCCTCCACCATACCCTCTGAGACCGATCACTGCAGAGCCCAAGGGGAATCTGAGCAAATGACACTGAAACTGTTGCTAACGCTGACAGGACTGAAACTGAGTAGCGAGTATGATTAAAATCTACAAGAAAATAAAAGACGTTAGGCTCTATATAAAGCAGGGATCCAAGAAGTTTAGACACCACCTACGTGAAATCAAAAGAAAAGCGCCTTCTTTGCAACAGGCTAAAGAGAAACCTTTATATAATAAATCTTTCTGGAAAAACAACAGAATACACTTCCATTAAGGCCCAGGTGGAGAAATAGTCCATTAAACGCCATGAACAACCAAGGCGACAAGTCATCTCAGAAAGAAAGAGAAAAATCTCCAGAAAATAAGCTTACAGACTTAGAAATATGTGACGTAAGGGACAGAGCATTCAGGATGGTACGTCTGAAAAAATTCAGTGAGTTCTGAAATGAGTCATATCAACAATTACAGAAATTGCAAAAACATCTACATAAGCAGAGCAAGGATATTGAAACCCTCAAAAACAACCAAATAGAACTTCTGGAGAGAAAAAAACAAACTGCAAGAATTGAAAATGAAATAGCAAGCTTGGGAAATAGAGTCAAACAAATGGAGGAAAGGATCAGTGATACTGAAGACAGAAATCTAGAAATAAGTCAGAAGGAAGAACAGAGAAACTAAAGAATTAAAAATAATGAAAGAGAAATACAAGAACTAGCTGATACCATCAGAAGAAGAAACATAAGAATAATGATCATTCTTGAAGGCGAGGAAAAAGCAGAAGCTAGAAAGCTTTTACAGACAAATAGTTGATGAGACTTTCCCAAATCTAAGGAATGAGCTGGAACTTGGAATTCAAGAAGTGAACAGAATATCCAATTATCTCAACCCAAAAAGGCCTTCACCAAGACACACTGTATTAAAGTTATCAAAAATCAATGACAAAGATAGAATTCTCAGGGCAGCCAAGGAGAAGAAAATGGTAACATATAAAGGAAAACCTATTAGATTATCATCGGACTTCTCAGCACAGACCTTACAAGCAAGAAAGAAATGGAATCAAATATTTAAACTATTAAGTAAAAGGAACTACCAGCCTAGAATAATGCATTCGGCTAAGCTCTCCTTTAGATATGAAAGAGAAATTAAGACCTATTCAGAAATACAAAAATTGAAGGAATTCTCCACTATGAGGCCTGTGCTACAGGAAATTCTGAAAGCCATCAGCTCACCTAAAACAAAATAAAGACAACCACAAAAAACATAATTAGGAGTAAAGTGACTATCAGGCAATAGAAGCAGAGGAGTGCAACCCTTACTAACAACAGGGCATTATAAGCTTAAGTAATAAGAAGATAATTGCTATAGAAAGATAGTAATGAATGTTCAGCATACATAGAAACAAATCGACATAACAATGACTGAAAAAGAGAGGATTCAAAGATCCAAATTTACAAAGGATAAAGGAGATAAGGTACATGCAGAAGAAAATGGATGACTGTATATATATGTACATATATATAACTAACTTTTTTATATTTGTAATGGTACCCTCACATCATAGAGTCAGAACTGAAGTATATACGATAAAACAAGAAGAATCAGAGGTGAAACCCACAAAAGCCAACCGAAATAAAAGAAAACAGAAGCACAAGGACAAGGAAGCAATGGAAACACCGAGCTACTAGAAAGCAAAAGATAAAATTGCTATAAGAAGACCTCATATTTCAATAATCACCCAAAATGTGAATGGACTGAACTCACCAATAAAAAGGCACACAGTTGCAGAATGGATCAAAAAACAAACCCAAACACATGCTGCCTCCATTAGACACATCTCAGTTCCAAAGACAAATACAGACTCAAGGGTGGAAAATGAAATTTCAGGCAAATGACATTCAGAGAACAGCAGGAGTAGTGGTACTAATATTAGATGAAATAGACTTTAAAATAAAAAAAAGATAAAGATACTGAGGGACACTTCATAATAATAAAAGGAATCATGCACCAAGAAGACATAACACATATTAACATCTAGGCTCCCAACCAGGGAGCCTGGAAATATGGAAAGCAATTACTAACAGAACTAAAGGGAGAAACAGACCAAAACACCATCGTAGTAGAAGACCTAAATATTCCACTGTCGAATATGGACAGATCATCCAAACAGAAAATCAAAAGGAAATAACATCCATAAAAGACACATTAGACCAACTGGACATAATTGACATATTCAGAGTCATCCACCCCCAAACAGCTGCTTATACATTCTTCTCTAGTGCACATGGAACATTCTCAAGAATCAATCGCATACTGGGACACAGATGTAGTCTCAGCAAATATAAGAGGGTTGATCATACCAATCATATTCTCTGATCATAATGCTTTGAAACTAGGGATCAATTGCAAAAAGAAAACAGGAAGAACCACAAGTAGATGGAGATTAAACAACATGCCACTTAAGAATAATTGGATCAGAGAAGAAATAAAAAGAGTTATTAAGAGATACATAGAAATAAATGATAATGATAGTACAACATATCAAAACTTTTGGGACACGGCAACAGCGGTCATAAGAGGAAAGTTCATATTGTTACAGGCCTATCTCCAAAACAAGAACGAGCCCAAATAAACAACTTAACACTTCATCTTAAAAAACTAGAAAAAGAAGAAAAACTGAGGCCTAAAGGCAGCAGAAGAAAAAAAAGTAATCAAAATTAGAGCAAAAATAAATGAAATTGAAAACAAAACAACACTAGAAAAAATAAATAAAACAAAGAGCTGGTTCTTTGAGAAGGTTAATAAAATTGACAAAACCCTGGCTAGACTCACTAAAGAAAAAAGAGAAAGGACACAAATAAGCAAAATCAGGGATGAAAGAGGAGAAATTATGACTGACATGCAGAAATATGAAGGATGATGCAAGAACACTATGAAAAAGTATATATCACCAAATTTAATAAACTAGAGGAAATGAACCAGTACTTAGAAAAAATGCAATCTTCCCACACTGAATCAAGAAGCTCTGGAAAATCTAAATAGACAGATCAGCAACATGGAAATTGAAAAATCAAAAACCTACCAAAAATTAAAAGTCCAAGACCAGATGGCTTCACCAGTGAATTCTACCTAACATTCAAAGATTTAATATCTATTCTCCTCAAACTCTTCCAAAAAATTGAAGAGGAAGTAATACTTCCCAACTCATTTTATGAGGCCAATATTACTCTGATACCAAAATCTATTAAAGATAACACAAAAAAAGGAATCTACAGACCAAGATCTCTCATGAACACAGATGCAAAATCCTAGATAAGATATTAACGAACCGAATACATTAACATTAAAAAGATTATACACCACGATCAATTGGGCTTCACCCCAGGGGCACAGGGATGGTTCAACATACTCAAATCAATTAATATGATATATCACATAAACAAATTAAGAAATAAGAATCATATGATCATATCAATAGATGCAGAAAAAGCCTTTAAGAAGATACAGCATCCATTTATGATCAAAACACTTAACAAAATTGGTATGCAAGGAAAGTAACTTAACATAATAAAGACCATCTAAGACAAACCCTCAGTCAACGTTATACTTGATAGTGAAAAACTAAAAACCTTCCCTCTAAGATCAGGAACAAGTCAAGGCTGTCCACTATCACCACTGCTATTCAATATAACATTGGAGGTCCTACCAAGTGCAATCAGGCAAGAGAAAGATATAAAAGGCATCCAAATATGACATGAAGAAGTCAAACTGTCACTATTTGTGGATGACATGATTCTCTATGGACTCCACAAGAACACTACAAGAAACTATAAGCTAATACAGTAAAATTCTAAGGACTATAAGCTAATACAGAAAATTCTAAGGACTCCACAAGAACACTACAAGAAACTATAAGCTAATACAGTAAAGTCTTTGGATACAAAAATCAATGTTCAAAAACCCATAGTGTTCCTATACTCTGATGTTGAAACATCACAAAAAGAAATGGAAAAAATAATTTCTTTTGCAATAGCAACAAAAAGAATAAAATACCTAGGAATAAATTTAATGAAACATGTAAAGGACCTATGTAATAAAAACTACAAGAAATCAAAGAAGATTAAAAAAAATGGAAAGATATTCCATGTTCTTAGTTTGGAAGAATCAACATAGTTAAAATGACCATATTACCTAAAGCATTATACAAATTAAATACAATCCCCATCAAAATATCATCAGCATTTTTTAAAGAAATAGAACAAAAAATCATGGCATTTGTATGGAAGCACAAAAGAACCCGAATTGCCAAAGCCAACCTGGGAAAAAAAGAACAAGGCTGGAGGCATCATTCTGCCATACTTTAAATTATACTACAAAGCTACAGTAATCAAAATGGCGCAGTATTGGCAGCAAAACAGACACCCTGACCAGTGGTGTCGAATCGAGAGTCCAGAAGTAAAACCATATTTATACGGGCAAATAATTTTTGGCAAAAAAGCCAAAAACATACAGTGGAGAAAGGAAAACCTCTTCAATAAATGGTACTGGGAAATTGGAAGGCCACCTGCAAAAGAATGAAATTACACTGATGGCTATCACCACACACCAAAATTAACTCAAAATGATCAAGGACCTGAATATAAGACTTGAAACAATAAAATGCATAGAAGAAAATACAAGAATGAAACTGAAGGACCTTGGACTTAAAGAGGATTTTATGAATTTGACTTCAAAAACAAGGGAAGTAAAAGCAAAATAAATGAAATGGACTATGTCAAACTAAAAAGCTTCTGCTCAGTAAAAGAAATCGTCAACAAGGTAAAGAGAGAAACATCTCACGGGAAAATATTTTTGCAAGCAATGCCTCTGATAAGGGACCAATATCAAAATATACAAAGAACTCATACGACTCAACAACAACAAAAACCCAAAGAATCTAATCGAAAAATGGGCAGAGGACCTGAACAGACACTTCTCCTTAGAGGACATACAAATGGCCTACGGACATATGAAAAGATGCTCAACATCGCTAGCTATTAGGAAAAAGCAAATCAAAACCACAATGAGATACTATCTCACAGCTGTTAGAATAGCTATAATCAACAGGACAAGTGAAAACAAAAGTTGGAAAGGATGCGAAGAAAAAGGAACCCTCATACACTGCTGGTGGGACTGCAAAGTGGTACAGCCACTACGGAAAACAGTATGGAGGTTCCTCAAAAAACTAAGAATCGATCTACCACATGATCCAGCAATCCCACTACTGGGTATTTATCCCAAAGACTTGGAAATCCATATCCAAAAAGATATTTGCACATCGATGTTCATAGCAGTATTATGCACAGTGCCCAGGACATGGAAGCAACCAAAGTGCCCGACAATAGATGATTGGTTAAAGAAGTTGTGTCACATATATACAATGGAATATTACTCAGCCATAAGAAGAGTTGAAATATTGCCAGTTGCGATGACATGGATGGACCTCGAGATAATCATGAAAAGCAAATTAAGCCAGACTGAAAAACTAGAAAATCACATGATTTCACTTATATGTGGGATATAAACCTAAAGGCAAAAGATGAACAGGACAAACAGAGACTCAGGGTCATGGACAATGGACTAGTGGTTACCAGAGGGTAGGAGGTTGGGGAGGAGGGAAGAGTTAGATGGGGTAAAGGGGGGTCAAAGATAAGGGTTATGGGGAGGGTGAAGTGGGTAAAGGGGATCAAATATATGGTAGCTGCATGAAACTGGACTTTGGATAGTTATCACACAATAGAATGTATAGATGTCAAATTATAATGTACACCTGAAAATTATATAATTATATTAACCAATGTCCCCCAATAAACTTATTTAAAAAGGTATATATACTTTTAAAAAGTAGAAAAGAAAAAAATAAATGTAATGAATAAAGAAATTAAATAGATCAGACAGAAAGTAATATAAAAGATAGGAGAAGATTCATCACTTATATAGCAAGAGTCTCCTAAGATGAAAAACAAATTAAGAAAATAGAAAAAGTAATAAAATATAGAATTCAAGAACACTTTCCTGAAATAGTACTTGAATGGATATATCATGTATATGCAGAAAATGACAGAATAGCCAACATGGAGGTAATATTAAGTAAACTATTGGACTTAAAAAAAAAAAAAGTAAACTCTTCGAAAACTCAAAATAAGTCCAACACCCATTTAAAAAGAAAACCAGTTTGTAGTTACCCGTATTTACAGCGATGCCTCATGGAAGAAGAAAAGGGAGTAATATATTTGTCAAAGAAAAAAATGAGTCAAGTCTCACATAAAATATCTAGCCAAATTTAGATTCGATTACAAGGGCCTCAGGTAAACTCTAAATAATGCATACAAATATAGCAAATGCTGATCCTATGAGCCTGCTCTGAGGAGTCTAGAGCACAAGATACAAATAACTGTAAGACTGATTATATATTATCACTATTAATAGTGAGAAAACAATGTTACTTCAAATTAGATGTGCGGGAAATGTAGAGATGAAACAGAAGCATTTTCACAGTAGAAAATATACAAACAATAGCCAAAAGAAAGTGAAAAAGTATGTTAAGCATATTATGTAAAGTAAAAGTAAAGATTAGAATAAGATTCAGCAAACTACAGTCCCTTGGTCAAGGCTATCCCACACTAGTTTTAGTGAGTAAAATTTTGTTGGAGCCCAGTCACGTCCATTTGTTTATCTATTAAAGCACAGCCCACCCTTTTCTTTGCAAATTGTCTCTTTCTCCTTTTAAACTCTAACAGCAGAATTGAGTACTTTCAATAGAATCTATATGGCTCATAAAACAAAATAAAGGTATCTCAGTAGACACGTTTGCAGTATAAAAGTGAATCAACCTATTATTTTGAAGTCCAGTGATGTAAAGGAAAGAAACATACATTTTTCCTGCCTTTACTATGGGAACAGGACCTCAGGGTAACCAATTATTTGATATGGAGAAGTTCCTCATTATAGAAATATTTTAGCTAACGAACACAGAAAAAATAAAAGGAATTAATACATAGGAAATGACTATCGGTGGGTGTTATTATCACAAAAGAAGAGTCAAAAGTATTCAGTGTACCTCCTTAAAGAAATGGTGCAAACAATAGTCCCCCCTTAACCCTGGTTTCACTATTCATGGTTTCAGTTATTGTCATCAAAAAATATGACATGGAAAATTTCAGACATAAACAATTCAACTGACAATTTATAAGTTTCAAATTGTGCATTGTTCCGAGTAGCATGATGAAATCTTTCCCCCTCCATCTCACCTGGGAAGTGAATCAACCCTTTGTTCAGTGTCTCCATGCTGTATACACTGTCTGCTCATTAGTCACTTAGTAGTCCTTTGGGTACTCAGATCAACTTCCTTGGTATCTTGATGCTATTATTCAATTTATCCATTTTTAATTAATAGTAACCCCAAAGTGCAAGAGTAGTGATTTCGGATATGCCAAAGAGAAGCCATAAAGTGCTTCCTTTAAGTAGAAAAGGTAAAGGTTCCCCCACTTCGTAATAAAAGAAAGGAAACCATATGCTAAAATCTACAGAAAGAACAAATCTTCTATCCATGAAATTGTGAAGAAGGAAAAAGATATTTGTGCTAGGTTTGCTGTGTTGCACCACAAAATGAAAGTTATGGCCACAGTGCACGACAAGTGTTTAGTTAATATGGGAAAGACATTACATTCGTGGGCAGAAGAACATGAACCAAAATGTTTTCCAATTGACAGCAATGTGTTGCACCAGAAAACACTGAAATAGCAGCAAGAGATGCCCTGAAACGAGTAACCACATTCATTTAACTTTTATTATATTGTTATAATTGTTCTATTTTATTATTAGTTATTCTTATTACTCACTTACTGTCATAATTTAGAAGTTAAACTATGTCATAATATATGTATAGAAAAAGAAACATGGTACATATAGGGTTAAGTATTATCTGAAGTTTCACGCAACTACCGAGGGTCTTGAAAAGTATATACCCTAAGGATAAGGCGGATATTGTATCACTCATGATTTCTTTCTAAAAACAACAATGAAAACCTGGATTTAATCAGGACTCTAGATCTAACTACCAATTTATAGGAAATAGAGGAGACAGAGAAAAATATGAAATGAACCACTGAACATATAGTCATCAATATCTTGACTTCAAAGATCTGGTTCTTTGAACAAGGTGAATGAAAGGAAGTGACAGTGATGAATCCTATAGATTATAAAAGACTTAAAAGCCCCATCAAGCTATTGTGATGTATGGACCTCTTTTGGATTCTAATGTGAAGAAACTTTTGATATAAATATTGACAGGATATTTGTTGATATTAAAGAAATTTTGTTAATTTGGGGGCAAGTAATAAATGTATTGTGATTGTTTTAAGAGTCTTTATATTTAAGAGATACATATTAAAATATTTACAGATGAAATATTATGTCTCTGCTCTGCTTCAAAATAATGGAATGAGGGAGCAATTGAAAGTATAGATAAAAAGGATTACCAGGACTCAATAATTTTGAAACCGGGTTGTTGATACATGGAGGTTCATTATAACAGTCTCTGTAAGTTTACTTATGTTTAAGATGTTCCTTACTAAAACATTAAAATGTTTTAAAACCTGTTGATGTCAAATTTAGGAAATGGGTTCTAAACTTTTTCTATTTTAATTATTAATTTTCATTTAGATCTTAAATTCAGTTACAGCATAGTTGTAAAACTTACTTTGCAAGTGACCTCATTAATAACTTCTTGGCACAGAAATCAAGATAAAAAACTACTTTAATGAATTCAATTTATTCTGTTTATTATCTTTATTCATATGATATGTGGTAGAGCTCAAAACCATAAAGCAGCTAATTCAGAAGAAAGGATGAACCTTTAAACAATTAATTAATTAACCTTAATTTACATAATGATCTTATTTGCATTGCTAACAGTCTAGGACTTGATTATAGGCCATTAATGGTCATTAATAAACAAAACTGTGTTAGAAATACATGAGTCTGTATTTTACACTGAACAAGCAAAGGTTAATCATGAAATGTTACTAACAATATTCAAGAATCAGGCATTAAACCAACTAATATTGAGTACTTAGCCTTCACGAATTTCTGAGAGGATAATTCATGAATTCGCTATTCTGTCTCACCTTTACATGCATAATGGAGCACATACAACCATACTTGTGTGCATTAGGTAGATTGTTATTATCCTTAGATTTACATTCAAATTACAGTAAGGAGAGCTAGTTATATTATATTCGCATATGAGCACTTAATATATTTCTATTCCTCAAAATCAGAGCTATTTTGTAAAAAGTACCAAGCTCCACAACATAAATATTTACCAAAAGTTTCTTTTGAAATTTAACTATTCTTTGGTTTCAAAGGAAGATGACAAATACAGTTTTCAATGAACTTTTACATTTATTTTTATTTGCAATAAGACAGTTCCCATAATATAAATTAGACCGACCGTAACTTTTTGACTCCTTTGACTTTATACAAAATATCATTGCCTGCAGTTAAAGATTTTAAAAACTCAAAGAACTGCTCTGCTTTTTTCAACAATTTAATTATGAAAGTGATGCTTAATCATGAAAGACAACTTAATTCCTTTAATTCCAAAGACACACTGTGTATGATCTGATTTTTTCAAATGATTTCATTGTACCTGTGCAACCTTCAATGCTAGATTAGTAAGTGAGATTTCAAGTAATGGAAAAGAGTGATTTATTTTTAATGATCATTAATTGAACTCAGATGGGAAATTCCACAATGCCTCTTCTGATTTTTATTCCCATCTTACTCTTCTTTTTCTTCCAGTGGCATTCATATGTGTTTGTACACTTGCTCTGGCTCTCTTATTCTTTCCTCTTAGCCCTTCTAAAAATGCTGATTGATGGAATGTTGTGATAGGATGTTCAAGAATGGCTCCCAGAGTAAGAGGTAAGTGTTTCAGTTCCTGTTTCCCACTTCGTGCTTTTTTTGACCCTCTATTCTACTAATAGTTAAATTAAATTTGGCTATCTTGGATCTCCTAGATTCTTAAAAAGTTGGTGTGATTGTTAAAACAAAAGATGGATTGCTTTGGTGCAAAGGATTATTACCTCAATGAATGGAAAAAAAAGATAGCTTTTATGCCATTATTGGTAATGTCTCACAGAATCCGTGCTGGCCCACTTTAGAAATTGGCTTTTACTTGCTTCTCTGTGTGGTTAATATACATCAAACTGAAATGTTGAAGAAAGACTTTGGAGTTAAAAAATGTGAGACTGAATCTTCAACTTTTCATTTACTGACAAATGTCATTTTTAGGAAATATCCTAATCTTTTCTCCTCATGTCTTTGGGTTTTTTTTTATATATCTTTGTAAAGTGAAGATGATTTTCATTTCCTAGAAACGAGTGTGAATGAAACATAATGTGACATATATGTGTTAATAAATATTAGTCACTAATTTTAACTAGTGTTCTCTCTATTCTAAGAAAACACATAAGTACCAGAAGCCACACAATTCGGAGACTGTCTATCAGTCACACACTCATGAACAATATACCACATTCCAGAAGGTTAGTCAGTACTTCACAGCAGAATGAGAATAAGGTTTATTATCTAATGCATTCTAATAATGACGGTGTTCTACAATATTATAGACAAAGTCTGGAAATAGGGTCTTAACGTCTTGACATTTCAGGAGCATGAAATCCTCCCAGCATTGTCATTTATCAGAAACTAAAAAAAAAAAAAAAAAAAAAAAAAATGGAAAAACATCTCTGAGTGTTCACGATCTTTCTACATTCTTCACAGAGAACTTTTAGACATGTTTACTTCATTAGACGATGAGCGGAACATCAGCAATTTATATATATATATATATAAAAAAACCCTTAAATAATATAACTTACTTTTCAAAAAACCTTGGAGATTGGTGAGTCAACTTCAAATCCAAGGAGTCAACTTGGATTTGAAGCACATAGCTTGCCCTTTTTCATAGTCCAGAGGACCATTCACATAGCTAACACCCATGATGTTATTAATTCCAAACTTATCTAGAATTAAAATACGATTTCCTGGTCATTTTCTTTACGCTAAAAGAAAAAAGAACAATTCCCTTTACGAGGCACTGTGATTTAAAAAACACATATTTATCATAAGACTAATGGATAAAAGTGATAACATACTGGTTTTTGGAAACTATGTTCCAGAAATGATCAACATCAGTGTTATCCTAAGTGCATGCCCTGAAATTCTAGTTTTGTTTTTTCAGATACTCATGAAAATTAATGTTTTTGTAATAAATTGCACTTGGGAGCAATGTATACTATAACTCTCACCATAGATTCAGATGGCCCTATACTGTACTAAGGCCTTCAGAAATTCTGTTTTAAGAAACATACAATTCTGTTTAACCAAGTAACTTATGATCTTATTAGATTATTAAACTTTTTATGATATAACACATCTTATTATACTGTATATTCTTCTATGAACACTTGAGGGAAAAACAGATAAGTTAATGTTGGTTATTTAAAAAACATGATTTATTATTTTAAGTAGCTTAATATATTTTCCCTGATGATCATTATTTTAATAAATTTGCTCATATAAAATTGAGTGGAGAGTGTGGCACATTGGGGTATATTATAATATCCTATTTCTTGCACTCCTGGTATCTTTTCCACACTTTAGTTTTTTTCCACAGCATTTATTACTACCTAATGCTATGTATTTACCAGTTTAATAATTTTTATTGTCTATCTCCTCTTATTGATGGTTAAATTCTCTGAGGGCAAGGATCAATTTTTTTCATTTCTCTTTTCCCCATGCCTGGGAGAATACTTAGTATGCAGTAGATGCTCAATAAACATTTGTTAAGTGACTTAACAAATATTTCTTGAATAAATTGATAAATGAGTTAGCTGTAAAAAATAGTCATTGTGAGGGAAAATGGGTAATAAGTAGAGCCAAGGAAGATACACAAAGGGAAGGAAGAAAGACACCCACTCGCTACATATTCTCTAGGCCTTTTAGAAAACATGAACTGTACCTTTGGCCACATACATGCGAATCTACAAGAAAGGTGATATTGTAGACATCAAGGGAAGGGGGGCACTGTTAGAAAAGGAACGCCCCACAATGTTTCCCAGCATGCAGTTGGCATTGTTGTAAATGAAAAAGTTAAACGCAAGATTCTTGCCAAGAGAATTAATGTACGTATTAAGCATATTAA
This sequence comes from Pteropus medius, assembly GCF_902729225.1. Taxonomy (NCBI): domain Eukaryota; kingdom Metazoa; phylum Chordata; class Mammalia; order Chiroptera; family Pteropodidae; genus Pteropus; species Pteropus medius. Next base: position 108,148 of record NW_024345842.1, on the reverse strand, counting down.
GCACTCTAGCAGCCTAGGTCGCTTCCTGAAACATGTGAAGAAAAATGATCAAAAAGAGAGGGAAGCCAAAGAGAAAAGTACCTGGGTTCAACTGAAGTGCCAGCCTGTTCCACCCAGAGAAGCACACTTTGTGAGAGTGAATGGAAAGGAACCTGAGCTGCTGTAACCCATTCCCTATGAATTCATGGCATGATAGTTTTAAAAAAATAAAATGAAAGACCTCTAATTGAGTAAGTGTCCCTTGCCCCAAAGAAATAAAGAAAAAAAAAAAAACTGTCCTAATTCACTGGGTGTTGTCTTTATTATTCAGATTTAATGTTTTTTTTCTTGCTGAAAGATGTAAGATCGTTCACTGCGCAACAAAGTATAGTCCATTGGTTAGGAAACTGTATCGGTTGAATTACAGTTAAGTTCAGAGAGTGTGGGTCACTCATAACTGTGTCATAAATAGCTGTATTTTAAGGATTAGAAACTTGCCTTTGAAGCCTGCTACTTAAAAATAGATTGTTTAAAGTCCCCTGTTCTTTGGGAGTTACATTTGCTTTCATGTTTTATGGAACATGACTCAGAAAATAATCGTGTTTGTGATCATTTGGAACTAGAATATCCTTTTTATTTCAACTAGGGGTAGACATTTATGTATAGCAGTGAACACGATGTATGGCATTCTAAGCACATTACAGAAATTACTCAAAACTCTTGGAGTAAGCAGTGCTTTCCCCATATTATGTAAAGGAAGCCGAGTCACAGTTAACTTGCGCAAAATTCAAGCCCAGGCAGTCTAGCTCCATAATCAGGTCTCAGTCCCTAGTGTTATATTGCATCACATTAGTGGGATCATTGTAAAGATACTTTGTATAGTTTGAGCACATTTAGGTTATTCAGTCGCTTCCTGGATATTTTTACTTGGATGTGGCACACATCTTAAATTCAACATAGTCAAAAGTGAGTTGATCACATCCCATCCTAGCTGTCATCATTTTTCTGTGATAACTATAGCTATAGTATCTGTTTATTTGAAATAAAAACCTGGACTGCTTGTATTCTCTTACCACTAATAGAAAAAAAAAGAAGGTATCAGAACATATTGAGAAATCACAACTTCGGTCAGCTGTTGGAAATCTAAGGAAAAAGGAATTTTAGTAATATTTAGAGAGGAGGCACAGCAGCACAGTAGAAACAAAGAAGAAAGCAATAAGAAAAGTAAGACATTGAGCACTTGTTTCAGGGGCAGTAATTTTTTGTAATGGTTGGTTGTTGAAATACTTGAAAAAGGCCTTTATAATTTCCTTGCAAACTGCCTTAACAGAAGTAACATTCATTCATTTATTACATATTTAATATTTATGTTCTTATTAAATATATAAACATAAATAAATAGATGATCTGGCATAACATGGCATACTCATGTTGTGCCAGATCACCTCACTTAAAGGGAAAAACAGAGTTCAAGTAAGCTATAGACAATAGGTGAAAAAAAGAATAGAGGAGAAGCTGTTAGCTCTGGACTTATTCCTAGAGGCTCACAAACCATTCTATTCTCAGTGAACCATGATAGGTAGACAAAACTTAAATGATATACTTACTTACAAGTGCTAATGGTATGTCTAATTTAACTGTTTGAAGAAACATTATACACTATTTATCATAGATGTGGCTCTTTGGGCATTCATAAGTATTTGTGATTTTAAAGTTTTTTCAGGTTTATCTAAGGTAAGACATGGAATACAGGTCTTGGATGGTACAGAACAGTGGGAAGAGATTCCTATAAGGCAATAATTATGACTAAAGCTGAAAATACGATGCATTAATTGTGAAGAACTGTCATTAAAAGATATGCAGATGAGGAGGAGAAGGCCTCCAGAATTGAATATTTAGTATTTCCTTGGGAGGTGGGGTGAGGCGGTGAGGATCACTTTTGTTACAATACTGAGTTTTTAGTCAGATTCTGCGCATAGTTACCAATTATATTTAAGTTGGATACATTTTTATTAAAAAATAAGTAAACAATAATTTAAGCCGAAATTAATTTCAAATCCAAGTTGACTGGTTTATGGTGAAAATACTGACTGAGTAAAAATCTACTCACCCTTCTCATTTCCTGAAGCAAAGGAGTACACAATACTCTGACTGATGGCCACAGCAGAAATTACACCAACCCTAGTCCCTCTGATTGCAAATTCACTTACTGGAGGGGGTCTGCAGTTTCAGAGAAAATTAGTAATTTTGCCATGATGGAGTCCTTAATTTCATCATAAAATATGTAAGTTTATGTGTGTGATTATTTGAATAACACCACTTTCTTAAGTTTTGAAGGAAATACTACATTAAGACTCCAGGCTTAAAAAACTATGTTCAAAATCATGCAAATGCTCCTTTAAGAATATCTTGTCACCTGCATTGTTTTTAATTTAAAATGGAACACACTACTCTACTACTTTATTATCTGCCAAATATCGTACAAAACTCTTTTCACTTGTTTCTAAAGCACCTACTAGACTGAAAACAATAGATAGATATGATTTACAACCTCAGCTTGCTAAAGTAAAATGTTGCTATAGTGTTGCTGATGTTATCATATTTAAGCAAATGGCTTCCAAATGTTTCTTTCTAGTCCTGACTCATGCTTCACTATACAGCTCTCACTGTACTAAAATTATTTGAATAGATGACATCACAAAATTCATATTTATTTTGAATTCATTTGTTTGCTCAACCGTAGCCACATTATGTACCCAGTAGCATGCTATTTACTTAATTTCAAAAATATATTTTCAACGATGCATTATTTCAATCTCGAAATCTCAATTTCATTATATAATATTGGTCACTGGCTATTGTAACTTTATTTTCAAAAATGAAAGCAAATAATCTCACTTTTAAATTCACAGGTATTCATATTATCCAGTTTCAATAGATTTAGAAGATTACTGAATACAAAATTTTGACAGGGATCTTTGGAAATATGGAGGAGTGAGAGACGTCCCCAGATCTCTTCCTTGAAACAACAAGTTGAACATCTAAAACTCAACAAAAAACGCCCAAACTGCACACTAGGACGTCTGAACATGGGATCTACGCATAAGAGCTACCACAGGTCAGAACCCCGAATGTTGGGCAGTGGACTGGGAGAAATAAAGAATCCACCTTTCATGGATGCCAGAGCTGCCTGTAGGAGAAGGAGGAGGGGAAAAGGAGGGGCAAGTTTTCTGAACAGCCCTGTCTGGGAAAACTGCGAGCTCCCCCTGGCCAGCCGGCGGCAGGGCCCAGTCAACAGGTCAGAAGGCAGAGAAGTGGGACGGCAGAAAAACAACAGTTGATTTTGACCAGCTGTGGTTGCAAAATCGAGGCTGAGCCACAGCCCCCAACCCCCGATCCAGAGTGCACCTGCCTGCTTAACCTCTGAGACCAAAAAACACAGAGCCCCAGAGGAATCTGAGCAAACGCTACCGAAACTGTTTCTAACACTGACGGAGACTGAAACTGGGGATACCAAGTGTGATTAAATATCTATCAGAAAATAAAAAAGGCATTTTTAAGGCTTCATGTAAAGCAAGGATTAAAGAGGCTTAGACACCACCTACTGGAAACCAAAGGAAAAGTGTCTTCTGTGCAGCAGGCTAAAGAGAGAACTTCGCATAATAAATCTTTCTGGAAAGAAAGCAGAATATATTTCCATTAATGCCCAGGTGGAGAAATAGTCCATTAAACACCATGGACAACCAAGGTGACAAGGCATCTCAGAAAGGAAGAGAAAAATCTCCTTTTTATGTCTTACAGACAAAAATATGCAATTTAAATGACAGAGAATTCAGAATGGTACTTGTGAAAAAAATCAGTGATTTCTGAAATGAGTCATATCAACAATTTCAGGAATTGAAAAAACATCTAGATGAGCAGAACAAAGAGATTGAAATCCTAAAAAAAAGAACAGAATAAATCTTCTAGAGATTAAAAAAAACACACACACACATTGCGAGAGTTGAAAGATGAAACAGCAAGCTTGAGAAGTAGAGTCGACCAAATGGAGGAAAGGATCAGTGATATCGAAGACAGAAATCTAGAAATAAATCAGAAGGAAGAAGAGAGAAACTGAAGTATGAAAACTAATGAAGGAGAAATACAAGAACTAGCTGATACCATTAGCAGAGGAAACATAAGAATAATGGGCATTATCGAAAGCAATGAAAAGGAATAGAGACTAGAAAGCATTTACAGACAAATAGTTGACAAGATTTCCCAAATCTAAAGAATGAGCTGGAGTTGGAATTCAAGAAGTGAACAGAACATACAATTATCTCAACCCAAAAAGGCCTTCACCAAGACACATTGTATTAAAATTATCAAAAATCAACGACATAGACAGAATTCCCAAGGCAGCCAGGGAAAAGAAAACGGTAACTTAAAAAAGGAAAACTCATTAGATTATCCTCGTATTTCTCAGTGCAAACCTTACAAGCCAGAAAGGAATGAATTCGAATATTTAATGATTAAACTATTAAATGAAAGGAACTACCAGCCTAGAATAATGTATGCAGCTAAACCCTCCTTTAAATATGGAGGAAAAATTAAGACCTTTCTAGTCATACAAAAATTGAGGGAATTCTTCATTATGAAGCCTGCACTACGAGAAATACTAAAAGGGGTCAGATCACCTAAAACAAAATGGGGGGGAAAAAAAAACATAATTAGGAATAAAGTGACTATTGGGCAAATAGAAGCAGAGGAGTGCAACTCTTAGTAAGAACAGGGCATTATAAGCTTAAACATTAAGAAGATAATTGTTGTCTATGACCATGCCACCCTGAAAATGCCTGATCCCGTCTGATCTCAGAAGCTAAGCAGGGTCAGGCCTGGTTAGTATGTGGATGCAATGCCACCTAGGAAGACCAGGTGCTGTAGGCATAAAAAATAAAATAATATATATAAAGGACTGTAAGCTGACAAGGTCCTTGCAATCTGTGAGGTCAACCAAGGGTTGCCTTGCCTAAAAAAAAAAAAAAAAAAAAAAAGAATTGTTATAACAAGATAGTAATAAATGTTCAGCATACATAGGAACGAATTGAGATAACAATAACTGCAAAGGGGAGGAGTCAAAGATCCAATTTTGCAAAGGGGAATAGAGATAAGGCACACGCAGAAGAAAATGAACTGTATATATCTATAACTATCCTTTACATATTCATAATGGTAACCACACACCAAAGTATTAGAACCGAAGTATGAAACATAAAACAAAAAGGACCAGAGAGAAAACATATAAAAGCCATCCAAAATTAGAAAACAGAAATACAAGGACAAAGAAGCAATGGAAACACCGAGCTACCAGAAATCAAAATACGAAATGGCTATAAGGAGACTTCATATTTCAATAATCACCATAAATGTTAATGGAATGAACTCACCAATAAAAAGACACAGAGTTGCAGAATGGATCAAAAAACAAAACCCAACCATATTCTGACTCCAGGAGTCACATCTCAGCTCCAAAGACAAATATAGACTCAAAGCGAAAGGGTGGAAAATGATATTTCGAGCAAATGACATTCAGAGTAAAACACAAGTAGCAGTACTAATATCAGATGAAATAGATTTCAAAATAAAAAAGGTAAAGAAAGATTCATAATGATAAAAGACACGTTTCATAATGATAAAAGACATCATACCACAAAAAGACATAAAACTTATTAATATCTATTATCCCGATCAGGGAGCCCCCAAATATGTAAAGCAATCACTAACACAACTAAAGGGAGAAACAGAACAAAACACTATCGTAGTAGGGGACCTAAATATCCCACAGTAGGTTATGGTCAGATCATCTAAACAGAAAATCAATAAGGAAATAACATCCTCAAATGATAAATTAGACCCACTGGACATAATTGATATTTACAGAGCCTTCCATCCCAAAACAGCTGCTTATGCATTCTTCTCTAGTGCACATGGAACATTCTGAAGAATCAATCTCATGCTCGGACACGGAGATAGCCTCAACAAATATAAGAGAATGGAAATCATACCAACCATATTCTCTGATCATAATGCTTTTAAACTAGAGATCAACTACATAAAGAAAGCAGGAAGAATCACAAATATATGGAGATTAAACAACATGCGACTGAAGAATAACTGGGCCAAGGAAGAAAGAGAGATTAAGAGATACATAGAAACGAACGATAATGATAGTACAGCATATCAAAACTTTTGGCACATTGCAAAAGCAGTCATAAGAGAAAAGTTCATATCGTTACAGGTCTATCTCCAAAAACAAGAATGAGCCCAAATAATCAACCTAATGCTTCACCATAAAAAAATAGAAAAGAAAGAACAAATGAAGCCTAAAGTCAGTAGAAGGAAAGGAATCATCAAAATTAGAGCAGAAATAAATGAAATTGAAAATAAAAAATAAAACAATAGAAAAAATAAATGCAACAAAGAGCTGGTTATTTGAGAAGGTTAATAACATCGACAAACCCCTGGCTAGACGCACTAAAGAAAAAAGAGAAAGGACACAAATAAACAAAATCAGGGATGAAAGAGGGGACATTATGACTGATATCGCAGAAATACAAAGGATCATACAAGAATATTATGAAAAAGTATATAACATCAAATTTAATTACCTAGAAGTAATGGACCAGTAGTTAGCAAAATACAACCTTCTTAGACTGAATCGAGAAGAACTGGAAAATCTAAACAGACCAAACAGCAGTATGGAATTTGGAACAATTATTAAAACCTTACCAAAAGATAAATGTCCAGGACCACATGGCTTTACCAGTAAATTCTAACAAACATTCAAAGAATATTTAACACCTATTCTCCTCAAACTCTGTGAAAAATTCGAAGAGGAGGCAAAACTTCCCAACTCATTTTATGAGGCCAATATTACTCTGATATCAAAACTTAGTAAAGATACGAGAAAAGAAAACTACAGACCAAGATCTCTCATGAACACAGATGCAAAATCCTAAATAAGATACTAGCGAACCGAATACAGTAACATATTAAAAATATTATACAGCACGATCAAGTGGGCTTCATCCCAGAGGCACAGGGATGGTGCAACACATGCAAATCAATTAATGTGATACACCACATAAACAAATTAAGAAATAAGAATCATATGGTCATATCAATAGGTGCAGAAAAAGCCTTCAACAATACAGCATCCATTTATGATCAAAACACTTAACAAAATCGGTATAGAAAGAAAGTACCTTAACATAATAAAGGCCATCTATGACAAAGTCTCAGCCAACATTATACTTAATAGTGAAAAACTAAGAGCCTTCCCTCTAAGATCAGGAACAAGACAAGGCTGTCCACTATCGCCACATATTCAATGTAACAATGCAGGTCCTAGCGAGTGCAATCAGAAAAGAGAAAGATATAAAAGGCATCCAAATAGGGAATGAAGAAGGCAAACCATCACTATTTGTGGACGACATGATTCCCTATATAGAAATCCCTAAAGATTCCACAAGAACACAAGAAACTATAAGCTGATACAGTAAAGTCTCTGGATACAAAATCAATGTTCAAAAATCCATAGCTTTCCTATACTCTAATAATGAAGTGTCAGAAAAAGAAGTGGAAAAAATAATTCCTTTTGCAATTGCAACAAAAAGAACAAAATACCTAGGAATAAATTTAACGAAACATGTAAAGGACCTATATAATAAAAACTACAAGACCCTATTAAAAGAAATTGAAAAAGATACAAAAAAATGGGAAGATATTCTGTGTTCTTGGATAGGAAGAATGAACATAGTTAAAATGACCATATTACCTAAAGCATTATACAGATTTAATACAATCCCTAAAGAAATGGAACAAAAAATCATCAGATTTGTATGGAAGCAGAAAAGACCCTGAATTGCCAAAGCCATCCTGAGAAAAAAGAATGAGGCTGGAGGCATTACTCTACCCGAGTTCAAATTGTACTACAAAGCGACTGTAATCAAAACAGCATGGTTTGGGCAGCAAAAAAAGACACACTAACCAGTGGAACGGAATCGAGAGTGCAGATGTAAACCCATATTTACATGGGAAAATAATTTTTGACAAAAAAGTCAAAAACATACAGTGGAGAAAGGAAAGCCTCTTCGATAAATGGTGCTGGGAAAATTGGAAGGCCACCTGCAAAAGAGTGACACTAGACTGCTGTCTGTCACCATACATCGAAATTAACTCAAAATGAATTAAAGACCTGAGTATAAGATCTGAAACAATAAAATGCATAGAATAAAACACAGGAATGTTTCAAAACTCAAGGACCTTGGTCTTAAAGAGGATTTTATGAATTTGACCTGAAGGGCAAGGGAAGCAAAAGCAAAAATAAATGAATGGGACTACATCAAACTAAAAAGCTTCTGAAAGAAATCATCAACAAGGTAAAGAGACAACCGCCATCTAGATGGAAAACATATTTGCAAGCAACACCTCCGATAAGTGCCTAAGATCCAAAATCTACAAAGAACTCATAAGACTCAATAATAACAAAAAAAACAAATGATCCAATCAAAAAATGGGCAGAGAATCTGAACAGACACTTCTCCCTAGAGGACATACAAATGGCCTACAAATATTTGAAAAGATGCTCTACATGACTAGCTATTAGGGAAATGCAAATGAAAACCACAATGAAATGTCATCTCACACGAGCTAGAATAGATATAATCAACAGGACAAGTAATAACAAATGTTAGAGATGATGGGGAGCAAAATGAACCCTCATATACTGCTGGTGGGATTGCAAATTGGTACAGCCGCTATGGAAAAAGTATGGAGATTCCTCAAAAAACTAAGAATTGGTATATCATATGATCCAGCAAATCTCCCCACTGGGTATTTACTTCAAAGACTGGAAAACCCATATCTGAAAAAATATCTGCTGTTCATAGCAGCATTATTCACAGTGCCCAGGACATGGAAGCAACCGAGGTGTCCTACGGTAGATGATTGGATAAAGTAGTACATATATACAAGGGAATATTATTCAGCCATAAGAAGAGATGAAATATTGCCATTTGTGACAAGGATGGACCTCAAGATGATCATGCTAAGCAAAATAAGCCAGACAAAAAAAGTCAAAAATCACATGAAATCACTTATATGTTGGATATAAACCTAAAAGCAACAAATGAACAGGACACACAAACAGATACTCATGGACATGGACTATAGACTAGTGGTTACCATAGAGTAGGGGGATGGGGGAGGAGGGGTTAGGCAGATGGTTAAAGAGGGTCAAATATAGGGGGTAGTGGGAGGGAGAAGTGGATAAAGGGGATCGAATATATGGTAGGTGAAAGAAACTGGACTTTGAGTAGTAAATACACATTAGAATATACAGATGTCAAAGTATAATGTACACCTGAAAATTATATAATTGTATTAATCAATGTTACCCCAATAAACCTAATTAAAAAAATTTAACAGTGTCTTAGCCTTTTTGTAGTCTAGTCAATCTATCTAACCCATCTGATTTCTAATAACCTTTAGCCTCTTTTCCTAAACTGATAAGGTTAATCCCATTGTTATTTCTTTCACATGGACTTTTTCTTTTAATACTCTTTTAATACTATACTTCATTTTGATCTTCATTATCTTCCTTCTTCTAATCTGACTGCAATGGGCAATTATATTGTGTCTTCATTGAAATCTTTTTATAACAAATCTCGAGACACAAATATAGTCAGGAAAATTAATTACATACACCCTTTTATAAACATCTTGTCCAAATTGCTATGTTCTTTGGCGCTATAGTCTATATATTTGATTGACTAAGTGTGAAGCACCCTTTGTTATTTGTGGATGCTCCAGAACTAATGATAGTTCATATACTAATTATATGGTCAATGAATATATCTCAATTTACTTTATTCTCCTGTATCTTTTCTGCCTTCTTTTGATAACAGTATTCAGGTGTTGCTTGGATAATCATACCTTCTCTATTCTCAGTCTAATTGGTCTGGGTAGGACTGACCCAATCTCTAGGATATATGGAAAGGCACATTACCTATTTCTGGCCAATGTGGACACTATCCTCTTTGCTCAGTGTTCATGTGTGATAAATGTCTCGCAGTAGGCCAATGAAAGTCATGCACAGAACTTTTACTGTTAACTATTAGGGAGAAAAAAGAAGGTTTTTTTTTTTTTT